>NW_028232039.1:0-414306 GCF_054491065.1 Syngnathus leptorhynchus
ACGTTTTCTGAAATGCCGCTCTCCCGTCACTCTGGTTAAAGTGTTATGAAAAAAAAGGCTGTTGGGGGCTAGGGAGTATCGAGTTGATCAATATACATGAAGAAATAAGCAATTTCATCGTTTGGTTTATGTTTTACACGCGTTTTAAATTTTATTGCCGAAATCGCTTTTTCTCGCCGAGATAAGCACGTTTTCTGAAATGCCGCTCTCCCGTCACTCTGGTTAAAGTGTTATGAAAAAAAAGGCTGTTGGGGGCTAGGGAGTATCGAGTTGATCATTATACATGAAGAAATAACCAATTTCATCGTTTGGTTTATGTTTTACACGCGTTTTAAATTTTATTGCCGAAATCGCTTTTTCTCGCCGAGATAAGCACGTTTTCTGAAATGCCGCTCTCCCGTCACTCTGGTTAAAGTGTTATGAAAAAAAAGGCTGTTGGGGGCTAGGGAGTATCGAGTTGATCATTATACATGAAGAAATAACCAATTTCATCGTTTGGTTTATGTTTTACACGCGTTTTAAATGTTATTGCCGAAATCGCTTTTTCTCGCCGAGATAAGCACGTTTTCTGAAATGCCGCTCTCCCGTCACTCTGGTTAAAGTGTTATGAAAAAAAAGGCTGTTGGGGGCTAGGGAGTATCGAGTTGATCATTATACATGAAGAAATAACCAATTTCATCGTTTGGTTTATGTTTTACACGATGCTGAGCTCCAGCTGGAAGTGTAAAAAGAACCGGGCTGGTTAAAAAAAGAACCGGGCGACCCGGTAAAATTGCTTAGCCGGGGCTCTGGAAGCCTAACACGGCGTGATCTTGTCCAAAAAGCCGCTGCTGAGCTCCAGCTGGAAGTGTAAAAAGAACCGGGCTGGTTAAAAAAAAGAACCGGGCGACCCGGTAAAATTGCTTAGCCGGGGCTCTGGAAGCCTAACACGGCGTGATCTTGTCCAAAAAGCCGCTGCTGAGCTCCAGCTGGAAGTGTAAAAAGAACCGGGCTGGTTAAAAAAAAGAACCGGGCGGCCCGGTAAAATTGCTTAGCCGGGGCTCTGGAAGCCTAACCCGGCGTGATACTGTGCAAAAAGCCGCTGCTGAGCTCCAGCTGGAAGTGTAAAAAAAACCGGGCTGGTTAAAAAAAAGAACCGGGCGACCCTGTAAAATTGCTTAGCCGGGGCTCTGGAAGCCTAACACGGCGTGATCTTGTCCAAAAACCCGCTGCTGAGCTCCAGCTGGAAGTGTAAAAAGAACCGGGCTGGTTAAAAAAAAGAACCGGGCGGGCCGGTAAAATTCCTTAGCCGGGGCTCTGGAAGCCTAACAAGGCGTGATCTTGTCCAAAAAGCCGCTCGTGAGCTCCAGCTGGAAGTGTAAAAAGAACCGGGCTGGTTCAAAAAAAGAACCGGGCGGCCCGGTAGAATTGCTTAGCCGAGGTCCTGGAAGCCTAACCCGGCGTGATCTTGCGCAAAAAGCCGCTGCTGAGCTCCAGCTGGAAGTGTAAAAAGAACCGGGCTGGTTCAAAAAAAGAACCGGGCGGCCCGGTAAAATTGCTTAGCCGGGGTCCTGGAAGCCTAACGCGGCGTGATCTTGCCCGAAAGTCGGCCTCTATACTTCCATATTAGGTACCAGGCGCTCAGAGCCAACTTGGCAAAAATTTTCTAAGTGCCCACGGCTCTGCGGGGATTGTGCGTCCGACCCGCGCCGGTTCTCCAGCCGGCCTAAAATAACGCAAAACCAGCCTCTCCCCCTGGAGCTCACAGCCAAAGGCGAAACTTTTCTAAGTGCCTACGGCTCTGCGGGCTTTTGAGTCCGCCCCGCGCCGGTTCGTCGGTCGGCCTCAAAAAGCGAAAAATCAGCCTCTCTCCCTGGAGCTCGACTCGAGTTGATCATTATACATGAAGAAATAACCAATTTCATCGTTTGGTTTATGTTTTACACGCGTTTTAAATTTTATTGCCGAAATCGCTTTTTCTCGCCGAGATAAGCACGTTTTTGAAATGCCGCTCTCCCGTCACTCTGGTTAAAGTGTTATGAAAAAAAAGGCTGTTGGGGGCTAGAGAGTATCGAGTTGATCATTATACATGAAGAAATAACCAATTTCATCGTTTGGTTTATGTTTTACACGCGTTTTAAATTTTATTGCCGAAATCGCTTTTTCTCGCCGAGATAAGCACGTTTTCTGAAATGCCGCTGTCCCGTCACTCTGGTTAAAGTGTTATGAAAAAAAAGGCTGTTGGGGGCTAGGGAGTATCGAGTTGATCATTATACATGAAGAAATAACCAATTTCATCGTTTGGTTTATGTTTTACACGCGTTTTAAATTTTATTGCCGAAATCGCTTTTTCTCGCCGAGATAAGCACGTTTTCTGAAATGCCGCTCTCCCGTCACTCTGGTTAAAGTGTTATGAAAAAAAAAGGCTGTTGGGGGCTAGGGAGTATCGAGTTGATCATTATACATGAAGAAATAACCAATTTCATCGTTTGGTTTATGTTTTACACGCGTTTTAAATTTTATTGCCGAAATCGCTTTTTCTCGCCGAGATAAGCACGTTTTCTGAAATGCCGCTCTCCCGTCACTCTGGTTAAAGTGTTATGAAAAAAAAGGCTGTTGGGGGCTAGGGAGTATCGAGTTGATCATTATACATGAAGAAATAACCAATTTCATCGTTTGGTTTATGTTTTACACGCGTTTTAAATTTTATTGCCGAAATCGCTTTTTCTCGCCGAGATAAGCACGTTTTCTGAAATGCCGCTCTCCCGTCACTCTGGTTAAAGTGTTATGAAAAAAAAGGCTGTTGGGGGCTAGGGAGTATCGAGTTGATCATTATACATGAAGAAATAACCAATTTCATCGTTTGGTTTATGTTTTACACGCGTTTTAAATTTTATTGCCGAAATCGCTTTTTCTCGCCGAGATAAGCACGTTTTCTGAAATGCCGCTCTCCCGTCACTCTGGTTAAAGTGTTATGAAAAAAAAGGCTGTTGGGGGCTAGGGAGTATCGAGTTGATCATTATACATGAAGAAATAACCAATTTCATCGTTTGGTTTATGTTTTACACGCGTTTTAAATTTTATTGCCGAAATCGCTTTTTCTCGCCGAGATAAGCACGTTTTCTGAAATGCCGCTCTCCCGTCACTCTGGTTAAAGTGTTATGAAAAAAAAGGCTGTTGGGGGCTAGGGAGTATCGAGTTGATCATTATACATGAAGAAATAACCAATTTCATCGTTTGGTTTATGTTTTACACGCGTTTTAAATTTTATTGCCGAAATCGCTTTTTCTCGCCGAGATAAGCACGTTTTCTGAAATGCAGCTCTCCCGTCACTCTGGTTAAAGTGTTATGAAAAAAAAGGCTGTTGGGGGCTAGGGAGTATCGAGTTGATCATTATACATGAAGAAATAACCAATTTCATCGTTTGGTTTATGTTTTACACGCGTTTTAAATTTTATTGCCGAAATCGCTTTTTCTCGCCGAGATAAGCACGTTTTCTGAAATGCCGCTCTCCCGTCACTCTGGTTAAAGTGTTATGAAAAAAAAGGCTGTTGGGGCCTAGGGAGTATCGAGTTGATCATTATACATGAAGAAATAACCAATTTCATCGTTTGGTTTATGTTTTACACGCGTTTTAAATTTTATTGCCGAAATCGCTTTTTCTCGCCGAGATAAGCACGTTTTCTGAAATGCTGCTCTCCCGTCACTCTGGTTAAAGTGTTGTGAAAAAAAAGGCTGTTGGGGGCTAGGGAGTATCGAGTTGATCATTATACATGAAGAAATAACCAATTTCATCGTTTGGTTTATGTTTTACACGCGTTTTAAATTTTATTGCCGAAATCGCTTTTTCTCGCCGAGATAAGCACGTTTTCTGAAATGCCGCTCTCCCGTCACTCTGGTTAAAGTGTTGTGAAAAAAAAGGCTGTTGGGGGCTAGGGAGTATCGAGTTGATCATTATACATGAAGAAATAACCAATTTCATCGTTTGGTTTATGTTTTACACGCGTTTTAAATTTTATTGCCGAAATCGCTTTTTCTCGCCGAGATAAGCACGTTTTCTGAAATGCCGCTCTCCCGTCACTCTGGTTAAAGTGTTATGAAAAAAAAGGCTGTTGGGGGCTAGGGAGTATCGAGTTGATCAATATACATGAAGAAATAACCAATTTCATCGTTTGGTTTATGTTTTACACGCGTTTTAAATTTTATTGCCGAAATCGCTTTTTCTCGCCGAGATAAGCACGTTTTCTGAAATGCCGCTCTCCCGTCACTCTGGTTAAAGTGTTATGAAAAAAAAGGCTGTTGGGGGCTAGGGAGTATCGAGTTGATCATTATACATGAAGAAATAACCAATTTCATCGTTTGGTTTATGTTTTACACGCGTTTTAAATTTTATTGCCGAAATCGCTTTTTCTCGCCGAGATAAGCACGTTTTCTGAAATGCCGCTCTCCCGTCACTCTGGTTAAAGTGTTGTGAAAAAAAAGGCTGTTGGGGGCTAGGGAGTATCGAGTTGATCATTATACATGAAGAAATAACCAATTTCATCGTTTGGTTTATGTTTTACACGCGTTTTAAATTTTATTGCCGAAATCGCTTTTTCTCGCCGAGATAAGCACGTTTTCTGAAATGCCGCTCTCCCGTCACTCTGGTTAAAGTGTTATGAAAAAAAAGGCTGTTGGGGGCTAGGGAGTATCGAGTTGATCATTATACATGAAGAAATAACCAATTTCATCGTTTGGTTTATGTTTTACACGCGTTTTAAATTTTATTGCCGAAATCGCTTTTTCTCGCCGAGATAAGCACGTTTTCTGAAATGCCGCTCTCCCGTCACTCTGGTTAAAGTGTTATGAAAAAAAAGGCTGTTGGGGGCTAGGGAGTATCGAGTTGATCAATATACATGAAGAAATAACCAATTTCATCGTTTGGTTTATGTTTTACACGCGTTTTAAATTTTATTGCCGAAATCGCTTTTTCTCGCCGAGATAAGCACGTTTTCTGAAATGCCGCTCTCCCGTCACTCTGGTTAAAGTGTTATGAAAAAAAAGGCTGTTGGGGGCTAGGGAGTATCGAGTTGATCATTATACATGAAGAAATAACCAATTTCATCGTTTGGTTTATGTTTTACACGCGTTTTAAATTTTATTGCCGAAATCGCTTTTTCTCGCCGAGATAAGCACGTTTTCTGAAATGCCGCTCTCCCGTCACTCTGGTTAAAGTGTTATGAAAAAAAAGGCTGTTGGGGGCTAGGGAGTATCGAGTTGATCATTATACATGAAGAAATAACCAATTTCATCGTTTGGTTTATGTTTTACACGCGTTTTAAATTTTATTGCCGAAATCGCTTTTTCTCGCCGAGATAAGCACGTTTTCTGAAATGCCGCTCTCCCGTCACTCTGGTTAAAGTGTTATGAAAAAAAAGGCTGTTGGGGGCTAGGGAGTATCGAGTTGATCATTATACATGAAGAAATAACCAATTTCGTCGTTTGGTTTATGTTTTACACGCGTTTTAAATTTTATTGCCGAAATCGCTTTTTCTCGCCGAGATAAGCACGTTTTCTGAAATGCCGCTCTCCCGTCACTCTGGTTAAAGTGTTATGAAAAAAAAGGCTGTTGGGGGCTAGGGAGTATCGAGTTGATCATTATACATGAAGAAATAACCAATTTCATCGTTTGGTTTATGTTTTACACGCGTTTTAAATTTTATTGCCGAAATCGCTTTTTCTCGCCGAGATAAGCACGTTTTCTGAAATGCCGCTCTCCCGTCACTCTGGTTAAAGTGTTATGAAAAAAAAGGCTGTTGGGGGCTAGGGAGTATCGAGTTGATCATTATACATGAAGAAATAACCAATTTCATCGTTTGGTTTATGTTTTACACGCGTTTTAAATTTTATTGCCGAAATCGCTTTTTCTCGCCGAGATAAGCACGTTTTCTGAAATGCCGCTCTCCCGTCACTCTGGTTAAAGTGTTATAAAAAAAAAGGCTGTTGGGGGCTAGGGAGTATCGAGTTGATCATTATACATGAAGAAATAACCAATTTCATCGTTTGGTTTATGTTTTACACGCGTTTTAAATTTTATTGCCGAAATCGCTTTTTCTCGCCGAGATAAGCACGTTTTCTGAAATGCCGCTCTCCCGTCACTCTGGTTAAAGTGTTATGAAAAAAAAGGCTGTTGGGGGCTAGGGAGTATCGAGTTGATCATTATACATGAAGAAATAACCAATTTCATCGTTTGGTTTATGTTTTACACGCGTTTTAAATTTTATTGCCGAAATCGCTTTTTCTCGCCGAGATAAGCACGTTTTCTGAAATGCCGCTCTCCCGTCACTCTGGTTAAAGTGTTATGAAAAAAAAGGCTGTTGGGGGCTAGGGAGTATCGAGTTGATCATTATACATGAAGAAATAACCAATTTCATCGTTTGGTTTATGTTTTACACGCGTTTTAAATTTTATTGCCGAAATCGCTTTTTCTCGCCGAGATAAGCACGTTTTCTGAAATGCCGCTCTCTCCCGTCCCTCTGGTTAAAGTGTTATGAAAAAAAAGGCTGTTGGGGGCTAGGGAGTATCGAGTTGATCATTATACATGAAGAAATAACCAATTTCATCGTTTGGTTTATGTTTTACACGCGTTTTAAATTTTATTGCCGAAATCGCTTTTTCTCGCCGAGATAAGCACGTTTTCTGAAATGCCGCTCTCCCGTCACTCTGGTTAAAGTGTTATGAAAAAAAAGGCTGTTGGGGGCTAGGGAGTATCGAGTTGATCATTATACATGAAGAAATAACCAATTTCATCGTTTGGTTTATGTTTTACACGCGTTTTAAATTTTATTGCCGAAATCGCTTTTTCTCGCCGAGATAAGCACGTTTTCTGAAATGCCGCTCTCCCGTCACTCTGGTTAAAGTGTTATGAAAAAAAAGGCTGTTGGGGGCTAGGGAGTATCGAGTTGATCATTATACATGAAGAAATAACCAATTTCATCGTTTGGTTTATGTTTTACACGCGTTTTAAATTTTATTGCCGAAATCGCTTTTTCTCGCCGAGATAAGCACGTTTTCTGAAATGCCGCTCTCCCGTCACTCTGGTTAAAGTGTTGTGAAAGAAAAGGCTGTTGGGGGCTAGGGAGTATCGAGTTGATCATTATACATGAAGAAATAACCAATTTCATCGTTTGGTTTATGTTTTACACGCGTTTTAAATTTTATTGCCGAAATCGCTTTTTCTCGCCGAGATAAGCACGTTTTCTGAAATGCCGCTCTCCCGTCACTCTGGTTAAAGTGTTATGAAAAAAAAGGCTGTTGGGGGCTAGGGAGTATCGAGTTGATCATTATACATGAAGAAATAACCAATTTCATCGTTTGGTTTATGTTTTACACGCGTTTTAAATTTTATTGCCGAAATCTCTTTTTCTCGCCGAGATAAGCACGTTTTCTGAAATGCCGCTCTCCCGTCACTCTGGTTAAAGTGTTATGAAAAAAAAGGCTGTTGGGGGCTAGGGAGTATCGAGTTGATCATTATACATGAAGAAATAACCAATTTCATCGTTTGGTTTATGTTTTACACGCGTTTTAAATTTTATTGCCGAAATCGCTTTTTCTCGCCGAGATAAGCACGTTTTCTGAAATGCCGCTCTCCCGTCACTCTGGTTAAAGTGTTATGAAAAAAAAGGCTGTTGGGGGCTAGGGAGTATCGAGTTGATCATTATACATGAAGAAATAACCAATTTCATCGTTTGGTTTATGTTTTACACGCGTTTTAAATTTTATTGCCGAAATCGCTTTTTCTCGCCGAGATAAGCACGTTTTCTGAAATGCCGCTCTCCCGTCACTCTGGTTAAAGTGTTATGAAAAAAAAAGGCTGTTGGGGGCTAGGGAGTATCGAGTTGATCATTATACATGAAGAAATAACCAATTTCATCGTTTGGTTTATGTTTTACACGCGTTTTAAATTTTATTGCCGAAATCGCTTTTTCTCGCCGAGATAAGCACGTTTTCTGAAATGCCGCTCTCCCGTCACTCTGGTTAAAGTGTTATGAAAAAAAAGGCTGTTGGGGGCTAGGGAGTATCGAGTTGATCATTATACATGAAGAAATAACCAATTTCATCGTTTGGTTTATGTTTTAGACGCGTTTTAAATTTTATTGCCGAAATCGCTTTTTCTCGCCGAGATAAGCACGTTTTCTGAAATGCCGCTCTCCCGTCACTCTGGTTAAAGTGTTATGAAAAAAAAGGCTGTTGGGGGCTAGGGAGTATCGAGTTGATCATTATACATGAAGAAATAACCAATTTCATCGTTTGGTTTATGTTTTACACGCGTTTTAAATTTTATTGCCGAAATCGCTTTTTCTCGCCGAGATAAGCACGTTTTCTGAAATGCCGCTCTCCCGTCACTCTGGTTAAAGTGTTATGAAAAAAAAGGCTGTTGGGGGCTAGGGAGTATCGAGTTGATCATTATACATGAAGAAATAACCAATTTCATCGTTTGGTTTATGTTTTACACGCGTTTTAAATGTTATTGCCGAAATCGCTTTTTCTCGCCGAGATAAGCACGTTTTCTGAAATGCCGCTCTCCCGTCACTCTGGTTAAAGTGTTATGAAAAAAAAAGGCTGTTGGGGGCTAGGGAGTATCGAGTTGATCATTATACATGAAGAAATAACCAATTTCATCGTTTGGTTTATGTTTTTACACGCGTTTTAAATGTTATTGCCGAAATCGCTTTTTCTCGCCGAGATAAGCACGTTTTCTGAAATGCCGCTCTCCCGTCACTCTGGTTAAAGTGTTATGAAAAAAAAGGCTGTTGGGGGCTAGGGAGTATCGAGTTGATCATTCTACATGAAGAAATAACCAATTTCATCGTTTGGTTTATGTTTTACACGCGTTTTAAATGTTATTGCCGAAATCGCTTTTTCTCGCCGAGATAAGCACGTTTTCTGAAATGCCGCTCTCCCGTCACTCTGGTTAAAGTGTTATGAAAAAAAAGGCTGTTGGGGGCTAGGGAGTATCGAGTTGATCATTATACATGAAGAAATAACCAATTTCATCGTTTGGTTTATGTTTTACACGATGCTGAGCTCCAGCTGGAAGTGTAAAAAGAACCGGGCTGGTTAAAAAAAGAACCGGGCGACCCGGTAAAATTGCTTAGCCGGGGCTCTGGAAGCCTAACACGGCGTGATCTTGTCCAAAAAGCCGCTGCTGAGCTCCAGCTGGAAGTGTAAAAAGAACCGGGCTGGTTAAAAAAAAGAACCGGGCGACCCGGTAAAATTGCTTAGCCGGGGCTCTGGAAGCCTAACACGGCGTGATCTTGTCCAAAAAGCCGCTGCTGAGCTCCAGCTGGAAGTGTAAAAAGAACCGGGCTGGTTAAAAAAAAGAACCGGGCGGCCCGGTAAAATTGCTTAGCCGGGGCTCTGGAAGCCTAACCCGGCGTGATACTGTGCAAAAAGCCGCTGCTGAGCTCCAGCTGGAAGTGTAAAAAAAACCGGGCTGGTTAAAAAAAAGAACCGGGCGACCCTGTAAAATTGCTTAGCCGGGGCTCTGGAAGCCTAACACGGCGTGATCTTGTCCAAAAACCCGCTGCTGAGCTCCAGCTGGAAGTGTAAAAAGAACCGGGCTGGTTAAAAAAAAGAACCGGGCGGGCCGGTAAAATTCCTTAGCCGGGGCTCTGGAAGCCTAACAAGGCGTGATCTTGTCCAAAAAGCCGCTCGTGAGCTCCAGCTGGAAGTGTAAAAAGAACCGGGCTGGTTCAAAAAAAGAACCGGGCGGCCCGGTAGAATTGCTTAGCCGAGGTCCTGGAAGCCTAACCCGGCGTGATCTTGCGCAAAAAGCCGCTGCTGAGCTCCAGCTGGAAGTGTAAAAAGAACCGGGCTGGTTCAAAAAAAGAACCGGGCGGCCCGGTAAAATTGCTTAGCCGGGGTCCTGGAAGCCTAACGCGGCGTGATCTTGCCCGAAAGTCGGCCTCTATACTTCCATATTAGGTACCAGGCGCTCAGAGCCAACTTGGCAAAAATTTTCTAAGTGCCCACGGCTCTGCGGGGATTGTGCGTCCGACCCGCGCCGGTTCTCCAGCCGGCCTAAAATAACGCAAAACCAGCCTCTCCCCCTGGAGCTCACAGCCAAAGGCGAAACTTTTCTAAGTGCCTACGGCTCTGCGGGCTTTTGAGTCCGCCCCGCGCCGGTTCGTCGGTCGGCCTCAAAAAGCGAAAAATCAGCCTCTCTCCCTGGAGCTCGACTCGAGTTGATCATTATACATGAAGAAATAACCAATTTCATCGTTTGGTTTATGTTTTACACGCGTTTTAAATTTTATTGCCGAAATCGCTTTTTCTCGCCGAGATAAGCACGTTTTTGAAATGCCGCTCTCCCGTCACTCTGGTTAAAGTGTTATGAAAAAAAAGGCTGTTGGGGGCTAGAGAGTATCGAGTTGATCATTATACATGAAGAAATAACCAATTTCATCGTTTGGTTTATGTTTTACACGCGTTTTAAATTTTATTGCCGAAATCGCTTTTTCTCGCCGAGATAAGCACGTTTTCTGAAATGCCGCTGTCCCGTCACTCTGGTTAAAGTGTTATGAAAAAAAAGGCTGTTGGGGGCTAGGGAGTATCGAGTTGATCATTATACATGAAGAAATAACCAATTTCATCGTTTGGTTTATGTTTTACACGCGTTTTAAATTTTATTGCCGAAATCGCTTTTTCTCGCCGAGATAAGCACGTTTTCTAAAATGCCGCTCTCCCGTCACTCTGGTTAAAGTGTTATGAAAAAAAAAGGCTGTTGGGGGCTAGGGAGTATCGAGTTGATCATTATACATGAAGAAATAACCAATTTCATCGTTTGGTTTATGTTTTACACGCGTTTTAAATTTTATTGCCGAAATCGCTTTTTCTCGCCGAGATAAGCACGTTTTCTGAAATGCCGCTCTCCCGTCACTCTGGTTAAAGTGTTATGAAAAAAAAGGCTGTTGGGGGCTAGGGAGTATCGAGTTGATCATTATACATGAAGAAATAACCAATTTCATCGTTTGGTTTATGTTTTACACGCGTTTTAAATTTTATTGCCGAAATCGCTTTTTCTCGCCGAGATAAGCACGTTTTCTGAAATGCCGCTCTCCCGTCACTCTGGTTAAAGTGTTATGAAAAAAAAGGCTGTTGGGGGCTAGGGAGTATCGAGTTGATCATTATACATGAAGAAATAACCAATTTCATCGTTTGGTTTATGTTTTACACGCGTTTTAAATTTTATTGCCGAAATCGCTTTTTCTCGCCGAGATAAGCACGTTTTCTGAAATGCCGCTCTCCCGTCACTCTGGTTAAAGTGTTATGAAAAAAAAGGCTGTTGGGGGCTAGGGAGTATCGAGTTGATCATTATACATGAAGAAATAACCAATTTCATCGTTTGGTTTATGTTTTACACGCGTTTTAAATTTTATTGCCGAAATCGCTTTTTCTCGCCGAGATAAGCACGTTTTCTGAAATGCCGCTCTCCCGTCACTCTGGTTAAAGTGTTATAAAAAAAAAGGCTGTTGGGGGCTAGGGAGTATCGAGTTGATCATTATACATGAAGAAATAACCAATTTCATCGTTTGGTTTATGTTTTACACGCGTTTTAAATTTTATTGCCGAAATCGCTTTTTCTCGCCGAGATAAGCACGTTTTCTGAAATGCCGCTCTCCCGTCACTCTGGTTAAAGTGTTATGAAAAAAAAGGCTGTTGGGGGCTAGGGAGTATCGAGTTGATCATTATACATGAAGAAATAAGCAATTTCATCGTTTGGTTTATGTTTTACACGCGTTTTAAATTTTATTGCCGAAATCGCTTTTTCTCGCCGAGATAAGCACGTTTTCTGAAATGCCGCTCTCCCGTCACTCTGGTTAAAGTGTTATGAAAAAAAAGGCTGTTGGGGGCTAGGGAGTATCGAGTTGATCATTATACATGAAGAAATAACCAATTTCATCGTTTGGTTTATGTTTTACACGCGTTTTAAATTTTATTGCCGAAATCGCTTTTTCTCGCCGAGATAAGCACGTTTTCTGAAATGCCGCTCTCCCGTCACTCTGGTTAAAGTGTTATGAAAAAAAAGGCTGTTGGGGGCTAGGGAGTATCGAGTTGATCATTATACATGAAGAAATAACCAATTTCATCGTTTGGTTTATGTTTTACACGCGTTTTAAATTTTATTGCCGAAATCGCTTTTTCTCGCCGAGATAAGCACGTTTTCTGAAATGCCGCTCTCCCGTCACTCTGGTTAAAGTGTTATGAAAAAAAAGGCTGTTGGGGGCTAGGGAGTATCGAGTTGATCATTATACATGAAGAAATAACCAATTTAATCGTTTGGTTTATGTTTTACACGCGTTTTAAATTTTATTGCCGAAATCGCTTTTTCTCGCCGAGATAAGCACGTTTTCTGAAATGCCGCTCTCCCGTCACTCTGGTTAAAGTGTTATGAAAAAAAAGGCTGTTGGGGGCTAGGGAGTATCGAGTTGATCATTATACATGAAGAAATAACCAATTTCATCGTTTGGTTTATGTTTTACACGCGTTTTAAATTTTATTGCCGAAATCGCTTTTTCTCGCCGAGATAAGCACGTTTTCTGAAATGCCGCTCTCCCGTCACTCTGGTTAAAGTGTTATGAAAAAAAAGGCTGTTGGGGGCTAGGGAGTATCGAGTTGATCATTATACATGAAGAAATAACCAATTTCATCGTTTGGTTTATGTTTTACACGCGTTTTAAATTTTATTGCCGAAATCGCTTTTTCTCGCCGAGATAAGCACGTTTTCTGAAATGCCGCTCTCCCGTCACTCTGGTTAAAGTGTTATGAAAAAAAAGGCTGTTGGGGGCTAGGGAGTATCGAGTTGATCATTATACATGAAGAAATAACCAATTTCATCGTTTGGTTTATGTTTTACACGCGTTTTAAATTTTATTGCCGAAATCGCTTTTTCTCGCCGAGATAAGCACGTTTTCTGAAATGCCGCTCTCCCGTCACTCTGGTTAAAGTGTTATGAAAAAAAAGGCTGTTGGGGGCTAGGGAGTATCGAGTTGATCATTATACATGAAGAAATAACCAATTTCATCGTTTGGTTTATGTTTTACACGCGTTTTAAATTTTATTGCCGAAATCGCTTTTTCTCGCCGAGATAAGCACGTTTTCTGAAATGCCGCTCTCCCGTCACTCTGGTTAAAGTGTTATGAAAAAAAAGGCTGTTGGGGGCTAGGGAGTATCGAGTTGATCATTATACATGAAGAAATAACCAATTTCATCGTTTGGTTTATGTTTTACACGCGTTTTAAATTTTATTGCCGAAATCGCTTTTTCTCGCCGAGATAAGCACGTTTTCTGAAATGCCGCTCTCCCGTCACTCTGGTTAAAGTGTTATGAAAAAAAAGGCTGTTGGGGGCTAGGGAGTATCGAGTTGATCATTATACATGAAGAAATAACCAATTTCATCGTTTGGTTTATGTTTTACACGCGTTTTAAATTTTATTGCCGAAATCGCTTTTTCTCGCCGAGATAAGCACGTTTTCTGAAATGCCGCTCTCCCGTCACTCTGGTTAAAGTGTTATGAAAAAAAAGGCTGTTGGGGGCTAGGGAGTATCGAGTTGATCATTATACATGAAGAAATAACCAATTTCATCGTTTGGTTTATGTTTTACACGCGTTTTAAATTTTATTGCCGAAATCGCTTTTTCTCGCCGAGATAAGCACGTTTTCTGAAATGCCGCTCTCCTGTCACTCTGGTTAAAGTGTTATGAAAAAAAAGGCTGTTGGGGGCTAGGGAGTATCGAGTTGATCATTATACATGAAGAAATAACCAATTTCATCGTTTGGTTTATGTTTTACACGCGTTTTAAATTTTATTGCCGAAATCGCTTTTTCTCGCCGATAAGCACGTTTTCTGAAATGCCGCTCTCCCGTCACTCTGGTTAAAGTGTTATGAAAAAAAAGGCTGTTGGGGGCTAGGGAGTATCGAGTTGATCATTATACATGAAGAAATAACCAATTTCATCGTTTGGTTTATGTTTTACACGCGTTTTAAATTTTATTGCCGAAATCGCTTTTTCTCGCCGAGATAAGCACGTTTTCTGAAATGCCGCTCTCCCGTCACTCTGGTTAAAGTGTTATGAAAAAAAGGCTGTTGGGGGCTAGGGAGTATCGAGTTGATCATTATACATGAAGAAATAACCAATTTCATCGTTTGGTTTATGTTTTACACGCGTTTTAAATTTTATTGCCGAAATCGCTTTTTCTCGCCGAGATAAGCACGTTTTCTGAAATGCCGCTCTCCCGTCACTCTGGTTAAAGTGTTATGAAAAAAAAGGCTGTTGGGGGCTAGGGAGTATCGAGTTGATCATTATACATGAAGAAATAACCAATTTCATCGTTTGGTTTATGTTTTACACGCGTTTTAAATTTTATTGCCGAAATCGCTTTTTCTCGCCGAGATAAGCACGTTTTCTAAAATGCCGCTCTCCCGTCACTCTGGTTAAAGTGTTATGAAAAAAAAGGCTGTTGGGGGCTAGGGAGTATCGAGTTGATCATTATACATGAAGAAATAACCAATTTCATCGTTTGGTTTATGTTTTACACGCGTTTTAAATTTTATTGCCGAAATCGCTTTTTCTCGCCGAGATAAGCACGTTTTCTGAAATGCCGCTCTCCCGTCACTCTGGTTAAAGTGTTATGAAAAAAAAGGCTGTTGGGGGCTAGGGAGTATCGAGTTGATCATTATACATGAAGAAATAAGCAATTTCATCTTTTGGTTTATGTTTTACACGCGTTTTAAATTTTATTGCCGAAATCGCTTTTTCTCGCCGAGATAAGCACGTTTTCTGAAATGCCGCTCTCCCGTCACTCTGGTTAAAGTGTTATGAAAAAAAAGGCTGTTGGGGGCTAGGGAGTATCGAGTTGATCATTATACATGAAGAAATAACCAATATCATCGTTTGGTTTATGTTTTACACGCGTTTTAAATTTTATTGCCGAAATCGCTTTTTCTCGCCGAGATAAGCACGTTTTCTGAAATGCCGCTCTCCCGTCACTCTGGTTAAAGTGTTATGAAAAAAAAGGCTGTTGGGGGCTAGGGAGTATCGAGTTGATCATTATACATGAAGAAATAACCAATTTCATCGTTTGGTTTATGTTTTACACGCGTTTTAAATTTTATTGCCGAAATCGCTTTTTCTCGCCGAGATAAGCACGTTTTCTGAAATGCCGCTCTCCCGTCACTCTGGTTAAAGTGTTATGAAAAAAAAGGCTGTTGGGGGCTAGGGAGTATCGAGTTGATCATTATACATGAAGAAATAACCAATTTCATCGTTTGGTTTATGTTTTACACGCGTTTTAAATTTTATTGCCGAAATCGCTTTTTCTCGCCGATAAGCACGTTTTCTGAAATGCCGCTCTCCCGTCACTCTGGTTAAAGTGTTATGAAAAAAAAGGCTGTTGGGGGCTAGGGAGTATCGAGTTGATCATTATACATGAAGAAATAACCAATTTCATCGTTTGGTTTATGTTTTACACGCGTTTTAAATTTTATTGCCGAAATCGCTTTTTCTCGCCGAGATAAGCACGTTTTCTGAAATGCCGCTCTCCCGTCACTCTGGTTAAAGTGTTATGAAAAAAAAGGCTGTTGGGGGCTAGGGAGTATCGAGTTGATCATTATACATGAAGAAATAACCAATTTCATCGTTTGGTTTATGTTTTACACGCGTTTTAAATTTTATTGCCGAAATCGCTTTTTCTCGCCGAGATAAGCACGTTTTCTGAAATGCCGCTCTCCCGTCACTCTGGTTAAAGTGTTATGAAAAAAAAGGCTGTTGGGGGCTAGGGAGTATCGAGTTGATCATTATACATGAAGAAATAACCAATTTCATCGTTTGGTTTATGTTTTACACGCGTTTTAAATTTTATTGCCGAAATCGCTTTTTCTCGCCGAGATAAGCACGTTTTCTGAAATGCCGCTCTCCCGTCACTCTGGTTAAAGTGTTATGAAAAAAAAGGCTGTTGGGGGCTAGGGAGTATCGAGTTGATCATTATACATGAAGAAATAACCAATTTCATCGTTTGGTTTATGTTTTACACGCGTTTTAAATTTTATTGCCGAAATCGCTTTTTCTCGCCGAGATAAGCACGTTTTCTGAAATGCCGCTCTCCCGTCACTCTGGTTAAAGTGTTATGAAAAAAAAGGCTGTTGGGGGCTAGGGAGTATCGAGTTGATCATTATACATGAAGAAATAACCAATTTCATCGTTTGGTTTATGTTTTACACGCGTTTTAAATTTTATTGCCGAAATCGCTTTTTCTCGCCGAGATAAGCACGTTTTCTGAAATGCCGCTCTCCCGTCACTCTGGTTAAAGTGTTATGAAAAAAAAGGCTGTTGGGGGCTAGGGAGTATCGAGTTGATCATTATACATGAAGAAATAACCAATTTCATCGTTTGGTTTATGTTTTACACGCGTTTTAAATTTTATTGCCGAAATCGCTTTTTCTCGCCGAGATAAGCACGTTTTCTGAAATGCCGCTCTCCCGTCACTCTGGTTAAAGTGTTATGAAAAAAAAGGCTGTTGGGGGCTAGGGAGTATCGAGTTGATCATTATACATGAAGAAATAACCAATTTCATCGTTTGGTTTATGTTTTACACGCGTTTTAAATTTTATTGCCGAAATCGCTTTTTCTCGCCGAGATAAGCACGTTTTCTGAAATGCCGCTCTCCCGTCACTCTGGTTAAAGTGTTATGAAAAAAAAGGCTGTTGGGGGCTAGGGAGTATCGAGTTGATCATTATACATAAAGAAATAACCAATTTCATCGTTTGGTTTATGTTTTACACGCGTTTTAAATTTTATTGCCGAAATCGCTTTTTCTCGCCGAGATAAGCACGTTTTCTGAAATGCCGCTCTCCCGTCACTCTGGTTAAAGTGTTATGAAAAAAAAGGCTGTTGGGGGCTAGGGAGTATCGAGTTGATCATTATACATGAAGAAATAACCAATTTCATCGTTTGGTTTATGTTTTACACGCGTTTTAAATTTTATTGCCGAAATCGCTTTTTCTCGCCGAGATAAGCACGTTTTCTGAAATGCCGCTCTCCCGTCACTCTGGTTAAAGTGTTATGAAAAAAAAGGCTGTTGGGGGCTAGGGAGTATCGAGTTGATCATTATACATGAAGAAATAACCAATTTCATCGTTTGGTTTATGTTTTACACGCGTTTTAAATTTTATTGCCGAAATCGCTTTTTCTCGCCGAGATAAGCACGTTTTCTGAAATGCCGCTCTCCCGTCACTCTGGTTAAAGTGTTATGAAAAAAAAGGCTGTTGGGGGCTAGGGAGTATCGAGTTGATCATTATACATGAAGAAATAACCAATTTCATCGTTTGGTTTATGTTTTACACGCGTTTTAAATTTTATTGCCGAAATCGCTTTTTCTCGCCGAGATAAGCACGTTTTCTGAAATGCCGCTCTCCCGTCACTCTGGTTAAAGTGTTATGAAAAAAAAGGCTGTTGGGGGCTAGGGAGTATCGAGTTGATCATTATACATGAAGAAATAACCAATTTCATCGTTTGGTTTATGTTTTACACGCGTTTTAAATTTTATTGCCGAAATCGCTTTTTCTCGCCGAGATAAGCACGTTTTCTGAAATGCCGCTCTCCCGTCACTCTGGTTAAAGTGTTATGAAAAAAAAGGCTGTTGGGGGCTAGGGAGTATCGAGTTGATCATTATACATGAAGAAATAACCAATTTCATCGTTTGGTTTATGTTTTACACGCGTTTTAAATGTTATTGCCGAAATCGCTTTTTCTCGCCGAGATAAGCACGTTTTCTGAAATGCCGCTCTCCCGTCACTCTGGTTAAAGTGTTATGAAAAAAAGAGGCTGTTGGGGGCTAGGGAGTATCGAGTTGATCATTATACATGAAGAAATAACCAATTTCATCGTTTGGTTTATGTTTTACACGCGTTTTAAATTTTATTGCCGAAATCGCTTTTTCTCGCCGAGATAAGCACGTTTTCTGAAATGCCGCTCTCCCGTCACTCTGGTTAAAGTGTTATGAAAAAAAAGGCTGTTGGGGGCTAGGGAGTATCGAGTTGATCATTATACATGAAGAAATAACCAATTTCATCGTTTGGTTTATGTTTTACACGCGTTTTAAATTTTATTGCCGAAATCGCTTTTTCTCGCCGAGATAAGCACGTTTTCTGAAATGCCGCTCTCCCGTCACTCTGGTTAAAGTGTTATAAAAAAAAAAGGCTGTTGGGGGCTAGGGAGTATCGAGTTGATCATTATACATGAAGAAATAACCAATTTCATCGTTTGGTTTATGTTTTACACGCGTTTTAAATTTTATTGCCGAAATCGCTTTTTCTCGCCGATAAGCACGTTTTCTGAAATGCCGCTCTCCCGTCACTCTGGTTAAAGTGTTATGAAAAAAAAGGCTGTTGGGGGCTAGGGAGTATCGAGTTGATCATTATACATGAAGAAATAACCAATTTCATCGTTTGGTTTATGTTTTACACGCGTTTTAAATTTTATTGCCGAAATCGCTTTTTCTCGCCGAGATAAGCACGTTTTCTGAAATGCCGCTCTCCCGTCACTCTGGTTAAAGTGTTATGAAAAAAAAGGCTGTTGGGGGCTAGGGAGTATCGAGTTGATCATTATACATGAAGAAATAACCAATTTCATCGTTTGGTTTATGTTTTACACGCGTTTTAAATTGTATTGCCGAAATCGCTTTTTCTCGCCGAGATAAGCACGTTTTCTGAAATGCCGCTCTCCCGTCACTCTGGTTAAAGTGTTATGAAAAAAAAGGCTGTTGGGGGCTAGGGAGTATCGAGTTGATCATTATACATGAAGAAATAACCAGTTTCATCGTTTGGTTTATGTTTTACACGCGTTTTAAATTTTATTGCCGAAATCGCTTTTTCTCGCCGAGATAAGCACGTTTTCTGAAATGCCGCTCTCCCGTCACTCTGGTTAAAGTGTTATGAAAAAAAAGGCTGTTGGGGGCTAGGGAGTATCGAGTTGATCATTATACATGAAGAAATAACCAATTTCATCGTTTGGTTTATGTTTTACACGCGTTTTAAATTTTATTGCCGAAATCGCTTTTTCTCGCCGAGATAAGCACGTTTTCTGAAATGCCGCTCTCCCGTCACTCTGGTTAAAGTGTTATGAAAAAAAAGGCTGTTGGGGGCTAGGGAGTATCGAGTTGATCATTATACATGAAGAAATAACCAATTTCATCGTTTGGTTTATGTTTTACACGCGTTTTAAATTTTATTGCCGAAATCGCTTTTTCTCGCCGATAAGCACGTTTTCTGAAATGCCGCTCTCCCGTCACTCTGGTTAAAGTGTTATGAAAAAAAAGGCTGTTGGGGGCTAGGGAGTATCGAGTTGATCATTATACATGAAGAAATAACCAATTTAATCGTTTGGTTTATGTTTTACACGCGTTTTAAATTTTATTGCCGAAATCGCTTTTTCTCGCCGAGATAAGCACGTTTTCTGAAATGCCGCTCTCCCGTCACTCTGGTTAAAGTGTTATGAAAAAAAAGGCTGTTGGGGGCTAGGGAGTATCGAGTTGATCATTATACATGAAGAAATAACCAATTTCATCGTTTGGTTTATGTTTTACACGCGTTTTAAATTGTATTGCCGAAATCGCTTTTTCTCGCCGAGATAAGCACGTTTTCTGAAATGCCGCTCTCCCCGTCACTCTGGTTAAAGTGTTATGAAAAAAAAGGCTGTTGGGGGCTAGGGAGTATCGAGTTGATCATTATACATGAAGAAATAACCAGTTTCATCGTTTGGTTTATGTTTTACACGCGTTTTAAATTTTATTGCCGAAATCGCTTTTTCTCGCCGAGATAAGCACGTTTTCTGAAATGCCGCTCTCCCGTCACTCTGGTTAAAGTGTTATGAAAAAAAAGGCTGTTGGGGGCTAGGGAGTATCGAGTTGATCATTATACATGAAGAAATAACCAATTTCATCGTTTGGTTTATGTTTTACACGCGTTTTAAATTTTATTGCCGAAATCGCTTTTTCTCGCAGAGATAAGCACGTTTTCTGAAATGCCGCTCTCCCGTCACTCTGGTTAAAGTGTTATGAAAAAAAAGGCTGTTGGGGGCTAGGGAGTATCGAGTTGATCATTATACATGAAGAAATAACCAATTTCATCGTTTGGTTTATGTTTTACACGCGTTTTAAATTTTATTGCCGAAATCGCTTTTTCTCGCCGAGATAAGCACGTTTTCTGAAATGCCGCTCTCCCGTCACTCTGGTTAAAGTGTTATGAAAAAAAAGGCTGTTGGGGGCTAGGGAGTGTCGAGTTGATCATTATACATGAAGAAATAACCAATATCATCGTTTGGTTTATGTTTTACACGCGTTTTAAATTTTATTGCCGAAATCGCTTTTTCTCGCCGAGATAAGCACGTTTTCTGAAATACCGCTCTCCCGTCACTCTGGTTAAAGTGTTTTGAAAAAAAAGGCTGTTGGGGGCTAGGGAGTATCGAGTTGATCATTATACATGAAGAAATAACCAATTTCATCGTTTGGTTTATGTTTTACACGCGTTTTAAATTTTATTGCCGAAATCGCTTTTTCTCGCCGAGATAAGCACGTTTTCTGAAATGCCGCTCTCCCGTCACTCTGGTTAAAGTGTTATGAAAAAAAAGGCTGTTGGGGGCTAGGGAGTATCGAGTTGATCATTATACATGAAGAAATAACCAATTTCATCGTTTGGTTTATGTTTTACACGCGTTTTAAATTTTATTGCCGAAATCGCTTTTTCTCGCCGAGATAAGCACGTTTTCTGAAATGCCGCTCTCCCGTCACTCTGGTTAAAGTGTTATGAAAAAAAAGGCTGTTGGGGGCTAGGGAGTATCGAGTTGATCATTATACATGAAGAAATAACCAATTTCATCGTTTGGTTTATGTTTTACACGCGTTTTAAATTTTATTGCCGAAATCGCTTTTTCTCGCCGAGATAAGCACGTTTTCTGAAATGCCGCTCTCCCGTCACTCTGGTTAAAGTGTTATGAAAAAAAAGGCTGTTGGGGGCTAGGGAGTATCGAGTTGATCATTATACATGAAGAAATAACCAATTTCATCGTTTGGTTTATGTTTTACACGCGTATTAAATTTTATTGCCGAAATCGCTTTTTCTCGCCGAGATAATCACGTTTTCTGAAATGCCGCTCTCCCGTCACTCTGGTTAAAGTGTTATGAAAAAAAAGGCTGTTGGGGGCTAGGGAGTATCGAGTTGATCATTATACATGAAGAAATAACCAATTTCATCGTTTGGTTTATGTTTTACACGCGTTTTAAATTTTATTGCCGAAATCGCTTTTTCTCGCCGAGATAAGCACGTTTTCTGAAATGCCGCTCTCCCGTCACTCTGGTTAAAGTGTTATGAAAAAAAAGGCTGTTGGGGGCTAGGGAGTATCGAGTTGATCATTATACATGAAGAAATAACCAATTTCATCGTTTGGTTTATGTTTTACACGCGTTTTAAATTTTATTGCCGAAATCGCTTTTTTCTCGCCGAGATAAGCACGTTTTCTGAAATGCCGCTCTCCCGTCACTCTGGTTAAAGTGTTATGAAAAAAAAGGCTGTTGGGGGCTAGGGAGTATCGAGTTGATCATTATACATGAAGAAATAACCAATTTCATCGTTTGGTTTATGTTTTACACGCGTTTTAAATTTTTATTGCCGAAATCGCTTTTTCTCGCCGAGATAAGCACGTTTTCTGAAATGCCGCTCTCCCGTCACTCTGGTTAAAGTGTTATGAAAAAAAAAGGCTGTTGGGGGCTAGGGAGTATCGAGTTGATCATTATACATGAAGAAATAACCAATTTCATCGTTTGGTTTATGTTTTACACGCGTTTTAAATTTTATTGCCGAAATCGCTTTTTCTCGCCGAGATAAGCACGTTTTCTGAAATGCCGCTCTCCCGTCACTCTGGTTAAAGTGTTATGAAAAAAAAGGCTGTTGGGGGCTAGGGAGTATCGAGTTGATCATTATACATGAAGAAATAACCAATTTCATCGTTTGGTTTATGTTTTACACGCGTTTTAAATTTTATTGCCGAAATCGCTTTTTCTCGCCGAGATAAGCACGTTTTCTGAAATGCCGCTCTCCCGTCACTCTGGTTAAAGTGTTATGAAAAAAAAGGCTGTTGGGGGCTAGGGAGTATCGAGTTGATCATTATACATGAAGAAATAACCAATTTCATCGTTTGGTTTATGTTTTACACGCGTTTTAAATTTTATTGCCGAAATCGCTTTTTCTCGCCGAGATAAGCACGTTTTCTGAAATGCCGCTCTCCCGTCACTCTGGTTAAAGTGTTATGAAAAAAAAAGGCTGTTGGGGGCTAGGGAGTATCGAGTTGATCATTATACATGAAGAAATAACCAATTTCATCGTTTGGTTTATGTTTTACACGCGTTTTAAATTTTATTGCCGAAATCGCTTTTTCTCGCCGAGATAAGCACGTTTTCTGAAATGCCGCTCTCCCGTCACTCTGGTTAAAGTGTTATGAAAAAAAAGGCTGTTGGGGGCTAGGGAGTATCGAGTTGATCATTATACATGAAGAAATAACCAATTTCATCGTTTGGTTTATGTTTTACACGCGTTTTAAATTTTATTGCCGAAATCGCTTTTTTCTCGCCGAGATAAGCACGTTTTCTGAAATGCCGCTCTCCCGTCACTCTGGTTAAAGTGTTATGAAAAAAAAGGCTGTTGGGGGCTAGGGAGTATCGAGTTGATCATTATACATGAAGAAATAACCAATTTCATCGTTTGGTTTATGTTTTACACGCGTTTTAAATTTTATTGCCGAAATCGCTTTTTCTCGCCGAGATAAGCACGTTTTCTGAAATGCCGCTCTCCCGTCACTCTGGTTAAAGTGTTATGAAAAAAAAAGGCTGTTGGGGGCTAGGGAGTATCGAGTTGATCATTATACATGAAGAAATAACCAATTTCATCGTTTGGTTTATGTTTTACACGCGTTTTAAATTTTATTGCCGAAATCGCTTTTTCTCGCCGAGATAAGCACGTTTTCTGAAATGCCGCTCTCCCGTCACTCTGGTTAAAGTGTTATGAAAAAAAAGGGCTGTTGGGGGCTAGGGAGTATCGAGTTGATCATTATACATGAAGAAATAACCAATTTCATCGTTTGGTTTATGTTTTACACGCGTTTTAAATTTTATTGCCGAAATCGCTTTTTCTCGCCGAGATAAGCACGTTTTCTGAAATGCCGCTCTCCCGTCACTCTGGTTAAAGTGTTATGAAAAAAAAAGGCTGTTGGGGGCTAGGGAGTATCGAGTTGATCATTATACATGAAGAAATAACCAATTTCATCGTTTGGTTTATGTTTTACACGCGTTTTAAATTTTATTGCCGAAATCGCTTTTTCTCGCCGAGATAAGCACGTTTTCTGAAATGCCGCTCTCCCGTCACTCTGGTTAAAGTGTTATGAAAAAAAAGGCTGTTGGGGGCTAGGGAGTATCGAGTTGATCATTATACATGAAGAAATAACCAATTTCATCGTTTGGTTTATGTTTTACACGCGTTTTAAATTTTATTGCCGAAATCGCTTTTTCTCGCCGAGATAAGCACGTTTTCTGAAATGCCGCTCTCCCGTCACTCTGGTTAAAGTGTTATGAAAAAAAAGGCTGTTGGGGGCTAGGGAGTATCGAGTTGATCATTATACATGAAGAAATAACCAATTTCATCGTTTGGTTTATGTTTTACACGCGTTTTAAATTTTATTGCCGAAATCGCTTTTTCTCGCCGAGATAAGCACGTTTTCTGAAATGCCGCTCTCCCGTCACTCTGGTTAAAGTGTTATGAAAAAAAAAGGCTGTTGGGGGCTAGGGAGTATCGAGTTGATCATTATACATGAAGAAATAACCAATTTCATCGTTTGGTTTATGTTTTACACGCGTTTTAAATTTTATTGCCGAAATCGCTTTTTCTCGCCGAGATAAGCACGTTTTCTGAAATGCCGCTCTCCCGTCACTCTGGTTAAAGTGTTATGAAAAAAAAAGGCTGTTGGGGGCTAGGGAGTATCGAGTTGATCATTATACATGAAGAAATAACCAATTTCATCGTTTGGTTTATGTTTTACACGCGTTTTAAATTTTATTGCCGAAATCGCTTTTTCTCGCCGAGATAAGCACGTTTTCTGAAATGCCGCTCTCTCTGTCACTCTGGTTAAAGTGTTATGAAAAAAAAGGCTGTTGGGGGCTAGGGAGTATCGAGTTGATCATTATACATGAAGAAATAACCAATTTCATCGTTTGGTTTATGTTTTACACGCGTTTTAAATTTTATTGCCGAAATCGCTTTTTCTCGCCGAGATAAGCACGTTTTCTGAAATGCCGCTCTCCCGTCACTCTGGTTAAAGTGTTATGAAAAAAAAGGCTGTTGGGGGCTAGGGAGTATCGAGTTGATCATTATACATGAAGAAATAACCAATTTCATCGTTTGGTTTATGTTTTACACGCGTTTTAAATTTTATTGCCGAAATCGCTTTTTCTCGCCGAGATAAGCACGTTTTCTGAAATGCCGCTCTCCCGTCACTCTGGTTAAAGTGTTATGAAAAAAAAAGGCTGTTGGGGGCTAGGGAGTATCGAGTTGATCATTATACATGAAGAAATAACCAATTTCATCGTTTGGTTTATGTTTTACACGCGTTTTAAATTTTATTGCCGAAATCGCTTTTTCTCGCCGAGATAAGCACGTTTTCTGAAATGCCGCTCTCCCGTCACTCTGGTTAAAGTGTTATGAAAAAAAAGGCTGTTGGGGGCTAGGGAGTATCGAGTTGATCATTATACATGAAGAAATAACCAATTTCATCGTTTGGTTTATGTTTTACACGCGTTTTAAATTTTATTGCCGAAATCGCTTTTTCTCGCCGAGATAAGCACGTTTTCTGAAATGCCGCTCTCCCGTCACTCTGGTTAAAGTGTTATGAAAAAAAAGGCTGTTGGGGGCTAGGGAGTATCGAGTTGATCATTATACATGAAGAAATAACCAATTTCATCGTTTGGTTTATGTTTTACACGCGTTTTAAATTTTATTGCCGAAATCGCTTTTTCTCGCCGAGATAAGCACGTTTTCTGAAATGCCGCTCTCCCGTCACTCTGGTTAAAGTGTTATGAAAAAAAAGGCTGTTGGGGGCTAGGGAGTATCGAGTTGATCATTATACATGAAGAAATAACCAATTTCATCGTTTGGTTTATGTTTTACACGCGTTTTAAATTTTATTGCCGAAATCGCTTTTTCTCGCCGAGATAAGCACGTTTTCTGAAATGCCGCTCTCCCGTCACTCTGGTTAAAGTGTTATGAAAAAAAAGGCTGTTGGGGGCTAGGGAGTATCGAGTTGATCATTATACATGAAGAAATAACCAATTTCATCGTTTGGTTTATGTTTTACACGCGTTTTAAATTTTATTGCCGAAATCGCTTTTTCTCGCCGAGATAAGCACGTTTTCTGAAATGCCGCTCTCCCGTCACTCTGGTTAAAGTGTTATGAAAAAAAAGGCTGTTGGGGGCTAGGGAGTATCGAGTTGATCATTATACATGAAGAAATAACCAATTTCATCGTTTGGTTTATGTTTTACACGCGTTTTAAATTTTATTGCCGAAATCGCTTTTTCTCGCCGAGATAAGCACGTTTTCTGAAATGCCGCTCTCCCGTCACTCTGGTTAAAGTGTTGTGAAAAAAAAGGCTGTTGGGGGCTAGGGAGTATCGAGTTGATCATTATACATGAAGAAATAACCAATTTCATCGTTTGGTTTATGTTTTACAAGCGTTTTAAATTTTATTGCCGAAATCGCTTTTTCTCGCCGAGATAAGCACGTTTTCTGAAATGCCGCTCTCCCGTCACTCTGGTTAAAGTGTTGTGAAAAAAAAGGCTGTTGGGGGCTAGGGAGTATCGAGTTGATCATTATACATGAAGAAATAACCAATTTCATCGTTTGGTTTATGTTTTACACGCGTTTTAAATTTTATTGCCGAAATCGCTTTTTCTCGCCGAGATAAGCACGTTTTCTGAAATGCCGCTCTCCCGTCACTCTGGTTAAAGTGTTATGAAAAAAAAGGCTGTTGGGGGCTAGGGAGTATCGAGTTGATCAATATACATGAAGAAATAAGCAATTTCATCGTTTGGTTTATGTTTTACACGCGTTTTAAATTTTATTGCCGAAATCGCTTTTTCTCGCCGAGATAAGCACGTTTTCTGAAATGCCGCTCTCCCGTCACTCTGGTTAAAGTGTTATGAAAAAAAAGGCTGTTGGGGGCTAGGGAGTATCGAGTTGATCATTATACATGAAGAAATAACCAATTTCATCGTTTGGTTTATGTTTTACACGCGTTTTAAATTTTATTGCCGAAATCGCTTTTTCTCGCCGAGATAAGCACGTTTTCTGAAATGCCGCTCTCCCGTCACTCTGGTTAAAGTGTTATGAAAAAAAAGGCCGTTGGGGGCTAGGGAGTATCGAGTTGATCATTATACATGAAGAAATAACCAATTTCATCGTTTGGTTTATGTTTTACACGCGTTTTAAATTTTATTGCCGAAATCGCTTTTTCTCGCCGAGATAAGCACGTTTTCTGAAATGCCGCTCTCCCGTCACTCTGGTTAAAGTGTTATGAAAAAAAAGGCTGTTGGGGGCTAGGGAGTATCGAGTTGATCATTATACATGAAGAAATAACCAATTTCATCGTTTGGTTTATGTTTTACACGCGTTTTAAATTTTATTGCCGAAATCGCTTTTTCTCGCCGAGATAAGCACGTTTTCTGAAATGCCGCTCTCCCGTCACTCTGGTTAAAGTGTTGTGAAAAAAAAGGCTGTTGGGGGCTAGGGAGTATCGAGTTGATCATTATACATGAAGAAATAACCAATTTCATCGTTTGGTTTATGTTTTACACGCGTTTTAAATTTTATTGCCGAAATCGCTTTTTCTCGCCGAGATAAGCACGTTTTCTGAAATGCCGCTCTCCCGTCACTCTGGTTAAAGTGTTATGAAAAAAAAGGCTGTTGGGGGCTAGGGAGTATCGAGTTGATCATTATACATGAAGAAATAACCAATTTCATCGTTTGGTTTATGTTTTACACGCGTTTTAAATTTTATTGCCGAAATCGCTTTTTCTCGCCGAGATAAGCACGTTTTCTGAAATGCCGCTCTCCCGTCACTCTGGTTAAAGTGTTATGAAAAAAAAGGCTGTTGGGGGCTAGGGAGTATCGAGTTGATCATTATACATGAAGAAATAACCAATTTCATCGTTTGGTTTATGTTTTACACGCGTTTTAAATTTTATTGCCGAAATCGCTTTTTCTCGCCGAGATAAGCACGTTTTCTGAAATGCCGCTCTCCCGTCACTCTGGTTAAAGTGTTATGAAAAAAAAGGCTGTTGGGGGCTAGGGAGTATCGAGTTGATCATTATACATGAAGAAATAACCAATTTCATCGTTTGGTTTATGTTTTACACGCGTTTTAAATTTTATTGCCGAAATCGCTTTTTCTCGCCGAGATAAGCACGTTTTCTGAAATGCCGCTCTCCCGTCACTCTGGTTAAAGTGTTATGAAAAAAAAGGCTGTTGGGGGCTAGGGAGTATCAAGTTGATCATTATACATGAAGAAATAACAAATTTCATCGTTTGGTTTATGTTTTACACGCGTTTTAAATTTTATTGCCGAAATCGCTTTTTCTCGCCGAGATAAGCACGTTTTCTGAAATGCCGCTCTCCCGTCACTCTGGTTAAAGTGTTATGAAAAAAAAGGCTGTTGGGGGCTAGGGAGTATCGAGTTGATCATTATACATGAAGAAATAACCAATTTCATCGTTTGGTTTATGTTTTACACGCGTTTTAAATTTTATTGCCGAAATCGCTTTTTCTCGCCGAGATAAGCACGTTTTCTGAAATGCCGCTCTCCCGTCACTCTGGTTAAAGTGTTATGAAAAAAAAGGCTGTTGGGGGCTAGGGAGTATCGAGTTGATCATTATACATGAAGAAATAACCAATTTCATCGTTTGGTTTATGTTTTACACGCGTTTTAAATTTTATTGCCGAAATCGCTTTTTCTCGCCGAGATAAGCACGTTTTCTGAAATGCCGCTCTCCCGTCACTCTGGTTAAAGTGTTATGAAAAAAAAGGCTGTTGGGGGCTAGGGAGTATCGAGTTGATCATTATACATGAAGAAATAACCAATTTCATCGTTCGGTTTATGTTTTACACGCGTTTTAAATTTTATTGCCGAAATCGCTTTTTCTCGCCGAGATAAGCACGTTTTCTGAAATGCCGCTCTCCCGTCACTCTGGTTAAAGTGTTATGAAAAAAAAGGCTGTTGGGGGCTAGGGAGTATCGAGTTGATCATTATACATGAAGAAATAACCAATTTCATCGTTCGGTTTATGTTTTACACGCGTTTTAAATTTTATTGCCGAAATCGCTTTTTCTCACCGAGATAAGCACGTTTTCTGAAATGCCGCTCTCCCGTCACTCTGGTTAAAGTGTTATGAAAAAAAAGGCTGTTGGGGGCTAGGGAGTATCGAGTTGATCATTATACATGAAGAAATAACCAATTTCATCGTTTGGTTTATGTTTTACACGCGTTTTAAATTTTATTGCCGAAATCGCTTTTTCTCGCCGAGATAAGCACGTTTTCTGAAATGCCGCTCTCCCGTCACTCTGGTTAAAGTGTTATGAAAAAAAAGGCTGTTGGGGGCTAGGGAGTATCGAGTTGATCATTATACATGAAGAAATAACCAATTTCATCGTTTGGTTTATGTTTTACACGCGTTTTAAATTTTATTGCCGAAATCGCTTTTTCTCGCCGAGATAAGCACGTTTTCTGAAATGCCGCTCTCCCATCACTCTGGTTAAAGTGTTATGAAAAAAAAGGCTGTTGGGGGCTAGGGAGTATCGAGTTGATCATTATACATGAAGAAATAACCAATTTCATCGTTTGGTTTATGTTTTACACGCGTTTTAAATTTTATTGCCGAAATCGCTTTTTCTCGCCGAGATAAGCACGTTTTCTGAAATGCCGCTCTCCCGTCACTCTGGTTAAAGTGTTATGAAAAAAAAGGCTGTTGGGGGCTAGGGAGTATCGAGTTGATCATTATACATGAAGAAATAACCAATTTCATCGTTTGGTTTATGTTTTACACGCGTTTTAAATTTTATTGCCGAAATCGCTTTTTCTCGCCGAGATAAGCACGTTTTCTGAAATGCCGCTCTCCCGTCACTCTGGTTAAAGTGTTATGAAAAAAAAGGCTGTTGGGGGCTAGGGAGTATCGAGTTGATCATTATACATGAAGAAATAACCAATTTCATCGTTTGGTTTATGTTTTACACGCGTTTTAAATTTTATTGCCGAAATCGCTTTTTCTCGCCGAGATAAGCACGTTTTCTGAAATGCCGCTCTCCCGTCACTCTGGTTAAAGTGTTATGAAAAAAAAGGCTGTTGGGGGCTAGGGAGTATCGAGTTGATCATTATACATGAAGAAATAACCAATTTCATCGTTCGGTTTATGTTTTACACGCGTTTTAAATTTTATTGCCGAAATCGCTTTTTCTCGCCGAGATAAGCACGTTTTCTGAAATGCCGCTCTCCCGTCACTCTGGTTAAAGTGTTATGAAAAAAAAGGCTGTTGGGGGCTAGGGAGTATCGAGTTGATCATTATACATGAAGAAATAACCAATTTCATCGTTTGGTTTATGTTTTACACGCGTTTTAAATTTTATTGCCGAAATCGCTTTTTCTCGCCGAGATAAGCACGTTTTCTGAAATGCCGCTCTCCCGTCACTCTGGTTAAAGTGTTATGAAAAAAAAGGCTGTTGGGGGCTAGGGAGTATCGAGTTGATCATTATACATGAAGAAATAACCAATTTCATCGTTTGGTTTATGTTTTACACGCGTTTTAAATTTTATTGCCGAAATCGCTTTTTCTCGCCGAGATAAGCACGTTTTCTGAAATGCCGCTCTCCCGTCACTCTGGTTAAAGTGTTATGAAAAAAAAGGCTGTTGGGGGCTAGGGAGTATCGAGTTGATCATTATACATGAAGAAATAACCAATTTCATCGTTTGGTTTATGTTTTACACGCGTTTTAAATTTTATTGCCGAAATCGCTTTTTCTCGCCGAGATAAGCACGTTTTCTGAAATGCCGCTCTCCCGTCACTCTGGTTAAAGTGTTATGAAAAAAAAAGCTGTTGGGGGCTAGGGAGTATCGAGTTGATCATTATACATGAAGAAATAACCAATTTCATCGTTTGGTTTATGTTTTACACGCGTTTTAAATTTTATTGCCGAAATCGCTTTTTCTCGCCGAGATAAGCACGTTTTCTGAAATGCCGCTCTCCCGTCACTCTGGTTAAAGTGTTATGAAAAAAAAGGCTGTTGGGGGCTAGGGAGTATCGAGTTGATCATTATACATGAAGAAATAACCAATTTCATCGTTTGGTTTATGTTTTACACGCGTTTTAAATTTTATTGCCGAAATCGCTTTTTCTCGCCGAGATAAGCACGTTTTCTGAAATGCCGCTCTCCCGTCACTCTGGTTAAAGTGTTATGAAAAAAAAGGCTGTTGGGGGCTAGGGAGTATCGAGTTGATCATTATACATGAAGAAATAACCAATTTCATCGTTTGGTTTATGTTTTACACGCGTTTTAAATTTTATTGCCGAAATCGCTTTTTCTCGCCGAGATAAGCACGTTTTCTGAAATGCCGCTCTCCCGTCACTCTGGTTAAAGTGTTATGAAAAAAAAGGCTGTTGGGGGCTAGGGAGTATCGAGTTGATCATTATACATGAAGAAATAACCAATTTCATCGTTTGGTTTATGTTTTACACGCGTTTTAAATTTTATTGCCGAAATCGCTTTTTCTCGCCGAGATAAGCACGTTTTCTGAAATGCCGCTCTCCCGTCACTCTGGTTAAAGTGTTATGAAAAAAAAGGCTGTTGGGGGCTAGGGAGTATCGAGTTGATCATTATACATGAAGAAATAACCAATTTCATCGTTTGGTTTATGTTTTACACGCGTTTTAAATTTTATTGCCGAAATCGCTTTTTCTCGCCGAGATAAGCACGTTTTCTGAAATGCCGCTCTCCCGTCACTCTGGTTAAAGTGTTATGAAAAAAAGGCTGTTGGGGGCTAGGGAGTATCGAGTTGATCATTATACATGAAGAAATAACCAATTTCATCGTTTGGTTTATGTTTTACACGCGTTTTAAATTTTATTGCCGAAATCGCTTTTTCTCGCCGAGATAAGCACGTTTTCTGAAATGCCGCTCTCCCGTCACTCTGGTTAAAGTGTTATGAAAAAAAAGGCTGTTGGGGGCTAGGGAGTATCGAGTTGATCATTATACATGAAGAAATAACCAATTTCATCGTTTGGTTTATGTTTTACACGCGTTTTAAATTTTATTGCCGAAATCGCTTTTTCTCGCCGAGATAAGCACGTTTTCTGAAATGCCGCTCTCCCGTCACTCTGGTTAAAGTGTTATGAAAAAAAGAGGCTGTTGGGGGCTAGGGAGTATCGAGTTGATCATTATACATGAAGAAATAACCAATTTCATCGTTTGGTTTATGTTTTACACGCGTTTTAAATTTTATTGCCGAAATCGCTTTTTCTCGCCGAGATAAGCACGTTTTCTGAAATGCCGCTCTCCCGTCACTCTGGTTAAAGTGTTATGAAAAAAAAGGCTGTTGGGGGCTAGGGAGTATCGAGTTGATCATTATACATGAAGAAATAACCAATTTCATCGTTTGGTTTATGTTTTACACGCGTTTTAAATTTTATTGCCGAAATCGCTTTTTCTCGCCGAGATAAGCACGTTTTCTGAAATGCCGCTCTCCCGTCACTCTGGTTAAAGTGTTGTGAAAAAAAAGGCTGTTGGAGGCTAGGGAGTATCGAGTTGATCATTATACATGAAGAAATAACCAATTTCATCGTTTGGTTTATGTTTTACACGCGTTTTAAATTTTATTGCCGAAATCGCTTTTTCTCGCCGAGATAAGCACGTTTTCTGAAATGCCGCTCTCCCGTCACTCTGGTTAAAGTGTTATGAAAAAAAAGGCTGTTGGGGGCTAGGGAGTATCGAGTTGATCATTATACATGAAGAAATAACCAATTTCATCGTTTGGTTTATGTTTTACACGCGTTTTAAATTTTATTGCCGAAATCGCTTTTTCTCGCCGAGATAAGCACGTTTTCTGAAATGCCGCTCTCCCGTCACTCTGGTTAAAGTGTTATGAAAAAAAAGGCTGTTGGGGGCTAGGGAGTATCGAGTTGAGCAGTATACATGAAGAAATAACCAATTTCATCGTTTGGTTTATGTTTTACACGCGTTTTAAATTTTATTGCCGAAATCGCTTTTTCTCGCCGAGATAAGCACGTTTTCTGAAATGCCGCTCTCCCGTCACTCTGGTTAAAGTGTTATGAAAAAAAAGGCTGTTGGGGGCTAGGGAGTATCGAGTTGATCATTATACATGAAGAAATAACCAATTTCATCGTTTGGTTTATGTTTTACACGCGTTTTAAATTTTATTGCCGAAATCGCTTTTTCTCGCCGAGATAAGCACGTTTTCTGAAATGCCGCTCTCCCGTCACTCTGGTTAAAGTGTTATGAAAAAAAAGGCTGTTGGGGGCTAGGGAGTATCGAGTTGATCATTATACATGAAGAAATAACCAATTTCATCGTTTGGTTTATGTTTTACACGCGTTTTAAATTTTATTGCCGAAATCGCTTTTTCTCGCCGAGATAAGCACGTTTTCTGAAATGCCGCTCTCCCGTCACTCTGGTTAAAGTGTTATGAAAAAAAAAGGCTGTTGGGGGCTAGGGAGTATCGAGTTGATCATTATACATGAAGAAATAACCAATTTCATCGTTTGGTTTATGTTTTACACGATGCTGAGCTCCAGCTGGAAGTGTAAAAAGAACCGGGCTGGTTAAAAAAAGAACCGGGCGACCCGGTAAAATTGCTTAGCCGGGGCTCTGGAAGCCTAACACGGCGTGATCTTGTCCAAAAAGCCGCTGCTGAGCTCCCGCTGGAAGTGTAAAAAGAACCGGGCTGGTTAAAAAAAAGAACCGGGCGACCCGGTAAAATTGCTTAGCCCGGGCTCTGGAAGCCTAACACGGCGTGATCTTGTCCAAAAAGCCGCTGCTGAGCTCCAGCTGGAAGTGTAAAAAGAACCGGGCTGGTTAAAAAAAAGAACCGGGCGGCCCGGTAAAATTGCTTAGCCGGGGCTCTGGAAGCCTAACCCGGCGTGATACTGTGCAAAAAGCCGCTGCTGAGCTCCAGCTGGAAGTGTAAAAAAAACCGGGCTGGTTAAAAAAAAGAACCGGGCGACCCTGTAAAATTGCTTAGCCGGGGCTCTGGAAGCCTAACACGGCGTGATCTTGTCCAAAAACCCGCTGCTGAGCTCCAGCTGGAAGTGTAAAAAGAACCGGGCTGGTTAAAAAAAAGAACCGGGCGGGCCGGTAAAATTGCTTAGCCGGGGCTCTGGAAGCCTAACAAGGCGTGATCTTGTCCAAAAAGCCGCTCGTGAGCTCCAGCTGGAAGTGTAAAAAGAACCGGGCTGGTTCAAAAAAAGAACCGGGCGGCCCGGTAGAATTGCTTAGCCGAGGTCCTGGAAGCCTAACCCGGCGTGATCTTGCGCAAAAAGCCGCTGCTGAGCTCCAGCTGGAAGTGTAAAAAGAACCGGGCTGGTTCAAAAAAAGAACCGGGCGGCCCGGTAAAATTGCTTAGCCGGGGTCCTGGAAGCCTAACGCGGCGTGATCTTGCCCGAAAGTCGGCCTCTATACTTCCATATTAGGTACCAGGCGCTCAGAGCCAACTTGGCAAAAATTTTCTAAGTGCCCACGGCTCTGCGGGGATTGTGCGTCCGACCCGCGCCGGTTCTCCAGCCGGCCTAAAATAACGCAAAACCAGCCTCTCCCCCTGGAGCTCACAGCCAAAGGCGAAACTTTTCTAAGTGCCTACGGCTCTGCGGGCTTTTGAGTCCGCCCCGCGCCGGTTCGTCGGTCGGCCTCAAAAAGCGAAAAATCAGCCTCTCTCCCTGGAGCTCGACTCGAGTTGATCATTATACATGAAGAAATAACCAATTTCATCGTTTGGTTTATGTTTTACACGCGTTTTAAATTTTATTGCCGAAATCGCTTTTTCTCGCCGAGATAAGCACGTTTTCTGAAATGCCGCTCTCCCGTCACTCTGGTTAAAGTGTTATGAAAAAAAAGGCTGTTGGGGGCTAGGGAGTATCGAGTTGATCAATATACATGAAGAAATAACCAATTTCATCGTTTGGTTTATGTTTTACACGCGTTTTAAATTTTATTGCCGAAATCGCTTTTTCTCGCCGAGATAAGCACGTTTTCTGAAATGCCGCTCTCCCGTCACTCTGGTTAAAGTGTTATGAAAAAAAAGGCTGTTGGGGGCTAGGGAGTATCGAGTTGATCATTATACATGAAGAAATAACCAATTTCATCGTTTGGTTTATGTTTTACACGCGTTTTAAATTTTATTGCCGAAATCGCTTTTTCTCGCCGAGATAAGCACGTTTTCTGAAATGCCGCTCTCCCGTCACTCTGGTTAAAGTGTTGTGAAAAAAAAGGCTGTTGGGGGCTAGGGAGTATCGAGTTGATCATTATACATGAAGAAATAACCAATTTCATCGTTTGGTTTATGTTTTACACGCGTTTTAAATTTTATTGCCGAAATCGCTTTTTCTCGCCGAGATAAGCACGTTTTCTGAAATGCCGCTCTCCCGTCACTCTGGTTAAAGTGTTGTGAAAAAAAAGGCTGTTGGGGGCTAGGGAGTATCGAGTTGATCATTATACATGAAGAAATAACCAATTTCATCGTTTGGTTTATGTTTTACACGCGTTTTAAATTTTATTGCCAAAATCGCTTTTTCTCGCCGAGATAAGCACGTTTTCTGAAATGCCGCTCTCCCGTCACTCTGGTTAAAGTGTTGTGAAAAAAAAAGGCTGTTGGGGGCTAGGGAGTATCGAGTTGATCATTATACATGAAGAAATAACCAATTTCATCGTTTGGTTTATGTTTTACACGCGTTTTAAATTTTATTGCCGAAATCGCTTTTTCTCGCCGAGATAAGCACGTTTTCTGAAATGCCGCTCTCCCGTCACTCTGGTTAAAGTGTTGTGAAAAAAAAGGCTGTTGGGGGCTAGGGAGTATCGAGTTGATCATTATACATGAAGAAATAACCAATTTCATCGTTTGGTTTATGTTTTACACGCGTTTTAAATTTTATTGCCGAAATCGCTTTTTCTCGCCGAGATAAGCACGTTTTCTGAAATGCCGCTCTCCCGTCACTCTGGTTAAAGTGTTGTGAAAAAAAAGGCTGTTGGGGGCTAGGGAGTATCGAGTTGATCATTATACATGAAGAAATAACCAATTTCATCGTTTGGTTTATGTTTTACACGCGTTTTAAATTTTATTGCCGAAATCGCTTTTTCTCGCCGAGATAAGCACGTTTTCTGAAATGCCGCTCTCCCGTCACTCTGGTTAAAGTGTTATGAAAAAAAAGGCTGTTGGGGGCTAGGGAGTATCGAGTTGATCATTATACATGAAGAAATAACCAATTTCATCGTTTGGTTTATGTTTTACACGCGTTTTAAATTTTATTGCCGAAATCGCTTTTTCTCGCCGAGATAAGCACGTTTTCTGAAATGCCGCTCTCCCGTCACTCTGGTTAAAGTGTTGTGAAAAAAAAGGCTGTTGGGGGCTAGGGAGTATCGAGTTGATCATTATACATGAAGAAATAACCAATTTCATCGTTTGGTTTATGTTTTACACGCGTTTTAAATTTTATTGCCGAAATCGCTTTTTCTCGCCGAGATAAGCACGTTTTCTGAAATGCCGCTCTCCCGTCACTCTGGTTAAAGTGTTGTGAAAAAAAAGGCTGTTGGGGGCTAGGGAGTATCGAGTTGATCATTATACATGAAGAAATAACCAATTTCATCGTTTGGTTTATGTTTTACACGCGTTTTAAATTTTATTGCCGAAATCGCTTTTTCTCGCCGACATAAGCACGTTTTCTGAAATGCCGCTCTCCCGTCACTCTGGTTAAAGTGTTATGAAAAAAAAGGCTGTTGGGGGCTAGGGAGTATCGAGTTGATCAATATACATGAAGAAATAAGCAATTTCATCGTTTGGTTTATGTTTTACACGCGTTTTAAATTTTATTGCCGAAATCGCTTTTTCTCGCCGAGATAAGCACGTTTTCTGAAATGCCGCTCTCCCGTCACTCTGGTTAAAGTGTTATGAAAAAAAAGGCTGTTGGGGGCTAGGGAGTATCGAGTTGATCATTATACATGAAGAAATAACCAATTTCATCGTTTGGTTTATGTTTTACACGCGTTTTAAATTTTATTGCCGAAATCGCTTTTTCTCGCCGAGATAAGCACGTTTTCTGAAATGCCGCTCTCCCGTCACTCTGGTTAAAGTGTTATGAAAAAAAAAGGCTGTTGGGGGCTAGGGAGTATCGAGTTGATCATTATACATGAAGAAATAACCAATTTCATCGTTTGGTTTATGTTTTACACGCGTTTTAAATTTTATTGCCGAAATCGCTTTTTCTCGCCGAGATAAGCACGTTTTCTGAAATGCCGCTCTCCCGTCACTCTGGTTAAAGTGTTATGAAAAAAAAGGCTGTTGGGGGCTAGGGAGTATCGAGTTGATCATTATACATGAAGAAATAACCAATTTCATCGTTTGGTTTATGTTTTACACGCGTTTTAAATTTTATTGCCGAAATCGCTTTTTCTCGCCGAGATAAGCACGTTTTCTGAAATGCCGCTCTCCCGTCACTCTGGTTAAAGTGTTATGAAAAAAAGGCTGTTGGGGGCTAGGGAGTATCGAGTTGATCATTATACATGAAGAAATAACCAATTTCATCGTTTGGTTTATGTTTTACACGCGTTTTAAATTTTATTGCCGAAATCGCTTTTTCTCGCCGAGATAAGCACGTTTTCTGAAATGCCGCTCTCCCGTCACTCTGGTTAAAGTGTTATGAAAAAAAAGGCTGTTGGGGGCTAGGGAGTATCGAGTTGATCATTATACATGAAGAAATAACCAATTTCATCGTTTGGTTTATGTTTTACACGCGTTTTAAATTTTATTGCCGAAATCGCTTTTTCTCGCCGAGATAAGCACGTTTTCTGAAATGCCGCTCTCCCGTCACTCTGGTTAAAGTGTTATGAAAAATAAGGCTGTTGGGGGCTAGGGAGTATCGAGTTGATCATTATACATGAAGAAATAACCAATTTCATCGTTTGGTTTATGTTTTACACGCGTTTTAAATTTTATTGCCGAAATCGCTTTTTCTCGCCGAGATAAGCACGTTTTCTGAAATGCCGCTCTCCCGTCACTCTGGTTAAAGTGTTGTGAAAGAAAAGGCTGTTGGGGGCTAGGGAGTATCGAGTTGATCATTATACATGAAGAAATAACCAATTTCATCGTTTGGTTTATGTTTTACACGCGTTTTAAATTTTATTGCCGAAATCGCTTTTTCTCGCCGAGATAAGCACGTTTTCTGAAATGCCGCTCTCCCGTCACTCTGGTTAAAGTGTTATGAAAAAAAAGGCTGTTGGGGGCTAGGGAGTATCGAGTTGATCATTATACATGAAGAAATAACCAATTTCATCGTTTGGTTTATGTTTTACACGCGTTTTAAATTTTATTGCCGAAATCGCTTTTTCTCGCCGAGATAAGCACGTTTTCTGAAATGCCGCTCTCCCGTCACTCTGGTTAAAGTGTTATGAAAAAAAAGGCTGTTGGGGGCTAGGGAGTATCGAGTTGATCATTATACATGAAGAAATAACCAATTTCATCGTTTGGTTTATGTTTTACACGCGTTTTAAATTTTATTGCCGAAATCGCTTTTTCTCGCCGAGATAAGCACGTTTTCTGAAATGCCGCTCTCCCGTCACTCTGGTTAAAGTGTTATGAAAAAAAAGGCTGTTGGGGGCTAGGGAGTATCGAGTTGATCATTATACATGAAGAAATAACCAATTTCATCGTTTGGTTTATGTTTTACACGCGTTTTAAATTTTATTGCCGAAATCGCTTTTTCTCGCCGAGATAAGCACGTTTTCTGAAATGCCGCTCTCCCGTCACTCTGGTTAAAGTGTTATGAAAAAAAAGGCTGTTGGGGGCTAGGGAGTATCGAGTTGATCATTATACATGAAGAAATAACCAATTTCATCGTTTGGTTTATGTTTTACACGCGTTTTAAATTTTATTGCCGAAATCGCTTTTTCTCGCCGAGATAAGCACGTTTTCTGAAATGCCGCTCTCCCGTCACTCTGGTTAAAGTGTTATGAAAAAAAAGGCTGTTGGGGGCTAGGGAGTATCGAGTTGATCATTATACATGAAGAAATAACCAATTTCATCGTTTGGTTTATGTTTTACACGCGTTTTAAATTTTATTGCCGAAATCGCTTTTTCTCGCCGAGATAAGCACGTTTTCTGAAATGCCGCTCTCCCGTCACTCTGGTTAAAGTGTTATGAAAAAAAAGGCTGTTGGGGGCTAGGGAGTATCGAGTTGATCATTATACATGAAGAAATAACCAATTTCATCGTTTGGTTTATGTTTTACACGCGTTTTAAATTTTATTGCCGAAATCGCTTTTTCTCGCCGAGATAAGCACGTTTTCTGAAATGCCGCTCTCCCGTCACTCTGGTTAAAGTGTTATGAAAAAAAAGGCTGTTGGGGGCTAGGGAGTATCGAGTTGATCATTATACATGAAGAAATAACCAATTTCATCGTTTGGTTTATGTTTTACACGCGTTTTAAATTTTATTGCCGAAATCGCTTTTTCTCGCCGAGATAAGCACGTTTTCTGAAATGCCGCTCTCCCGTCACTCTGGTTAAAGTGTTATGAAAAAAAAGGCTGTTGGGGGCTAGGGAGTATCGAGTTGATCATTATACATGAAGAAATAACCAATTTCATCGTTTGGTTTATGTTTTACACGCGTTTTAAATTTTATTGCCGAAATCGCTTTTTCTCGCCGAGATAAGCACGTTTTCTGAAATGCCGCTCTCCCGTCACTCTGGTTAAAGTGTTATGAAAAAAAAGGCTGTTGGGGGCTAGGGAGTATCGAGTTGATCATTATACATGAAGAAATAACCAATTTCATCGTTTGGTTTATGTTTTACACGCGTTTTAAATTTTATTGCCGAAATCGCTTTTTCTCGCCGAGATAAGCACGTTTTCTGAAATGCCGCTCTCCCGTCACTCTGGTTAAAGTGTTATGAAAAAAAAGGCTGTTGGGGGCTAGGGAGTATCGAGTTGATCATTATACATGAAGAAATAACCAATTTCATCGTTTGGTTTATGTTTTACACGCGTTTTAAATTTTATTGCCGAAATCGCTTTTTCTCGCCGAGATAAGCACGTTTTCTGAAATGCCGCTCTCCCGTCACTCTGGTTAAAGTGTTATGAAAAAAAAGGCTGTTGGGGGCTAGGGAGTATCGAGTTGATCATTATACATGAAGAAATAACCAATTTCATCGTTTGGTTTATGTTTTACACGCGTTTTAAATTTTATTGCCGAAATCGCTTTTTCTCGCCGAGATAAGCACGTTTTCTGAAATGCCGCTCTCCCGTCACTCTGGTTAAAGTGTTATGAAAAAAAAGGCTGTTGGGGGCTAGGGAGTATCGAGTTGATCATTATACATGAAGAAATAACCAATTTCATCGTTTGGTTTATGTTTTACACGCGTTTTAAATTTTATTGCCGAAATCGCTTTTTCTCGCCGAGATAAGCACGTTTTCTGAAATGCCGCTCTCCCGTCACTCTGGTTAAAGTGTTATGAAAAAAAAGGCTGTTGGGGGCTAGGGAGTATCGAGTTGATCATTATACATGAAGAAATAACCAATTTCATCGTTTGGTTTATGTTTTACACGCGTTTTAAATTTTATTGCCGAAATCGCTTTTTCTCGCCGAGATAAGCACGTTTTCTGAAATGCCGCTCTCCCGTCACTCTGGTTAAAGTGTTATGAAAAAAAAGGCTGTTGGGGGCTAGGGAGTATCGAGTTGATCATTATACATGAAGAAATAACCAATTTCATCGTTTGGTTTATGTTTTACACGCGTTTTAAATTTTATTGCCGAAATCGCTTTTTCTCGCCGAGATAAGCACGTTTTCTGAAATGCCGCTCTCCCGTCACTCTGGTTAAAGTGTTATGAAAAAAAAGGCTGTTGGGGGCTAGGGAGTATCGAGTTGATCATTATACATGAAGAAATAACCAATTTCATCGTTTGGTTTATGTTTTACACGCGTTTTAAATTTTATTGCCGAAATCGCTTTTTCTCGCCGAGATAAGCACGTTTTCTGAAATGCCGCTCTCCCGTCACTCTGGTTAAAGTGTTATGAAAAAAAAGGCTGTTGGGGGCTAGGGAGTATCGAGTTGATCATTATACATGAAGAAATAACCAATTTCATCGTTTGGTTTATGTTTTACACGCGTTTTAAATTTTATTGCCGAAATCGCTTTTTCTCGCCGAGATAAGCACGTTTTCTGAAATGCCGCTCTCCCGTCACTCTGGTTAAAGTGTTATGAAAAAAAAGGCTGTTGGGGGCTAGGGAGTATCGAGTTGATCATTATACATGAAGAAATAACCAATTTCATCGTTTGGTTTATGTTTTACACGCGTTTTAAATTTTATTGCCGAAATCGCTTTTTCTCGCCGAGATAAGCACGTTTTCTGAAATGCCGCTCTCCCGTCACTCTGGTTAAAGTGTTATGAAAAAAAAGGCTGTTGGGGGCTAGGGAGTATCGAGTTGATCATTATACATGAAGAAATAACCAATTTCATCGTTTGGTTTATGTTTTACACGCGTTTTAAATTTTATTGCCGAAATCGCTTTTTCTCGCCGAGATAAGCACGTTTTCTGAAATGCCGCTCTCCCGTCACTCTGGTTAAAGTGTTATGAAAAAAAAGGCTGTTGGGGGCTAGGGAGTATCGAGTTGATCATTATACATGAAGAAATAACCAATTTCATCGTTTGGTTTATGTTTTACACGCGTTTTAAATTTTATTGCCGAAATCGCTTTTTCTCGCCGAGATAAGCACGTTTTCTGAAATGCCGCTCTCCCGTCACTCTGGTTAAAGTGTTATGAAAAAAAAGGCTGTTGGGGGCTAGGGAGTATCGAGTTGATCATTATACATGAAGAAATAACCAATTTCATCGTTTGGTTTATGTTTTACACGCGTTTTAAATTTTATTGCCGAAATCGCTTTTTCTCGCCGAGATAAGCACGTTTTCTGAAATGCCGCTCTCCCGTCACTCTGGTTAAAGTGTTATGAAAAAAAAGGCTGTTGGGGGCTAGGGAGTATCGAGTTGATCATTATACATGAAGAAATAACCAATTTCATCGTTTGGTTTATGTTTTACACGCGTTTTAAATTTTATTGCCGAAATCGCTTTTTCTCGCCGAGATAAGCACGTTTTCTGAAATGCCGCTCTCCCGTCACTCTGGTTAAAGTGTTATGAAAAAAAAGGCTGTTGGGGGCTAGGGAGTATCGAGTTGATCATTATACATGAAGAAATAACCAATTTCATCGTTTGGTTTATGTTTTACACGCGTTTTAAATTTTATTGCCGAAATCGCTTTTTCTCGCCGAGATAAGCACGTTTTCTGAAATGCCGCTCTCCCGTCACTCTGGTTAAAGTGTTATGAAAAAAAAGGCTGTTGGGGGCTAGGGAGTATCGAGTTGATCATTATACATGAAGAAATAACCAATTTCATCGTTTGGTTTATGTTTTACACGCGTTTTAAATTTTATTGCCGAAATCGCTTTTTCTCGCCGAGATAAGCACGTTTTCTGAAATGCCGCTCTCCCGTCACTCTGGTTAAAGTGTTATGAAAAAAAAGGCTGTTGGGGGCTAGGGAGTATCGAGTTGATCATTATACATGAAGAAATAACCAATTTCATCGTTTGGTTTATGTTTTACACGCGTTTTAAATTTTATTGCCGAAATCGCTTTTTCTCGCCGAGATAAGCACGTTTTCTGAAATGCCGCTCTCCCGTCACTCTGGTTAAAGTGTTATGAAAAAAAAGGCTGTTGGGGGCTAGGGAGTATCGAGTTGATCATTATACATGAAGAAATAACCAATTTCATCGTTTGGTTTATGTTTTACACGCGTTTTAAATTTTATTGCCGAAATCGCTTTTTCTCGCCGAGATAAGCACGTTTTCTGAAATGCCGCTCTCCCGTCACTCTGGTTAAAGTGTTATGAAAAAAAAGGCTGTTGGGGGCTAGGGAGTATCGAGTTGATCATTATACATGAAGAAATAACCAATTTCATCGTTTGGTTTATGTTTTACACGCGTTTTAAATTTTATTGCCGAAATCGCTTTTTCTCGCCGAGATAAGCACGTTTTCTGAAATGCCGCTCTCCCGTCACTCTGGTTAAAGTGTTATGAAAAAAAAGGCTGTTGGGGGCTAGGGAGTATCGAGTTGATCATTATACATGAAGAAATAACCAATTTCATCGTTTGGTTTATGTTTTACACGCGTTTTAAATTTTATTGCCGAAATCGCTTTTTCTCGCCGAGATAAGCACGTTTTCTGAAATGCCGCTCTCCCGTCACTCTGGTTAAAGTGTTATGAAAAAAAAGGCTGTAGGGGGCTAGGGAGTATCGAGTTGATCATTATACATGAAGAAATAACCAATTTCATCGTTTGGTTTATGTTTTACACGCGTTTTTAAATTTTATTGCCGAAATCGCTTTTTCTCGCCGAGATAAGCACGTTTTCTGAAATGCCGCTCTCCCGTCACTCTGGTTAAAGTGTTATGAAAAAAAAGGCTGTTGGGGGCTAGGGAGTATCGAGTTGATCATTATACATGAAGAAATAACCAATTTCATCGTGTGGTTTATGTTTTACACGCGTTTTAAATTTTATTGCCGAAATCGCTTTTTCTCGCCGAGATAAGCACGTTTTCTGAAATGCCGCTCTCCCGTCACTCTGGTTAAAGTGTTATGAAAAAAAAGGCTGTTGGGGGCTAGGGAGTACGAGTTGATCATTATACATGAAGAAATAACCAATTTCATCGTTTGGTTTATGTTTTACACGCGTTTTAAATTTTATTGCCGAAATCGCTTTTTCTCGCCGAGATAAGCACGTTTTCTGAAATGCCGCTCTCCCGTCACTCTGGTTAAAGTGTTATGAAAAAAAAGGCTGTTGGGGGCTAGGGAGTATCGAGTTGATCATTATACATGAAGAAATAACCAATTTCATCGTTTGGTTTATGTTTTACACGCGTTTTAAATTTTATTGCCGAAATCGCTTTTTCTCGCCGAGATAAGCACGTTTTCTGAAATGCCGCTCTCCCGTCACTCTGGTTAAAGTGTTATGAAAAAAAAGGCTGTTGGGGGCTAGGGAGTATCGAGTTGATCATTATACATGAAGAAATAACCAATTTCATCGTTTGGTTTATGTTTTACACGCGTTTTAAATTTTATTGCCGAAATCGCTTTTTCTCGCCGAGATAAGCACGTTTTCTGAAATGCCGCTCTCCCGTCACTCTGGTTAAAGTGTTATGAAAAAAAAGGCTGTTGGGGGCTAGGGAGTATCGAGTTGATCATTATACATGAAGAAATAACCAATTTCATCGTTTGGTTTATGTTTTACACGCGTTTTAAATTTTATTGCCGAAATCGCTTTTTCTCGCCGAGATAAGCACGTTTTCTGAAATGCCGCTCTCCCGTCACTCTGGTTAAAGTGTTATGAAAAAAAAGGCTGTTGGGGGCTAGGGAGTATCGAGTTGATCATTATACATGAAGAAATAACCAATTTCATCGTTTGGTTTATGTTTTACACGCGTTTTAAATTTTATTGCCGAAATCGCTTTTTCTCGCCGAGATAAGCACGTTTTCTGAAATGCCGCTCTCCCGTCACTCTGGTTAAAGTGTTATGAAAAAAAAGGCTGTTGGGGGCTAGGGAGTATCGAGTTGATCATTATACATGAAGAAATAACCAATTTCATCGTTTGGTTTATGTTTTACACGCGTTTTAAATTTTATTGCCGAAATCGCTTTTTCTCGCCGAGATAAGCACGTTTTCTGAAATGCCGCTCTCCCGTCACTCTGGTTAAAGTGTTATGAAAAAAAAGGCTGTTGGGGGCTAGGGAGTATCGAGTTGATCATTATACATGAAGAAATAACCAATTTCATCGTTTGGTTTATGTTTTACACGCGTTTTAAATTTTATTGCCGAAATCGCTTTTTCTCGCCGAGATAAGCACGTTTTCTGAAATGCCGCTCTCCCGTCACTCTGGTTAAAGTGTTATGAAAAAAAAGGCTGTTGGGGGCTAGGGAGTATCGAGTTGATCATTATACATGAAGAAATAACCAATTTCATCGTTTGGTTTATGTTTTACACGCGTTTTAAATTTTATTGCCGAAATCGCTTTTTCTCGCCGAGATAAGCACGTTTTCTGAAATGCCGCTCTCCCGTCACTCTGGTTAAAGTGTTATGAAAAAAAAGGCTGTTGGGGGCTAGGGAGTATCGAGTTGATCATTATACATGAAGAAATAACCAATTTCATCGTTTGGTTTATGTTTTACACGCGTTTTAAATTTTATTGCCGAAATCGCTGCTTTTTCTCGCCGAGATAAGCAAGTTTTCTGAAATGCCGCTCTCCCGTCCACTCTGGTTAAAGTGTTATGAAAAAAAAGGCTGTTGGGGGCTAGGGAGTATCGAGTTGATCATTATACATGAAGAAATAAACCAATTTCATCGTTTGGTTTATGTTTTACACGCGTTTTAAATTTTATTGCCGAAATCGCTTTTTCTCGCCGATATAAGCACGTTTTTCTGAATGCCGCTCTCCCCGTCACTCTGGTTAAAGTGTTATGAAAAAAAAGGCTGTTGGGGGCTAGGAGTATCGAGTTGATCATTATACATGAAGAAATAACCAATTCATCGTTTGGTTTATGTTTTACACGCGTTTTAAATTTTAATTGCCGAAATCGCTTTTTCTCGCCGAGATAAGCACGTTTTCTGAAATGCCGCTCTCCCGTCACTCTGGTTAAAGTGTTATGAAAAAAAAGGCTGTTGGGGGCTAGGGAGTATCGAGTTGATCATTATACATGAAGAAATAACCAATTTCATCGTTTGGTTTATGTTTTACACGCGTTTTAAATTTTATTGCCGAAATCGCTTTTCTCGCCGAGATAAGCACGTTTTCTGAAATGCCGCTCTCCCGTCACTCTGGTTAAAGTGTTATGAAAAAAAAGGCTGTTGGGGGCTAGGGAGTATCGAGTTGATCATTATACATGAAGAAATAACCAATTTCATCGTTTGGTTTATGTTTTACACGCGTTTTAAATTTTATTGCCGAAATCGCTTTTTCTCGCCGAGATAAGCACGTTTTCTGAAATGCCGCTCTCCCGTCACTCTGGTTAAAGTGTTATGAAAAAAAAGGCTGTTGGGGGCTAGGGAGTATCGAGTTGATCATTATACATGAAGAAATAACCAATTTCATCGTTTGGTTTATGTTTTACACGCGTTTTAAATTTTATTGCCGAAATCGCTTTTTCTCGCCGAGATAAGCACGTTTTCTGAAATGCCGCTCTCCCGTCACTCTGGTTAAAGTGTTATGAAAAAAAAGGCTGTTGGGGGCTAGGGAGTATCGAGTTGATCATTATACATGAAGAAATAACCAATTTCATCGTTTGGTTTATGTTTTACACGCGTTTTAAATTTTATTGCCGAAATCGCTTTTTCTCGCCGAGATAAGCACGTTTTCTGAAATGCCGCTCTCCCGTCACTCTGGTTAAAGTGTTATGAAAAAAAAGGCTGTTGGGGGCTAGGGAGTATCGAGTTGATCATTATACATGAAGAAATAACCAATTTCATCGTTTGGTTTATGTTTTACACGCGTTTTAAATTTTATTGCCGAAATCGCTTTTTCTCGCCGAGATAAGCACGTTTTCTGAAATGCCGCTCTCCCGTCACTCTGGTTAAAGTGTTATGAAAAAAAAGGCTGTTGGGGGCTAGGGAGTATCGAGTTGATCATTATACATGAAGAAATAACCAATTTCATCGTTTGGTTTATGTTTTACACGCGTTTTAAATTTTATTGCCGAAATCGCTTTTTCTCGCCGAGATAAGCACGTTTTCTGAAATGCCGCTCTCCCGTCACTCTGGTTAAAGTGTTATGAAAAAAAAGGCTGTTGGGGGCTAGGGAGTATCGAGTTGATCATTATACATGAAGAAATAACCAATTTCATCGTTTGGTTTATGTTTTACACGCGTTTTAAATTTTATTGCCGAAATCGCTTTTTCTCGCCGAGATAAGCACGTTTTCTGAAATGCCGCTCTCCCGTCACTCTGGTTAAAGTGTTATGAAAAAAAAGGCTGTTGGGGGCTAGGGAGTATCGAGTTGATCATTATACATGAAGAAATAACCAATTTCATCGTTTGGTTTATGTTTTACACGCGTTTTAAATTTTATTGCCGAAATCGCTTTTTCTCGCCGAGATAAGCACGTTTTCTGAAATGCCGCTCTCCCGTCACTCTGGTTAAAGTGTTATGAAAAAAAAGGCTGTTGGGGGCTAGGGAGTATCGAGTTGATCATTATACATGAAGAAATAACCAATTTCATCGTTTGGTTTATGTTTTACACGCGTTTTAAATTTTATTGCCGAAATCGCTTTTTCTCGCCGAGATAAGCACGTTTTCTGAAATGCCGCTCTCCCGTCACTCTGGTTAAAGTGTTATGAAAAAAAAGGCTGTTGGGGGCTAGGGAGTATCGAGTTGATCATTATACATGAAGAAATAACCAATTTCATCGTTTGGTTTATGTTTTACACGCGTTTTAAATTTTATTGCCGAAATCGCTTTTTCTCGCCGAGATAAGCACGTTTTCTGAAATGCCGCTCTCCCGTCACTCTGGTTAAAGTGTTATGAAAAAAAAGGCTGTTGGGGGCTAGGGAGTATCGAGTTGATCATTATACATGAAGAAATAACCAATTTCATCGTTTGGTTTATGTTTTACACGCGTTTTAAATTTTATTGCCGAAATCGCTTTTTCTCGCCGAGATAAGCACGTTTTCTGAAATGCCGCTCTCCCGTCACTCTGGTTAAAGTGTTATGAAAAAAAAGGCTGTTGGGGGCTAGGGAGTATCGAGTTGATCATTATACATGAAGAAATAACCAATTTCATCGTTTGGTTTATGTTTTACACGCGTTTTAAATTTTATTGCCGAAATCGCTTTTTCTCGCCGAGATAAGCACGTTTTCTGAAATGCCGCTCTCCCGTCACTCTGGTTAAAGTGTTATGAAAAAAAAGGCTGTTGGGGGCTAGGGAGTATCGAGTTGATCATTATACATGAAGAAATAACCAATTTCATCGTTTGGTTTATGTTTTACACGCGTTTTAAATTTTATTGCCGAAATCGCTTTTTCTCGCCGAGATAAGCACGTTTTCTGAAATGCCGCTCTCCCGTCACTCTGGTTAAAGTGTTATGAAAAAAAAGGCTGTTGGGGGCTAGGGAGTATCGAGTTGATCATTATACATGAAGAAATAACCAATTTCATCGTTTGGTTTATGTTTTACACGCGTTTTAAATTTTATTGCCGAAATCGCTTTTTCTCGCCGAGATAAGCACGTTTTCTGAAATGCCGCTCTCCCGTCACTCTGGTTAAAGTGTTATGAAAAAAAAGGCTGTTGGGGGCTAGGGAGTATCGAGTTGATCATTATACATGAAGAAATAACCAATTTCATCGTTTGGTTTATGTTTTACACGCGTTTTAAATTTTATTGCCGAAATCGCTTTTTCTCGCCGAGATAAGCACGTTTTCTGAAATGCCGCTCTCCCGTCACTCTGGTTAAAGTGTTATGAAAAAAAAGGCTGTTGGGGGCTAGGGAGTATCGAGTTGATCATTATACATGAAGAAATAACCAATTTCATCGTTTGGTTTATGTTTTACACGCGTTTTAAATTTTATTGCCGAAATCGCTTTTTCTCGCCGAGATAAGCACGTTTTCTGAAATGCCGCTCTCCCGTCACTCTGGTTAAAGTGTTATGAAAAAAAAGGCTGTTGGGGGCTAGGGAGTATCGAGTTGATCATTATACATGAAGAAATAACCAATTTCATCGTTTGGTTTATGTTTTACACGCGTTTTAAATTTTATTGCCGAAATCGCTTTTTCTCGCCGAGATAAGCACGTTTTCTGAAATGCCGCTCTCCCGTCACTCTGGTTAAAGTGTTATGAAAAAAAAGGCTGTTGGGGGCTAGGGAGTATCGAGTTGATCATTATACATGAAGAAATAACCAATTTCATCGTTTGGTTTATGTTTTACACGCGTTTTAAATTTTATTGCCGAAATCGCTTTTTCTCGCCGAGATAAGCACGTTTTCTGAAATGCCGCTCTCCCGTCACTCTGGTTAAAGTGTTATGAAAAAAAAGGCTGTTGGGGGCTAGGGAGTATCGAGTTGATCATTATACATGAAGAAATAACCAATTTCATCGTTTGGTTTATGTTTTACACGCGTTTTAAATTTTATTGCCGAAATCGCTTTTTCTCGCCGAGATAAGCACGTTTTCTGAAATGCCGCTCTCCCGTCACTCTGGTTAAAGTGTTATGAAAAAAAAGGCTGTTGGGGGCTAGGGAGTATCGAGTTGATCATTATACATGAAGAAATAACCAATTTCATCGTTTGGTTTATGTTTTACACGCGTTTTAAATTTTATTGCCGAAATCGCTTTTTCTCGCCGAGATAAGCACGTTTTCTGAAATGCCGCTCTCCCGTCACTCTGGTTAAAGTGTTATGAAAAAAAAGGCTGTTGGGGGCTAGGGAGTATCGAGTTGATCATTATACATGAAGAAATAACCAATTTCATCGTTTGGTTTATGTTTTACACGCGTTTTAAATTTTATTGCCGAAATCGCTTTTTCTCGCCGAGATAAGCACGTTTTCTGAAATGCCGCTCTCCCGTCACTCTGGTTAAAGTGTTATGAAAAAAAAGGCTGTTGGGGGCTAGGGAGTATCGAGTTGATCATTATACATGAAGAAATAACCAATTTCATCGTTTGGTTTATGTTTTACACGCGTTTTAAATTTTATTGCCGAAATCGCTTTTTCTCGCCGAGATAAGCACGTTTTCTGAAATGCCGCTCTCCCGTCACTCTGGTTAAAGTGTTATGAAAAAAAAGGCTGTTGGGGGCTAGGGAGTATCGAGTTGATCATTATACATGAAGAAATAACCAATTTCATCGTTTGGTTTATGTTTTACACGCGTTTTAAATTTTATTGCCGAAATCGCTTTTTCTCGCCGAGATAAGCACGTTTTCTGAAATGCCGCTCTCCCGTCACTCTGGTTAAAGTGTTATGAAAAAAAAGGCTGTTGGGGGCTAGGGAGTATCGAGTTGATCATTATACATGAAGAAATAACCAATTTCATCGTTTGGTTTATGTTTTACACGCGTTTTAAATTTTATTGCCGAAATCGCTTTTTCTCGCCGAGATAAGCACGTTTTCTGAAATGCCGCTCTCCCGTCACTCTGGTTAAAGTGTTATGAAAAAAAAGGCTGTTGGGGGCTAGGGAGTATCGAGTTGATCATTATACATGAAGAAATAACCAATTTCATCGTTTGGTTTATGTTTTACACGCGTTTTAAATTTTATTGCCGAAATCGCTTTTTCTCGCCGAGATAAGCACGTTTTCTGAAATGCCGCTCTCCCGTCACTCTGGTTAAAGTGTTATGAAAAAAAAGGCTGTTGGGGGCTAGGGAGTATCGAGTTGATCATTATACATGAAGAAATAACCAATTTCATCGTTTGGTTTATGTTTTACACGCGTTTTAAATTTTATTGCCGAAATCGCTTTTTCTCGCCGAGATAAGCACGTTTTCTGAAATGCCGCTCTCCCGTCACTCTGGTTAAAGTGTTATGAAAAAAAAGGCTGTTGGGGGCTAGGGAGTATCGAGTTGATCATTATACATGAAGAAATAACCAATTTCATCGTTTGGTTTATGTTTTACACGCGTTTTAAATTTTATTGCCGAAATCGCTTTTTCTCGCCGAGATAAGCACGTTTTCTGAAATGCCGCTCTCCCGTCACTCTGGTTAAAGTGTTATGAAAAAAAAGGCTGTTGGGGGCTAGGGAGTATCGAGTTGATCATTATACATGAAGAAATAACCAATTTCATCGTTTGGTTTATGTTTTACACGCGTTTTAAATTTTATTGCCGAAATCGCTTTTTCTCGCCGAGATAAGCACGTTTTCTGAAATGCCGCTCTCCCGTCACTCTGGTTAAAGTGTTATGAAAAAAAAGGCTGTTGGGGGCTAGGGAGTATCGAGTTGATCATTATACATGAAGAAATAACCAATTTCATCGTTTGGTTTATGTTTTACACGCGTTTTAAATTTTATTGCCGAAATCGCTTTTTCTCGCCGAGATAAGCACGTTTTCTGAAATGCCGCTCTCCCGTCACTCTGGTTAAAGTGTTATGAAAAAAAAGGCTGTTGGGGGCTAGGGAGTATCGAGTTGATCATTATACATGAAGAAATAACCAATTTCATCGTTTGGTTTATGTTTTACACGCGTTTTAAATTTTATTGCCGAAATCGCTTTTTCTCGCCGAGATAAGCACGTTTTCTGAAATGCCGCTCTCCCGTCACTCTGGTTAAAGTGTTATGAAAAAAAAGGCTGTTGGGGGCTAGGGAGTGTCGAGTTGATCATTATACATGAAGAAATAACCAATTTCATCGTTTGGTTTATGTTTTACACGCGTTTTAAATTTTATTGCCGAAATCGCTTTTTCTCGCCGAGATAAGCACGTTTTCTGAAATGCCGCTCTCCCGTCACTCTGGTTAAAGTGTTATGAAAAAAAAGGCTGTTGGGGGCTAGGGAGTATCGAGTTGATCATTATACATGAAGAAATAACCAATTTCATCGTTTGGTTTATGTTTTACACGCGTTTTAAATTTTATTGCCGAAATCGCTTTTTCTCGCCGAGATAAGCACGTTTTCTGAAATGCCGCTCTCCCGTCACTCTGGTTAAAGTGTTATGAAAAAAAAGGCTGTTGGGGGCTAGGGAGTATCGAGTTGATCATTATACATGAAGAAATAACCAATTTCATCGTTTGGTTTATGTTTTACACGCGTTTTAAATTTTATTGCCGAAATCGCTTTTTCTCGCCGAGATAAGCACGTTTTCTGAAATGCCGCTCTCCCGTCACTCTGGTTAAAGTGTTATGAAAAAAAAGGCTGTTGGGGGCTAGGGAGTATCGAGTTGATCATTATACATGAAGAAATAACCAATTTCATCGTTTGGTTTATGTTTTACACTTGTTTTAAATTTTATTGCCGAAATCGCTTTTTCTCGCCGAGATAAGCACGTTTTCTGAAATGCCGCTCTCCCGTCACTCTGGTTAAAGTGTTATGAAAAAAAAGGCTGTTGGGGGCTAGGGAGTATCGAGTTGATCATTATACATGAAGAAATAACCAATTTCATCGTTTGGTTTATGTTTTACACGCGTTTTAAATTTTATTGCCGAAATCGCTTTTTCTCGCCGAGATAAGCACGTTTTCTGAAATGCCGCTCTCCCGTCACTCTGGTTAAAGTGTTATGAAAAAAAAGGCTGTTGGGGGCTAGGGAGTATCGAGTTGATCATTATACATGAAGAAATAACCAATTTCATCGTTTGGTTTATGTTTTACACGCGTTTTAAATTTTATTGCCGAAATCGCTTTTTCTCGCCGAGATAAGCACGTTTTCTGAAATGCCGCTCTCCCGTCACTCTGGTTAAAGTGTTGTGAAAAAAAAGGCTGTTGGGGGCTAGGGAGTATCGAGTTGATCATTATACATGAAGAAATAACCAATTTCATCGTTTGGTTTATGTTTTACATGCGTTTTAAATTTTATTGCCGAAATCGCTTTTTCTCGTCGAGATAAGCACGTTTTCTGAAATGCCGCTCTCCCGTCACTCTGGTTAAAGTGTTATGAAAAAAAAGGCTGTTGGGGGCTAGGGAGTATCGAGTTGATCATTATACATGAAGAAATAACCAATTTCATCGTTTGGTTTATGTTTTACACGCGTTTTAAATTTTATTGCCGAAATCGCTTTTTCTCGCCGAGATAAGCACGTTTTCTGAAATGCCGCTCTCCCGTCACTCTGGTTAAAGTGTTATGAAAAAAAAGGCTGTTGGGGGCTAGGGAGTATCGAGTTGATCATTATACATGAAGAAATAACCAATTTCATCGTTTGGTTTATGTTTTACACGCGTTTTAAATTTTATTGCCGAAATCGCTTTTTCTCGCCGAGATAAGCACGTTTTCTGAAATGCCGCTCTCCCGTCACTCTGGTTAAAGTGTTATGAAAAAAAAGGCTGTTGGGGGCTAGGGAGTATCGAGTTGATCATTATACATGAAGAAATAACCAATTTCATCGTTTGGTTTATGTTTTACATGCGTTTTAAATTTTATTGCCGAAATCGCTTTTTCTCGCCGAGATAAGCACGTTTTCTGAAATGCCGCTCTCCCGTCACTCTGGTTAAAGTGTTATGAAAAAAAAGGCTGTTGGGGGCTAGGGAGTATCGAGTTGATCATTATACATGAAGAAATAACCAATTTCATCGTTTGGTTTATGTTTTACACGCGTTTTAAATTTTATTGCCGAAATCGCTTTTTCTCGCCGAGATAAGCACGTTTTCTGAAATGCCACTCTCCCGTCACTCTGGTTAAAGTGTTATGAAAAAAAAGGCTGTTGGGGGCTAGGGAGTATCGAGTTGATCATTATACATGAAGAAATAACCAATTTTATCGTTTGGTTTATGTTTTACACGCGTTTTAAATTTTATTGCCGAAATCGCTTTTTCTCGCCGAGATAAGCACGTTTTCTGAAATGCCGCTCTCCCGTCACTCTGGTTAAAGTGTTATGAAAAAAAAGGCTGTTGGGGGCTAGGGAGTATCGAGTTGATCATTATACATGAAGAAATAACCAATTTCATCGTTTGGTTTATGTTTTACACGCGTTTTAAATTTTATTGCCGAAATCGCTTTTTCTCGCCGAGATAAGCACGTTTTCTGAAATGCCGCTCTCCCGTCACTCTGGTTAAAGTGTTATGAAAAAAAAGGCTGTTGGGGGCTAGGGAGTATCGAGTTGATCATTATACATGAAGAAATAACCAATTTCATCGTTTGGTTTATGTTTTACACGCGTTTTAAATTTTATTGCCGAAATCGCTTTTTCTCGCCGAGATAAGCACGTTTTCTGAAATGCCGCTCTCCCGTCACTCTGGTTAAAGTGTTATGAAAAAAAAGGCTGTTGGGGGCTAGGGAGTGTCGAGTTGATCATTATACATGAAGAAATAACCAATTTCATCGTTTGGTTTATGTTTTACACGCGTTTTAAATTTTATTGCCGAAATCGCTTTTTCTCGCCGAGATAAGCACGTTTTCTGAAATGCCGCTCTCCCGTCACTCTGGTTAAAGTGTTATGAAAAAAAAGGCTGTTGGGGGCTAGGGGGTATCGAGTTGATCATTATACATGAAGAAATAACCAATTTCATCGTTTGGTTTATGTTTTACACGCGTTTTAAATTTTATTGCCGAAATCGCTTTTTCTCGCCGAGATAAGCACGTTTTCTGAAATGCCGCTCTCCCGTCACTCTGGTTAAAGTGTTATGAAAAAAAAGGCTGTTGGGGGCTAGGGAGTATCGAGTTGATCATTATACATGAAGAAATAACCAATTTCATCGTTTGGTTTATGTTTTACACGCGTTTTAAATTTTATTGCCGAAATCGCTTTTTCTCGCCGAGATAAGCACGTTTTCTGAAATGCCGCTCTCCCGTCACTCTGGTTAAAGTGTTATGAAAAAAAAGGCTGTTGGGGGCTAGGGAGTATCGAGTTGATCATTATACATGAAGAAATAACCAATTTCATCGTTTGGTTTATGTTTTACACGCGTTTTAAATTTTATTGCCGAAATCGCTTTTTCTCGCCGAGATAAGCACGTTTTCTGAAATGCCGCTCTCCCGTCACTCTGGTTAAAGTGTTATGAAAAAAAAGGCTGTTGGGGGCTAGGGAGTATCGAGTTGATCATTATACATGAAGAAATAACCAATTTCATCGTTTGGTTTATGTTTTACACGGGTTTTAAATTTTATTGCCGAAATCGCTTTTTCTCGCCGAGATAAGCACGTTTTCTGAAATGCCGCTCTCCCGTCACTCTGGTTAAAGTGTTATGAAAAAAAAGGCTGTTGGGGGCTAGGGAGTATCGAGTTGATCATTATACATGAAGAAATAACCAATTTCATCGTTTGGTTTATGTTTTACACGCGTTTTAAATTTTATTGCCGAAATCGCTTTTTCTCGCCGAGATAAGCACGTTTTCTGAAATGCCGCTCTCCCGTCACTCTGGTTAAAGTGTTATGAAAAAAAAGGCTGTTGGGGGCTAGGGAGTATCGAGTTGATCATTATACATGAAGAAATAACCAAATTCATCGTTTGGTTTATGTTTTACACGCGTTTTAAATTTTATTGCCGAAATCGCTTTTTCTCGCCGAAATAAGCACGTTTTCTGAAATGCCGCTCTCCCGTCACTCTGGTTAAAGTGTTATGAAAAAAAAGGCTGTTGGGGGCTAGGGAGTATCGAGTTGATCATTATACATGAAGAAATAACCAATTTCATCGTTTGGTTTATGTTTTACACGCGTTTTTAATTTTATTGCCGAAATCGCTTTTTCTCGCCGAGATAAGCACGTTTTCTGAAATGCCGCTCTCCCGTCACTCTGGTTAAAGTGTTATGAAAAAAAAGGCTGTTGGGGGCTAGGGCGTATCGAGTTGATCATTATACATGAAGAAATAACCAATTTCATCGTTTGGTTTATGTTTTACACGCGTTTTAAATTTTATTGCCGAAATCGCTTTTTCTCGCCGAGATAAGCACGTTTTCTGAAATGCCGCTCTCCCGTCACTCTGGTTAAAGTGTTATGAAAAAAAAGGCTGTTGGGGGCTAGGGAGTATCGAGTTGATCATTATACATGAAGAAATAACCAATTTCATCGTTTGGTTTATGTTTTACACGCGTTTTAAATTTTATTGCCGAAATCGCTTTTTCTCGCCGAGATAAGCACGTTTTCTGAAATGCCGCTCTCCCGTCACTCTGGTTAAAGTGTTATGAAAAAAAAGGCTGTTGGGGGCTAGGGAGTATCGAGTTGATCATTATACATGAAGAAATAACCAATTTCATCGTTTGGTTTATGTTTTACACGCGTTTTAAATTTTATTGCCGAAATCGCTTTTTCTCGCCGAGATAAGCACGTTTTCTGAAATGCCGCTCTCCCGTCACTCTGGTTAAAGTGTTATGAAAAAAAAGGCTGTTGGGGGCTAGGGAGTATCGAGTTGATCATTATACATGAAGAAATAACCAATTTCATCGTTTGGTTTATGTTTTACACGCGTTTTAAATTTTATTGCCGAAATCGCTTTTTCTCGCCGAGATAAGCACGTTTTCTGAAATGCCGCTCTCCCGTCACTCTGGTTAAAGTGTTATGAAAAAAAAGGCTGTTGGGGGCTAGGGAGTATCGAGTTGATCATTATACATGAAGAAATAAGCAATTTCATCGTTTGGTTTATGTTTTACACGCGTTTTAAATTTTATTGCCGAAATCGCTTTTTCTCGCCGAGATAAGCACGTTTTCTGAAATGCCGCTCTCCCGTCACTCTGGTTAAAGTGTTATGAAAAAAAAGGCTGTTGGGGGCTAGGGAGTATCGAGTTGATCATTATACATGAAGAAATAACCAATTTCATCGTTTGGTTTATGTTTTACACGCGTTTTAAATTTTATTGCCGAAATCGCTTTTTCTCGCCGAGATAAGCACGTTTTCTGAAATGCCGCTCTCCCGTCACTCTGGTTAAAGTGTTATGAAAAAAAAGGCTGTTGGGGGCTAGGGAGTATCGAGTTGATCATTATACATGAAGAAATAACCAATTTCATCGTTTGGTTTATGTTTTACACGCGTTTTAAATTTTATTGCCGAAATCGCTTTTTCTCGCCGAGATAAGCACGTTTTCTGAAATGCCGCTCTCCCGTCACTCTGGTTAAAGTGTTATGAAAAAAAAGGCTGTTGGGGGCTAGGGAGTATCGAGTTGATCATTATACATGAAGAAATAACCAATTTCATCGTTTGGTTTATGTTTTACACGCGTTTTAAATTTTATTGCCGAAATCGCTTTTTCTCGCCGAGATAAGCACGTTTTCTGAAATGCCGCTCTCCCGTCACTCTGGTTAAAGTGTTATGAAAAAAAAGGCTGTTGGGGGCTAGGGAGTATCGAGTTGATCATTATACATGAAGAAATAACCAATTTCATCGTTTGGTTTATGTTTTACACGCGTTTTAAATGTTATTGCCGAAATCGCTTTTTCTCGCCGAGATAAGCACGTTTTCTGAAATGCCGCTCTCCCGTCACTCTGGTTAAAGTGTTATGAAAAAAAAGGCTGTTGGGGGCTAGGGAGTATCGAGTTGATCATTATACATGAAGAAATAACCAATTTCATCGTTTGGTTTATGTTTTACACGCGTTTTAAATTTGATTGCCGAAATCGCTTTTTCTCGCCGAGATAAGCACGTTTTCTGAAATGCCACTCTCCCGTCACTCTGGTTAAAGTGTTATGAAAAAAAATTGCTGTTGGGGGCTAGGGAGTATCGAGTTGATCATTATACATGAAGAAATAACCAATTTCATCGTTTGGTTTATGTTTTACACGATGCTGAGCTCCAGCTGGAAGTGTAAAAAGAACCAGGCTGGTTAAAAAAAGAACCGGGCGACCCGGTAAAATTGCTTAGCCGGGGCTCTGGAAGCCTAACACGGCGTGATCTTGTCCAAAAAGCCGCTGCTGAGCTCCAGCTGGAAGTGTAAAAAGAACCGGGCTGGTTAAAAAAAAGAACCGGGCGACCCGGTAAAATTGCTTAGCCGGGGCTCTGGAAGCCTAACACGGCGTGATCTTGTCCAAAAAGCCGCTGCTGAGCTCCAGCTGGAAGTGTAAAAAGAACCGGGCTGGTTAAAAAAAAGAACCGGGCGGCCCGGTAAAATTGCTTAGCCGGGGCTCTGGAAGCCTAACCCGGCGTGATACTGTGCAAAAAGCCGCTGCTGAGCTCCAGCTGGAAGTGTAAAAAAAACCGGGCTGGTTAAAAAAAAGAACCGGGCGACCCTGTAAAATTGCTTAGCCGGTGCTCTGGAAGCCTAACACGGCGTGATCTTGTCCAAAAACCCGCTGCTGAGCTCCAGCTGGAAGTGTAAAAAGAACCGGGCTGGTTAAAAAAAAGAACCGGGCGGGCCGGTAAAATTGCTTAGCCGGGGCTCTGGAAGCCTAACACGGCGTGATCTTGTCCAAAAAGCCGCTCGTGAGCTCCAGCTGGAAGTGTAAAAAGAACCGGGCTGGTTCAAAAAAAGAACCGGGCGGCCCGGTAGAATTTCTTAGCCGAGGTCCTGGAAGCCTAACCCGGCGTGATCTTGCGCAAAAAGCCGCTGCTGAGCTCCAGCTGGAAGTGTAAAAAGAACCGGGCTGGTTCAAAAAAAGAACCGGGCGGCCCGGTAAAATTGCTTAGCCGGGGTCCTGGAAGCCTAACGCGGCGTGATCTTGCCCGAAAGTCGGCCTCTATACTTCCATATTAGGTACCAGGCGCTCAGAGCCAACTTGGCAAAAATTTTCTAAGTGCCCACGGCTCTGCGGGGATTGTGCGTCCGACCCGCGCCGGTTCTCCAGCCGGCCTAAAATAACGCAAAACCAGCCTCTCCCCCTGGAGCTCACAGCCAAAGGCGAAACTTTTCTAAGTGCCTACGGCTCTGCGGGCTTTTGAGTCCGCCCCGCGCCGGTTCGTCGGTCGGCCTCAAAAAGCGAAAAATCAGCCTCTCTCCCTGGAGCTCGACTCGAGTTGATCATTATACATGAAGAAATAACCAATTTCATCGTTTGGTTTATGTTTTACACGCGTTTTAAATTTTATTGCCGAAATCGCTTTTTCTCGCCGAGATAAGCACGTTTTCTGAAATGCCGCTCACCCGTCACTCTGGTTAAAGTGTTATGAAAAAAAAGGCTGTTGGGGGCTAGGGAGTATCGAGTTGATCATTATACATGAAGAAATAACCAATTTCATCGTTTGGTTTATGTTTTACACGCGTTTTAAATTTTATTGCCGAAATCTCTTTTTCTCGCCGAGATAAGCACGTTTTCTGAAATGCCGCTCTCCCGTCACTCTGGTTAAAGTGTTATGAAAAAAAGGGCTGTTGGGGGCTAGGGAGTATCGAGTTGATCATTATACATGAAGAAATAACCAATTTCATCGTTTGATTTATGTTTTACACGCGTTTTAAATTTTATTGCCGAAATCGCTTTTTCTCGCCGAGATAAGCACGTTTTCTGAAATGCCGCTCTCCCGTCACTCTGGTTAAAGTGTTATGAAAAAAAAGTCTGTTGGGGGCTAGGGAGTATCGAGTTGATCATTATACATGAAGAAATAACCAATTTCATCGTTTGGTTTATGTTTTACACGATGCTGAGCTCCAGCTGGAAGTGTAAAAAGAACCGGGCTGGTTAAAAAAAGAACCGGGCGACCCGGTAAAATTGCTTAGCCGGGGCTCTGGAAGCCTAACACGGCGTGATCTTGTCCAAAAAGCCGCTGCTGAGCTCCAGCTGGAAGTGTAAAAAGAAGCGGGCTGGTTAAAAAAAAGAACCGGGCGACCCGGTAAAATTGCTTAGCCGGGGCTCTGGAAGCCTAACACGGCGTGATCTTGTCCAAAAAGCCGCTGCTGAGCTCCAGCTGGAAGTGTAAAAAGAACCGGGCTGGTTAAAAAAAAGAACCGGGCGGCCCGGTAAAATTGCTTAGCCGGGGCTCTGGAAGCCTAACCCGGCGTGATACTGTGCAAAAAGCCGCTGCTGAGCTCCAGCTGGAAGTGTAAAAAAAACCGGGCTGGTTAAAAAAAAGAACCGGGCGACCCTGTAAAATTGCTTAGCCGGGGCTCTGGAAGCCTAACACGGCGTGATCTTGTCCAAAAACCCGCTGCTGAGCTCCAGCTGGAAGTGTAAAAAGAACCGGGCTGGTTAAAAAAAAGAACCGGGCGGGCCGGTAAAATTGCTTAGCCGGGGCTCTGGAAGCCTAACACGGCGTGATCTTGTCCAAAAAGCCGCTCGTGAGCTCCAGCTGGAAGTGTAAAAAGAACCGGGCTGGTTCAAAAAAAGAACCGGGCGGCCCGGTAGAATTGCTTAGCCGAGGTCCTGGAAGCATAACCCGGCGTGATCTTGCGCAAAAAGCCGCTGCTGAGCTCCAGCTGGAAGTGTAAAAAGAACCGGGCTGGTTCAAAAAAAGAACCGGGCGGCCCGGTAAAATTGCTTAGCCGGGGTCCTGGAAGCCTAACGCGGCGTGATCTTGCCCGAAAGTCGGCCTCTATACTTCCATATTAGGTACCAGGCGCTCAGAGCCAACTTGGCAAAAATTTTCTAAGTGCCCACGGCTCTGCGGGGATTGTGCGTCCGACCCGCGCCGGTTCTCCAGCCGGCCTAAAATAACGCAAAACCAGCCTCTCCCCCTGGAGCTCACAGCCAAAGGCGAAACTTTTCTAAGTGCCTACGGCTCTGCGGGCTTTTGAGTCCGCCCCGCGCCGGTTCGTCGGTCGGCCTCAAAAAGCGAAAAATCAGCCTCTCTCCCTGGAGCTCGACTCGAGTTGATCATTATACATGAAGAAATAACCAATTTCATCGTTTGGTTTATGTTTTACACGCGTTTTAAATTTTATTGCCGAAATCGCTTTTTCTCGCCGAGATAAGCACGTTTTCTGAAATGCCGCTCTCCCGTCACTCTGGTTAAAGTGTTATGAAAAAAAAGGCTGTTGGGGGCTAGGGAGTATCGAGTTGATCATTATACATGAAGAAATAACCAATTTCATCGTTTGGTTTATGTTTTACACGCGTTTTAAATTTTATTGCCGAAATCGCTTTTTCTCGCCGAGATAAGCACGTTTTCTGAAATGCCGCTCTCCCGTCACTCTGGTTAAAGTGTTATGAAAAAAAAGGCTGTTGGGGGCTAGGGAGTATCGAGTTGATCATTATACATGAAGAAATAACCAATTTCATCGTTTGGTTTATGTTTTACACGCGTTTTAAATGTTATTGCCGAAATCGCTTTTTCTCGCCGAGATAAGCACGTTTTCTGAAATGCCGCTCTCCCGTCACTCTGGTTAAAGTGTTATGAAAAAAAAGGCTGTTGGGGGCTAGGGAGTATCGAGTTGATCATTATACATGAAGAAATAACCAATTTCATCGTTTGGTTTATGTTTTACACGCGTTTTAAATTTGATTGCCGAAATCGCTTTTTCTCGCCGAGATAAGCACGTTTTCTGAAATGCCACTCTCCCGTCACTCTGGTTAAAGTGTTATGAAAAAAAATTGCTGTTGGGGGCTAGGGAGTATCGAGTTGATCATTATACATGAAGAAATAACCAATTTCATCGTTTGGTTTATGTTTTACACGATGCTGAGCTCCAGCTGGAAGTGTAAAAAGAACCAGGCTGGTTAAAAAAAGAACCGGGCGACCCGGTAAAATTGCTTAGCCGGGGCTCTGGAAGCCTAACACGGCGTGATCTTGTCCAAAAAGCCGCTGCTGAGCTCCAGCTGGAAGTGTAAAAAGAACCGGGCTGGTTAAAAAAAAGAACCGGGCGACCCGGTAAAATTGCTTAGCCGGGGCTCTGGAAGCCTAACACGGCGTGATCTTGTCCAAAAAGCCGCTGCTGAGCTCCAGCTGGAAGTGTAAAAAGAACCGGGCTGGTTAAAAAAAAGAACCGGGCGGCCCGGTAAAATTGCTTAGCCGGGGCTCTGGAAGCCTAACCCGGCGTGATACTGTGCAAAAAGCCGCTGCTGAGCTCCAGCTGGAAGTGTAAAAAAAACCGGGCTGGTTAAAAAAAAGAACCGGGCGACCCTGTAAAATTGCTTAGCCGGTGCTCTGGAAGCCTAACACGGCGTGATCTTGTCCAAAAACCCGCTGCTGAGCTCCAGCTGGAAGTGTAAAAAGAACCGGGCTGGTTAAAAAAAAGAACCGGGCGGGCCGGTAAAATTGCTTAGCCGGGGCTCTGGAAGCCTAACACGGCGTGATCTTGTCCAAAAAGCCGCTCGTGAGCTCCAGCTGGAAGTGTAAAAAGAACCGGGCTGGTTCAAAAAAAGAACCGGGCGGCCCGGTAGAATTTCTTAGCCGAGGTCCTGGAAGCCTAACCCGGCGTGATCTTGCGCAAAAAGCCGCTGCTGAGCTCCAGCTGGAAGTGTAAAAAGAACCGGGCTGGTTCAAAAAAAGAACCGGGCGGCCCGGTAAAATTGCTTAGCCGGGGTCCTGGAAGCCTAACGCGGCGTGATCTTGCCCGAAAGTCGGCCTCTATACTTCCATATTAGGTACCAGGCGCTCAGAGCCAACTTGGCAAAAATTTTCTAAGTGCCCACGGCTCTGCGGGGATTGTGCGTCCGACCCGCGCCGGTTCTCCAGCCGGCCTAAAATAACGCAAAACCAGCCTCTCCCCCTGGAGCTCACAGCCAAAGGCGAAACTTTTCTAAGTGCCTACGGCTCTGCGGGCTTTTGAGTCCGCCCCGCGCCGGTTCGTCGGTCGGCCTCAAAAAGCGAAAAATCAGCCTCTCTCCCTGGAGCTCGACTCGAGTTGATCATTATACATGAAGAAATAACCAATTTCATCGTTTGGTTTATGTTTTACACGCGTTTTAAATTTTATTGCCGAAATCGCTTTTTCTCGCCGAGATAAGCACGTTTTCTGAAATGCCGCTCACCCGTCACTCTGGTTAAAGTGTTATGAAAAAAAAGGCTGTTGGGGGCTAGGGAGTATCGAGTTGATCATTATACATGAAGAAATAACCAATTTCATCGTTTGGTTTATGTTTTACACGCGTTTTAAATTTTATTGCCGAAATCTCTTTTTCTCGCCGAGATAAGCACGTTTTCTGAAATGCCGCTCTCCCGTCACTCTGGTTAAAGTGTTATGAAAAAAAGGGCTGTTGGGGGCTAGGGAGTATCGAGTTGATCATTATACATGAAGAAATAACCAATTTCATCGTTTGATTTATGTTTTACACGCGTTTTAAATTTTATTGCCGAAATCGCTTTTTCTCGCCGAGATAAGCACGTTTTCTGAAATGCCGCTCTCCCGTCACTCTGGTTAAAGTGTTATGAAAAAAAAGTCTGTTGGGGGCTAGGGAGTATCGAGTTGATCATTATACATGAAGAAATAACCAATTTCATCGTTTGGTTTATGTTTTACACGATGCTGAGCTCCAGCTGGAAGTGTAAAAAGAACCGGGCTGGTTAAAAAAAGAACCGGGCGACCCGGTAAAATTGCTTAGCCGGGGCTCTGGAAGCCTAACACGGCGTGATCTTGTCCAAAAAGCCGCTGCTGAGCTCCAGCTGGAAGTGTAAAAAGAAGCGGGCTGGTTAAAAAAAAGAACCGGGCGACCCGGTAAAATTGCTTAGCCGGGGCTCTGGAAGCCTAACACGGCGTGATCTTGTCCAAAAAGCCGCTGCTGAGCTCCAGCTGGAAGTGTAAAAAGAACCGGGCTGGTTAAAAAAAAGAACCGGGCGGCCCGGTAAAATTGCTTAGCCGGGGCTCTGGAAGCCTAACCCGGCGTGATACTGTGCAAAAAGCCGCTGCTGAGCTCCAGCTGGAAGTGTAAAAAAAACCGGGCTGGTTAAAAAAAAGAACCGGGCGACCCTGTAAAATTGCTTAGCCGGGGCTCTGGAAGCCTAACACGGCGTGATCTTGTCCAAAAACCCGCTGCTGAGCTCCAGCTGGAAGTGTAAAAAGAACCGGGCTGGTTAAAAAAAAGAACCGGGCGGGCCGGTAAAATTGCTTAGCCGGGGCTCTGGAAGCCTAACACGGCGTGATCTTGTCCAAAAAGCCGCTCGTGAGCTCCAGCTGGAAGTGTAAAAAGAACCGGGCTGGTTCAAAAAAAGAACCGGGCGGCCCGGTAGAATTGCTTAGCCGAGGTCCTGGAAGCATAACCCGGCGTGATCTTGCGCAAAAAGCCGCTGCTGAGCTCCAGCTGGAAGTGTAAAAAGAACCGGGCTGGTTCAAAAAAAGAACCGGGCGGCCCGGTAAAATTGCTTAGCCGGGGTCCTGGAAGCCTAACGCGGCGTGATCTTGCCCGAAAGTCGGCCTCTATACTTCCATATTAGGTACCAGGCGCTCAGAGCCAACTTGGCAAAAATTTTCTAAGTGCCCACGGCTCTGCGGGGATTGTGCGTCCGACCCGCGCCGGTTCTCCAGCCGGCCTAAAATAACGCAAAACCAGCCTCTCCCCCTGGAGCTCACAGCCAAAGGCGAAACTTTTCTAAGTGCCTACGGCTCTGCGGGCTTTTGAGTCCGCCCCGCGCCGGTTCGTCGGTCGGCCTCAAAAAGCGAAAAATCAGCCTCTCTCCCTGGAGCTCGACTCGAGTTGATCATTATACATGAAGAAATAACCAATTTCATCGTTTGGTTTATGTTTTACACGCGTTTTAAATTTTATTGCCGAAATCGCTTTTTCTCGCCGAGATAAGCACGTTTTCTGAAATGCCGCTCTCCCGTCACTCTGGTTAAAGTGTTATGAAAAAAAAGGCTGTTGGGGGCTAGGGAGTATCGAGTTGATCATTATACATGAAGAAATAACCAATTTCATCGTTTGGTTTATGTTTTACACGCGTTTTAAATTTTATTGCCGAAATCGCTTTTTCTCGCCGAGATAAGCACGTTTTCTGAAATGCCGCTCTCCCGTCACTCTGGTTAAAGTGTTATGAAAAAAAAGGCTGTTGGGGGCTAGGGAGTATCGAGTTGATCATTATACATGAAGAAATAACCAATTTCATCGTTTGGTTTATGTTTTACACGCGTTTTAAATTTTATTGCCGAAATCGCTTTTTCTCGCCGAGATAAGCACGTTTTCTGAAATGCCGCTCTCCCGTCTCTCTGGTTAAAGTGTTATGAAAAAAAAGGCTGTTGGGGGCTAGGGAGTATCGAGTTGATCATTATACATGAAGAAATAACCAATTTCATCGTTTGGTTTATGTTTTACACGCGTTTTAAATTTTATTGCCGAAATCGCTTTTTCTCGCCGAGATAAGCACGTTTTCTGAAATGCCGCTCTCCCGTCACTCTGGTTAAAGTGTTATGAAAAAAAAGGCTGTTGGGGGCTAGGGAGTATCGAGTTGATCATTATACATGAAGAAATAACCAATTTCATCGTTTGGTTTATGTTTTACACGCGTTTTAAATTTTATTGCCGAAATCGCTTTTTCTCGTCGAGATAAGCACGTTTTCTGAAATGCCGCTCTCCCGTCACTCTGGTTAAAGTGTTATGAAAAAAAAGGCTGTTGGGGGCTAGGGAGTATCGAGTTGATCATTATACATGAAGAAATAACCAATTTCATCGTTTGGTTTATGTTTTACACGCGTTTTAAATTTTATTGCTGAAATCGCTTTTTCTCGCCGAGATAAGCACGTTTTCTGAAATGCCGCTCTCCCGTCACTCTGGTTAAAGTGTTATGAAAAAAAAGGCTGTTGGGGGCTAGGGAGTATCGAGTTGATCATTATACATGAAGAAATAACCAATTTCATCGTTTGGTTTATGTTTTACACGCGTTTTAAATTTTATTGCCGAAATCGCTTTTTCTCGCCGAGATAAGCACGTTTTCTGAAATGCCGCTCTCCCGTCACTCTGGTTAAAGTGTTATGAAAAAAAAGGCTGTTGGGGGCTAGGGAGTATCGAGTTGATCATTATACATGAAGAAATAAGCAATTTCATCGTTTGGTTTATGTTTTACACGCGTTTTAAATTTTATTGCCGAAATCGCTTTTTCTCGCCGAGATAAGCACGTTTTCTGAAATGCCGCTCTCCCGTCACTCTGGTTAAAGTGTTATGAAAAAAAAGGCTGTTGGGGGCTAGGGAGTATCGAGTTGATCATTATACATGAAGAAATAACCAATTTCATCGTTTGGTTTATGTTTTACACGCGTTTTAAATTTTATTGCCGAAATCGCTTTTTCTCGCCGAGATAAGCACGTTTTCTGAAATGCCGCTCTCCCGTCACTCTGGTTAAAGTGTTATGAAAAAAAAGGCTGTTGGGGGCTAGGGAGTATCGAGTTGATCATTATACATGAAGAAATAACCAATTTCATCGTTTGGTTTATGTTTTACACGATGCTGAGCTCCAGCTGGAAGTGTAAAAAGAACCAGGCTGGTTAAAAAAAGAACCGGGCGACCCGGTAAAATTGCTTAGCCGGGGCTCTGGAAGCCTAACACGGCGTGATCTTGTCCAAAAAGCCGCTGCTGAGCTCCAGCTGGAAGTGTAAAAAGAACCGGGCTGGTTAAAAAAAAGAACCGGGCGACCCGGTAAAATTGCTTAGCCGGGGCTCTGGAAGCCTAACACGGCGTGATCTTGTCCAAAAAGCCGCTGCTGAGCTCCAGCTGGAAGTGTAAAAAGAACCGGGCTGGTTAAAAAAAAGAACCGGGCGGCCCGGTAAAATTGCTTAGCCGGGGCTCTGGAAGCCTAACCCGGCGTGATACTGTGCAAAAAGCCGCTGCTGAGCTCCAGCTGGAAGTGTAAAAAAAACCGGGCTGGTTAAAAAAAAGAACCGGGCGACCCTGTAAAATTGCTTAGCCGGTGCTCTGGAAGCCTAACACGGCGTGATCTTGTCCAAAAACCCGCTGCTGAGCTCCAGCTGGAAGTGTAAAAAGAACCGGGCTGGTTAAAAAAAAGAACCGGGCGGGCCGGTAAAATTGCTTAGCCGGGGCTCTGGAAGCCTAACACGGCGTGATCTTGTCCAAAAAGCCGCTCGTGAGCTCCAGCTGGAAGTGTAAAAAGAACCGGGCTGGTTCAAAAAAAGAACCGGGCGGCCCGGTAGAATTTCTTAGCCGAGGTCCTGGAAGCCTAACCCGGCGTGATCTTGCGCAAAAAGCCGCTGCTGAGCTCCAGCTGGAAGTGTAAAAAGAACCGGGCTGGTTCAAAAAAAGAACCGGGCGGCCCGGTAAAATTGCTTAGCCGGGGTCCTGGAAGCCTAACGCGGCGTGATCTTGCCCGAAAGTCGGCCTCTATACTTCCATATTAGGTACCAGGCGCTCAGAGCCAACTTGGCAAAAATTTTCTAAGTGCCCACGGCTCTGCGGGGATTGTGCGTCCGACCCGCGCCGGTTCTCCAGCCGGCCTAAAATAACGCAAAACCAGCCTCTCCCCCTGGAGCTCACAGCCAAAGGCGAAACTTTTCTAAGTGCCTACGGCTCTGCGGGCTTTTGAGTCCGCCCCGCGCCGGTTCGTCGGTCGGCCTCAAAAAGCGAAAAATCAGCCTCTCTCCCTGGAGCTCGACTCGAGTTGATCATTATACATGAAGAAATAACCAATTTCATCGTTTGGTTTATGTTTTACACGCGTTTTAAATTTTATTGCCGAAATCGCTTTTTCTCGCCGAGATAAGCACGTTTTCTGAAATGCCGCTCTCCCGTCACTCTGGTTAAAGTGTTATGAAAAAAAAGGCTGTTGGGGGCTAGGGAGTATCGAGTTGATCATTATACATGAAGAAATAACCAATTTCATCGTTTGGTTTATGTTTTACACGCGTTTTAAATTTTATTGCCGAAATCTCTTTTTCTCGCCGAGATAAGCACGTTTTCTGAAATGCCGCTCTCCCGTCACTCTGGTTAAAGTGTTATGAAAAAAAAGGCTGTTGGGGGCTAGGGAGTATCGAGTTGATCATTATACATGAAGAAATAACCAATTTCATCGTTTGATTTATGTTTTACACGCGTTTTAAATTTTATTGCCGAAATCGCTTTTTCTCGCCGAGATAAGCACGTTTTCTGAAATGCCGCTCTCCCGTCACTCTGGTTAAAGTGTTATGAAAAAAAAGTCTGTTGGGGGCTAGGGAGTATCGAGTTGATCATTATACATGAAGAAATAACCAATTTCATCGTTTGGTTTATGTTTTACACGATGCTGAGCTCCAGCTGGAAGTGTAAAAAGAACCGGGCTGGTTAAAAAAAGAACCGGGCGACCCGGTAAAATTGCTTAGCCGGGGCTCTGGAAGCCTAACACGGCGTGATCTTGTCCAAAAAGCCGCTGCTGAGCTCCAGCTGGAAGTGTAAAAAGAAGCGGGCTGGTTCAAAAAAAGAACCGGGCGACCCGGTAAAATTGCTTAGCCGGGGCTCTGGAAGCCTAACACGGCGTGATCTTGTCCAAAAAGCCGCTGCTGAGCTCCAGCTGGAAGTGTAAAAAGAACCGGGCTGGTTAAAAAAAAGAACCGGGCGGCCCGGTAAAATTGCTTAGCCGGGGCTCTGGAAGCCTAACCCGGCGTGATACTGTGCAAAAAGCCGCTGCTGAGCTCCAGCTGGAAGTGTAAAAAAAACCGGGCTGGTTAAAAAAAAGAACCGGGCGACCCTGTAAAATTGCTTAGCCGGGGCTCTGGAAGCCTAACACGGCGTGATCTTGTCCAAAAACCCGCTGCTGAGCTCCAGCTGGAAGTGTAAAAAGAACCGGGCTGGTTAAAAAAAAGAACCGGGCGGGCCGGTAAAATTGCTTAGCCGGGGCTCTGGAAGCCTAACACGGCGTGATCTTGTCCAAAAAGCCGCTCGTGAGCTCCAGCTGGAAGTGTAAAAAGAACCGGGCTGGTTCAAAAAAAGAACCGGGCGGCCCGGTAGAATTGCTTAGCCGAGGTCCTGGAAGCCTAACCCGGCGTGATCTTGCGCAAAAAGCCGCTGCTGAGCTCCAGCTGGAAGTGTAAAAAGAACCGGGCTGGTTCAAAAAAAGAACCGGGCGGCCCGGTAAAATTGCTTAGCCGGGGTCCTGGAAGCCTAACGCGGCGTGATCTTGCCCGAAAGTCGGCCTCTATACTTCCATATTAGGTACCAGGCGCTCAGAGCCAACTTGGCAAAAATTTTCTAAGTGCCCACGGCTCTGCGGGGATTGTGCGTCCGACCCGCGCCGGTTCTCCAGCCGGCCTAAAATAACGCAAAACCAGCCTCTCCCCCTGGAGCTCACAGCCAAAGGCGAAACTTTTCTAAGTGCCTACGGCTCTGCGGGCTTTTGAGTCCGCCCCGCGCCGGTTCGTCGGTCGGCCTCAAAAAGCGAAAAATCAGCCTCTCTCCCTGGAGCTCGACTCGAGTTGATCATTATACATGAAGAAATAACCAATTTCATCGTTTGGTTTATGTTTTACACGCGTTTTAAATTTTATTGCCGAAATCGCTTTTTCTCGCCGAGATAAGCACGTTTTCTGAAATGCCGCTCTCCCGTCACTCTGGTTAAAGTGTTATGAAAAAAAAGGCTGTTGGGGGCTAGGGAGTATCGAGTTGATCATTATACATGAAGAAATAACCAATTTCATCGTTTGGTTTATGTTTTACACGCGTTTTAAATTTTATTGCCGAAATCGCTTTTTCTCGCCGAGATAAGCACGTTTTCTGAAATGCCGCTCTCCCGTCACTCTGGTTAAAGTGTTATGAAAAAAAAGGCTGTTGGGGGCTAGGGAGTATCGAGTTGATCATTATACATGAAGAAATAACCAATTTCATCGTTTGGTTTATGTTTTACACGCGTTTTAAATTTTATTGCCGAAATCGCTTTTTCTCGCCGAGATAAGCACGTTTTCTGAAATGCCGCTCTCCCGTCACTCTGGTTAAAGTGTTATGAAAAAAAAGGCTGTTGGGGGCTAGGGAGTATCGAGTTGATCATTATACATGAAGAAATAACCAATTTCATCGTTTGGTTTATGTTTTACACGCGTTTTAAATTTTATTGCCGAAATCGCTTTTTCTCGCCGAGATAAGCACGTTTTCTGAAATGCCGCTCTCCCGTCACTCTGGTTAAAGTGTTATGAAAAAAAAGGCTGTTGGGGGCTAGGGAATATCGAGTTGATCATTATACATGAAGAAATAACCAATTTCATCGTTTGGTTTATGTTTTACACGCGTTTTAAATTTTATTGCCGAAATCGCTTTTTCTCGCCGAGATAAGCACGTTTTCTGAAATGCCGCTCTCCCGTCACTCTGGTTAAAGTGTTATGAAAAAAAAGGCTGTTGGGGGCTAGGGAGTATCGAGTTGATCATTATACATGAAGAAATAACCAATTTCATCGTTTGGTTTATGTTTTACACGCGTTTTTAATTTTATTGCCGAAATCGCTTTTTCTCGCCGAGATAAGCACGTTTTCTGAAATGCCGCTCTCCCGTCACTCTGGTTAAAGTGTTATGAAAAAAAAGGCTGTTGGGGGCTAGGGCGTATCGAGTTGATCATTATACATGAAGAAATAACCAATTTCATCGTTTGGTTTATGTTTTACACGCGTTTTAAATTTTATTGCCGAAATCGCTTTTTCTCGCCGAGATAAGCACGTTTTCTGAAATGCCGCTCTCCCGTCACTCTGGTTAAAGTGTTATGAAAAAAAAGGCTGTTGGGGGCTAGGGAGTATCGAGTTGATCATTATACATGAAGAAATAACCAATTTCATCGTTTGGTTTATGTTTTACACGCGTTTTAAATTTTATTGCCGAAATCGCTTTTTCTCGCCGAGATAAGCACGTTTTCTGAAATGCCGCTCTCCCGTCACTCTGGTTAAAGTGTTATGAAAAAAAAGGCTGTTGGGGGCTAGGGAGTATCGAGTTGATCATTATACATGAAGAAATAACCAATTTCATCGTTTGGTTTATGTTTTACACGCGTTTTAAATTTTATTGCCGAAATCGCTTTTTCTCGCCGAGATAAGCACGTTTTCTGAAATGCCGCTCTCCCGTCACTCTGGTTAAAGTGTTATGAAAAAAAAGGCTGTTGGGGGCTAGGGAGTATCGAGTTGATCATTATACATGAAGAAATAACCAATTTCATCGTTTGGTTTATGTTTTACACGCGTTTTAAATTTTATTGCCGAAATCGCTTTTTCTCGCCGAGATAAGCACGTTTTCTGAAATGCCGCTCTCCCGTCACTCTGGTTAAAGTGTTATGAAAAAAAAGGCTGTTGGGGGCTAGGGAGTATCGAGTTGATCATTATACATGAAAAAATAACCAATTTCATCGTTTGGTTTATGTTTTACACGCGTTTTAAATTTTATTGCCGAAATCGCTTTTTCTCGCCGAGATAAGCACGTTTTCTGAAATGCCGCTCTCCCGTCACTCTGGTTAAAGTGTTATGAAAAAAAAGGCTGTTGGGGGCTAGGGAGTATCGAGTTGATCATTATACATGAAGAAATAACCAATTTCATCGTTTTGTTTATGTTTTACACGCGTTTTAAATTTTATTGCCGAAATCGCTTTTTCTCGCCGAGATAAGCACGTTTTCTGAAATGCCGCTCTCCCGTCACTCTGGTTAAAGTGTTATGAAAAAAAAGGCTGTTGGGGGCTAGGGAGTATCGAGTTGATCATTATACATGAAGAAATAACCAATTTCATCGTTTGGTTTATGTTTTACACGCGTTTTAAATTTTATTGCCGAAATCGCTTTTTCTCGCCGAGATAAGCACGTTTTCTGAAATGCCGCTCTCCCGTCACTCTGGTTAAAGTGTTATGAAAAAAAAGGCTGTTGGGGGCTAGGGAGTATCGAGTTGATCATTATACATGAATAAATAACCAATTTCATCGTTTGGTTTATGTTTTACACGCGTTTTAAATTTTATTGCCGAAATCGCTTTTTCTCGCCGAGATAAGCACGTTTTCTGAAATACCGCTCTCCCGTCACTCTGGTTAAAGTGTTATGAAAAAAAAGGCTGTTGGGGGCTAGGGAGTATCGAGTTGATCATTATACATGAAGAAATAACCAATTTCATCGTTTGGTTTATGTTTTACACGCGTTTTAAATTTTATTGCCGAAATCGCTTTTTCTCGCCGAGATAAGCACGTTTTCTGAAATGCCGCTCTCCCGTCACTCTGGTTAAAGTGTTATGAAAAAAAAGGCTGTTGGGGGCTAGGGAGTATCGAGTTGATCATTATACATGAAGAAATAACCAATTTCATCGTTTGGTTTATGTTTTACACGCGTTTTAAATTTTATTGCCGAAATCGCTTTTTCTCGCCGAGATAAGCACGTTTTCTGAAATGCCGCTCTCCCGTCACTCTGGTTAAAGTGTTATGAAAAAAAAGGCTGTTGGGGGCTAGGGAGTATCGAGTTGATCATTATACATGAAGAAATAACCAATTTCATCGTTTGGTTTATGTTTTACACGCGTTTTAAATTTTATTGCCGAAATCGCTTTTTCTCGCCGAGATAAGCACGTTTTCTGAAATGCCGCTCTCCCGTCACTCTGGTTAAAGTGTTATGAAAAAAAAGGCTGTTGGGGGCTAGGGAGTATCGAGTTGATCATTATACATGAAGAAATAACCAATTTCATCGTTTGGTTTATGTTTTACACGCGTTTTAAATTTTATTGCCGAAATCGCTTTTTCTCGCCGAGATAAGCACGTTTTCTGAAATGCCACTCTCCCGTCACTCTGGTTAAAGTGTTATGAAAAAAAAGGCTGTTGGGGGCTAGGGAGTATCGAGTTGATCATTATACATGAAGAAATAACCAATTTCATCGTTTGGTTTATGTTTTACACGCGTTTTAAATTTTATTGCCGAAATCGCTTTTTCTCGCCGAGATAAGCACGTTTTCTGAAATGCCGCTCTCCCGTCACTCTGGTTAAAGTGTTATGAAAAAAAAGGCTGTTGGGGGCTAGGGAGTATCGAGTTGATCATTATACATGAAGAAATAACCAATTTCATCGTTTGGTTTATGTTTTACACGCGTTTTAAATTTTATTGCCGAAATCGCTTTTTCTCGCCGAGATAAGCACGTTTTCTGAAATGCCGCTCTCCCGTCACTCTGGTTAAAGTGTTATGAAAAAAAAGGCTGTTGGGGGCTAGGGAGTATCGAGTTGATCATTATACATGAAGAAATAACCAATTACATCGTTTGGTTTATGTTTTACACGCGTTTTAAATTTTACTGCCGAAATCGCTTTTTCTCGCCGAGATAAGCACGTTTTTTGAAATGCCGCTCTCCCGTCACTCTGGTTAAAGTGTTATGAAAAAAAAGGCTGTTGGGGGCTAGGGAGTATCGAGTTGATCATTATACATGAAGAAATAACCAATTTCATCGTTTGGTTTATGTTTTACACGCGTTTTAAATTTTATTGCCGAAATCGCTTTTTCTCGCCGAGATAAGCACGTTTTCTGAAATGCCGCTCTCCCGTCACTCTGGTTAAAGTGTTATGAAAAAAAAGGCTGTTGGGGGCTAGGGAGTATTGAGTTGATCATTATACATGAAGAAATAACCAATTTCATCGTTTGGTTTATGTTTTACACGCGTTTTAAATTTTATTGCCGAAATCGCTTTTTCTCGCCGAGATAAGCACGTTTTCTGAAATGCCGCTCTCCCGTCACTCTGGTTAAAGTGTTATGAAAAAAAAGGCTGTTGGGGGCTAGGGAGTATCGAGTTGATCATTATACATGAAGAAATAACCAATTTCATCGTTTGGTTTATGTTTTACACGCGTTTTAAATGTTATTGCCGTAATCGCTTTTTCTCGCCGAGATAAGCACGTTTTCTGAAATGCCGCTCTCCCGTCACTCTGGTTAAAGTGTTATGAAAAAAAAGGCTGTTGGGGGCTAGGGAGTATCGAGTTGATCATTATACATGAAGAAATAACCAATTTCATCGTTTGGTTTATGTTTTACACGCGTTTTAAATTTGATTGCCGAAATCGCTTTTTCTCGCCGAGATAAGCACGTTTTCTGAAATGCCGCTCTCCCGTCACTTTGGTTAAAGTGTTATGAAAAAAAAGGCTGTTGGGGGCTAGGGAGTATCGAGTTGATCATTATACATGAAGAAATAACCAATTTCATCGTTTGGTTTATGTTTTACACGCGTTTTAAATTTTATTGCCGAAATCGCTTTTTCTCGCCGAGATAAGCACGTTTTCTGAAATGCCGCTCTCCCGTCACTCTGGTTAAAGTGTTATGAAAAAAAAGGCTGTTGGGGGCTAGGGAGTATCGAGTTGATCATTATACATGAAGAAATAACCAATTTCATCGTTTGGTTTATGTTTTACACGCGTTTTAAATTTTATTGCCGAAATCGCTTTTTCTCGCCGAGATAAGCACGTTTTCTGAAATGCCGCTCTCCCGTCACTCTGGTTAAAGTGTTATGAAAAAAAAGGCTGTTGGGGTCTAGGGAGTATCGAGTTGATCATTATACATGAAGAAATAACCAATTTCATCGTTTGGTTTATGTTTTACACGCGTTTTAAATTTTATTGCCGAAATCGCTTTTTCTCGCCGAGATAAGCACGTTTTCTGAAATGCCGCTCTCCCGTCACTCTGGTTAAAGTGTTATGAAAAAAAAGGCTGTTGGGGGCTAGGGAGTGTCGAGTTGATCATTATACATGAAGAAATAACCAATTTCATCGTTTGGTTTATGTTTTACACGCGTTTTAAATTTTATTGCCGAAATCGCTTTTTCTCGCCGAGATAAGCACGTTTTCTGAAATGCCGCTCTCCCGTCACTCTGGTTAAAGTGTTATGAAAAAAAAGGCTGTTGGGGGCTAGGGAGTATCGAGTTGATCATTATACATGAAGAAATAACCAATTTCATCGTTTGGTTTATGTTTTACACGCGTTTTAAATTTTATTGCCGAAATCGCTTTTTCTCGCCGAGATAAGCACGTTTTCTGAAATGCCGCTCTCCCGTCACTCTGGTTAAAGTGTTATGAAAAAAAAGGCTGTTGGGGGCTAGGGAGTATCGAGTTGATCATTATACATGAAGAAATAACCAATTTCATCGTTTGGTTTATGTTTTACACGCGTTTTAAATTTTATTGCCGAAATCGCTTTTTCTCGCCGAGATAAGCACGTTTTCTGAAATGCCGCTCTCCCGTCACTCTGGTTAAAGTGTTATGAAAAAAAAGGCTGTTGGGGGCTAGGGAGTATCGAGTTGATCATTATACATGAAGAAATAACCAATTTCATCGTTTGGTTTATGTTTTACACGCGTTTTAAATTTTATTGCCGAAATCGCTTTTTCTCGCCGAGATAAGCACGTTTTCTGAAATGCCGCTCTCCCGTCACTCTGGTTAAAGTGTTATGAAAAAAAAGGCTGTTGGGGGCTAGGGAGTATCGAGTTGATCATTATACATGAAGAAATAACCAATTTCATCGTTTGGTTTATGTTTTACACGCGTTTTAAATTTTATTGCCGAAATCGCTTTTTCTCGCCGAGATAAGCACGTTTTCTGAAATGCCGCTCTCCCGTCACTCTGGTTAAAGTGTTATGAAAAAAAAGGCTGTTGGGGGCTAGGGAGTATCGAGTTGATCATTATACATGAAGAAATAACCAATTTCATCGTTTGGTTTATGTTTTACACGCGTTTTAAATTTTATTGCCGAAATCGCTTTTTCTCGCCGAGATAAGCACGTTTTCTGAAATGCCGCTCTCCCGTCACTCTGGTTAAAGTGTTATGAAAAAAAAGGCTGTTGGGGGCTAGGGAGTATCGAGTTGATCATTATACATGAAGAAATAACCAATTTCATCGTTTGGTTTATGTTTTACACGCGTTTTAAATTTTATTGCCGAAATCGCTTTTTCTCGCCGAGATAAGCACGTTTTCTGAAATGCCGCTCTCCCGTCACTCTGGTTAAAGTGTTATGAAAAAAAAGGCTGTTGGGGGCTAGGGAGTATCGAGTTGATCATTATACATGAAGAAATAACCAATTTCATCGTTTGGTTTATGTTTTACACGCGTTTTAAATTTTATTGCCGAAATCGCTTTTTCTCGCCGAGATAAGCACGTTTTCTGAAATGCCGCTCTCCCGTCACTCTGGTTAAAGTGTTATGAAAAAAAAGGCTGTTGGGGGCTAGGGAGTATCGAGTTGATCATTATACATGAAGAAATAACCAATTTCATCGTTTGGTTTATGTTTTACACGCGTTTTAAATTTTATTGCCGAAATCGCTTTTTCTCGCCGAGATAAGCACGTTTTCTGAAATGCCGCTCTCCTGTCACTCTGGTTAAAGTGTTATGAATAAAAAGGCTGTTGGGGGCTAGGGAGTATCGAGTTGATCATTATACATGAAGAAATAACCAATTTCATCGTTTGGTTTATGTTTTACACGCGTTTTAAATTTTATTGCCGAAATCGCTTTTTCTCGCCGAGATAAGCACGTTTTCTGAAATGCCGCTCTCCCGTCACTCTGGTTAAAGTGTTATGAAAAAAAAGGCTGTTGGGGGCTAGGGAGTATCGAGTTGATCATTATACATGAAGAAATAACCAATTTCATCGTTTGGTTTATGTTTTACACGCGTTTTAAATTTTATTGCCGAAATCGCTTTTTCTCGCCGAGATAAGCACGTTTTCTGAAATGCCGCTCTCCCGTCACTCTGGTTAAAGTGTTATGAAAAAAAAGGCTGTTGGGGGCTAGGGAGTATCGAGTTGATCATTATACATGAAGAAATAACCAATTTCATCGTTTGGTTTATGTTTTACACGCGTTTTAAATTTTATTGCCGAAATCGCTTTTTCTCGCCGAGATAAGCACGTTTTCTGAAATGCCGCTCTCCCGTCACTCTGGTTAAAGTGTTATGAAAAAAAAGGCTGTTGGGGGCTAGGGAGTATCGAGTTGATCATTATACATGAAGAAATAACCAATTTCATCGTTTGGTTTATGTTTTACACGCGTTTTAAATTTTATTGCCGAAATCGCTTTTTCTCGCCGAGATAAGCACGTTTTCTGAAATGCCGCTCTCCCGTCACTCTGGTTAAAGTGTTATGAAAAAAAAGGCTGTTGGGGGCTAGGGAGTATCGAGTTGATCATTATACATGAAGAAATAACCAATTTCATCGTTTGGTTTATGTTTTACACGCGTTTTAAATTTTATTGCCGAAATCGCTTTTTCTCGCCGAGATAAGCACGTTTTCTGAAATGCCGCTCTCCCGTCACTCTGGTTAAAGTGTTATGAAAAAAAAGGCTGTTGGGGGCTAGGGAGTATCGAGTTGATCATTATACATGAAGAAATAACCAATTTCATCGTTTGGTTTATGTTTTACACGCGTTTTAAATTTTATTGCCGAAATCGCTTTTTCTCGCCGAGATAAGCACGTTTTCTGAAATGCCGCTCTCCCGTCACTCTGGTTAAAGTGTTATGAAAAAAAAGGCTGTTGGGGGCTAGGGAGTATCGAGTTGATCATTATACATGAAGAAATAACCAATTTCATCGTTTGGTTTATGTTTTACACGCGTTTTAAATTTTATTGCCGAAATCGCTTTTTCTCGCCGAGATAAGCACGTTTTCTGAAATGCCGCTCTCCCGTCACTCTGGTTAAAGTGTTATGAAAAAAAAGGCTGTTGGGGGCTAGGGAGTATCGAGTTGATCATTATACATGAAGAAATAACCAATTTCATCGTTTGGTTTATGTTTTACACGCGTTTTAAATTTTATTGCCGAAATCGCTTTTTCTCGCCGAGATAAGCACGTTTTCTGAAATGCCGCTCTCCCGTCACTCTGGTTAAAGTGTTATGAAAAAAAAGGCTGTTGGGGGCTAGGGAGTATCGAGTTGATCATTATACATGAAGAAATAACCAATTTCATCGTTTGGTTTATGTTTTACACGCGTTTTAAATTTTATTGCCGAAATCGCTTTTTCTCGCCGAGATAAGCACGTTTTCTGAAATGCCGCTCTCCCGTCACTCTGGTTAAAGTGTTATGAAAAAAAAGGCTGTTGGGGGCTAGGGAGTATCGAGTTGATCATTATACATGAAGAAATAACCAATTTCATCGTTTGGTTTATGTTTTACACGCGTTTTAAATTTTATTGCCGAAATCGCTTTTTCTCGCCGAGATAAGCACGTTTTCTGAAATGCCGCTCTCCCGTCACTCTGGTTAAAGTGTTATGAAAAAAAAGGCTGTTGGGGGCTAGGGAGTATCGAGTTGATCATTATACATGAAGAAATAACCAATTTCATCGTTTGGTTTATGTTTTACACGCGTTTTAAATTTTATTGCCGAAATCGCTTTTTCTCGCCGAGATAAGCACGTTTTCTGAAATGCCGCTCTCCCGTCACTCTGGTTAAAGTGTTATGAAAAAAAAGGCTGTTGGGGGCTAGGGAGTATCGAGTTGATCATTATACATGAAGAAATAACCAATTTCATCGTTTGGTTTATGTTTTACACGCGTTTTAAATTTTATTGCCGAAATCGCTTTTTCTCGCCGAGATAAGCACGTTTTCTGAAATGCCGCTCTCCCGTCACTCTGGTTAAAGTGTTATGAAAAAAAAGGCTGTTGGGGGCTAGGGAGTATCGAGTTGATCATTATACATGAAGAAATAACCAATTTCATCGTTTGGTTTATGTTTTACACGCGTTTTAAATTTTATTGCCGAAATCGCTTTTTCTCGCCGAGATAAGCACGTTTTCTGAAATGCCGCTCTCCCGTCACTCTGGTTAAAGTGTTATGAAAAAAAAGGCTGTTGGGGGCTAGGGAGTATCGAGTTGATCATTATACATGAAGAAATAACCAATTTCATCGTTTGGTTTATGTTTTACACGCGTTTTAAATTTTATTGCCGAAATCGCTTTTTCTCGCCGAGATAAGCACGTTTTCTGAAATGCCGCTCTCCCGTCACTCTGGTTAAAGTGTTATGAAAAAAAAGGCTGTTGGGGGCTAGGGAGTATCGAGTTGATCATTATACATGAAGAAATAACCAATTTCATCGTTTGGTTTATGTTTTACACGCGTTTTAAATTTTATTGCCGAAATCGCTTTTTCTCGCCGAGATAAGCACGTTTTCTGAAATGCCGCTCTCCCGTCACTCTGGTTAAAGTGTTATGAAAAAAAAGGCTGTTGGGGGCTAGGGAGTATCGAGTTGATCATTATACATGAAGAAATAACCAATTTCATCGTTTGGTTTATGTTTTACACGCGTTTTAAATTTTATTGCCGAAATCGCTTTTTCTCGCCGAGATAAGCACGTTTTCTGAAATGCCGCTCTCCCGTCACTCTGGTTAAAGTGTTATGAAAAAAAAGGCTGTTGGGGGCTAGGGAGTATCGAGTTGATCATTATACATGAAGAAATAACCAATTTCATCGTTTGGTTTATGTTTTACACGCGTTTTAAATTTTATTGCCGAAATCGCTTTTTCTCGCCGAGATAAGCACGTTTTCTGAAATGCCGCTCTCCCGTCACTCTGGTTAAAGTGTTATGAAAAAAAAGGCTGTTGGGGGCTAGGGAGTATCGAGTTGATCATTATACATGAAGAAATAACCAATTTCATCGTTTGGTTTATGTTTTACACGCGTTTTAAATTTTATTGCCGAAATCGCTTTTTCTCGCCGAGATAAGCACGTTTTCTGAAATGCCGCTCTCCCGTCACTCTGGTTAAAGTGTTATGAAAAAAAAGGCTGTTGGGGGCTAGGGAGTATCGAGTTGATCATTATACATGAAGAAATAACCAATTTCATCGTTTGGTTTATGTTTTACACGCGTTTTAAATTTTATTGCCGAAATCGCTTTTTCTCGCCGAGATAAGCACGTTTTCTGAAATGCCGCTCTCCCGTCACTCTGGTTAAAGTGTTATGAAAAAAAAGGCTGTTGGGGGCTAGGGAGTATCGAGTTGATCATTATACATGAAGAAATAACCAATTTCATCGTTTGGTTTATGTTTTACACGCGTTTTAAATTTTATTGCCGAAATCGCTTTTTCTCGCCGAGATAAGCACGTTTTCTGAAATGCCGCTCTCCCGTCACTCTGGTTAAAGTGTTATGAAAAAAAAGGCTGTTGGGGGCTAGGGAGTATCGAGTTGATCATTATACATGAAGAAATAACCAATTTCATCGTTTGGTTTATGTTTTACACGCGTTTTAAATTTTATTGCCGAAATCGCTTTTTCTCGCCGAGATAAGCACGTTTTCTGAAATGCCGCTCTCCCGTCACTCTGGTTAAAGTGTTATGAAAAAAAAGGCTGTTGGGGGCTAGGGAGTATCGAGTTGATCATTATACATGAAGAAATAACCAATTTCATCGTTTGGTTTATGTTTTACACGCGTTTTAAATTTTATTGCCGAAATCGCTTTTTCTCGCCGAGATAAGCACGTTTTCTGAAATGCCGCTCTCCCGTCACTCTGGTTAAAGTGTTATGAAAAAAAAGGCTGTTGGGGGCTAGGGAGTATCGAGTTGATCATTATACATGAAGAAATAACCAATTTCATCGTTTGGTTTATGTTTTACACGCGTTTTAAATTTTATTGCCGAAATCGCTTTTTCTCGCCGAGATAAGCACGTTTTCTGAAATGCCGCTCTCCCGTCACTCTGGTTAAAGTGTTATGAAAAAAAAGGCTGTTGGGGGCTAGGGAGTATCGAGTTGATCATTATACATGAAGAAATAACCAATTTCATCGTTTGGTTTATGTTTTACACGCGTTTTAAATTTTATTGCCGAAATCGCTTTTTCTCGCCGAGATAAGCACGTTTTCTGAAATGCCGCTCTCCCGTCACTCTGGTTAAAGTGTTATGAAAAAAAAGGCTGTTGGGGGCTAGGGAGTATCGAGTTGATCATTATACATGAAGAAATAACCAATTTCATCGTTTGGTTTATGTTTTACACGCGTTTTAAATTTTATTGCCGAAATCGCTTTTTCTCGCCGAGATAAGCACGTTTTCTGAAATGCCGCTCTCCCGTCACTCTGGTTAAAGTGTTATGAAAAAAAAGGCTGTTGGGGGCTAGGGAGTATCGAGTTGATCATTATACATGAAGAAATAACCAATTTCATCGTTTGGTTTATGTTTTACACGCGTTTTAAATTTTATTGCCGAAATCGCTTTTTCTCGCCGAGATAAGCACGTTTTCTGAAATGCCGCTCTCCCGTCACTCTGGTTAAAGTGTTATGAAAAAAAAGGCTGTTGGGGGCTAGGGAGTATCGAGTTGATCATTATACATGAAGAAATAACCAATTTCATCGTTTGGTTTATGTTTTACACGCGTTTTAAATTTTATTGCCGAAATCGCTTTTTCTCGCCGAGATAAGCACGTTTTCTGAAATGCCGCTCTCCCGTCACTCTGGTTAAAGTGTTATGAAAAAAAAGGCTGTTGGGGGCTAGGGAGTATCGAGTTGATCATTATACATGAAGAAATAACCAATTTCATCGTTTGGTTTATGTTTTACACGCGTTTTAAATTTTATTGCCGAAATCGCTTTTTCTCGCCGAGATAAGCACGTTTTCTGAAATGCCGCTCTCCCGTCACTCTGGTTAAAGTGTTATGAAAAAAAAGGCTGTTGGGGGCTAGGGAGTATCGAGTTGATCATTATACATGAAGAAATAACCAATTTCATCGTTTGGTTTATGTTTTACACGCGTTTTAAATTTTATTGCCGAAATCGCTTTTTCTCGCCGAGATAAGCACGTTTTCTGAAATGCCGCTCTCCCGTCACTCTGGTTAAAGTGTTATGAAAAAAAAGGCTGTTGGGGGCTAGGGAGTATCGAGTTGATCATTATACATGAAGAAATAACCAATTTCATCGTTTGGTTTATGTTTTACACGCGTTTTAAATTTTATTGCCGAAATCGCTTTTTCTCGCCGAGATAAGCACGTTTTCTGAAATGCCGCTCTCCCGTCACTCTGGTTAAAGTGTTATGAAAAAAAAGGCTGTTGGGGGCTAGGGAGTATCGAGTTGATCATTATACATGAAGAAATAACCAATTTCATCGTTTGGTTTATGTTTTACACGCGTTTTAAATTTTATTGCCGAAATCGCTTTTTCTCGCCGAGATAAGCACGTTTTCTGAAATGCCGCTCTCCCGTCACTCTGGTTAAAGTGTTATGAAAAAAAAGGCTGTTGGGGGCTAGGGAGTATCGAGTTGATCATTATACATGAAGAAATAACCAATTTCATCGTTTGGTTTATGTTTTACACGCGTTTTAAATTTTATTGCCGAAATCGCTTTTTCTCGCCGAGATAAGCACGTTTTCTGAAATGCCGCTCTCCCGTCACTCTGGTTAAAGTGTTATGAAAAAAAAGGCTGTTGGGGGCTAGGGAGTATCGAGTTGATCATTATACATGAAGAAATAACCAATTTCATCGTTTGGTTTATGTTTTACACGCGTTTTAAATTTTATTGCCGAAATCGCTTTTTCTCGCCGAGATAAGCACGTTTTCTGAAATGCCGCTCTCCCGTCACTCTGGTTAAAGTGTTATGAAAAAAAAGGCTGTTGGGGGCTAGGGAGTATCGAGTTGATCATTATACATGAAGAAATAACCAATTTCATCGTTTGGTTTATGTTTTACACGCGTTTTAAATTTTATTGCCGAAATCGCTTTTTCTCGCCGAGATAAGCACGTTTTCTGAAATGCCGCTCTCCCGTCACTCTGGTTAAAGTGTTATGAAAAAAAAGGCTGTTGGGGGCTAGGGAGTATCGAGTTGATCATTATACATGAAGAAATAACCAATTTCATCGTTTGGTTTATGTTTTACACGCGTTTTAAATTTTATTGCCGAAATCGCTTTTTCTCGCCGAGATAAGCACGTTTTCTGAAATGCCGCTCTCCCGTCACTCTGGTTAAAGTGTTATGAAAAAAAAGGCTGTTGGGGGCTAGGGAGTATCGAGTTGATCATTATACATGAAGAAATAACCAATTTCATCGTTTGGTTTATGTTTTACACGCGTTTTAAATTTTATTGCCGAAATCGCTTTTTCTCGCCGAGATAAGCACGTTTTCTGAAATGCCGCTCTCCCGTCACTCTGGTTAAAGTGTTATGAAAAAAAAGGCTGTTGGGGGCTAGGGAGTATCGAGTTGATCATTATACATGAAGAAATAACCAATTTCATCGTTTGGTTTATGTTTTACACGCGTTTTAAATTTTATTGCCGAAATCGCTTTTTCTCGCCGAGATAAGCACGTTTTCTGAAATGCCGCTCTCCCGTCACTCTGGTTAAAGTGTTATGAAAAAAAAGGCTGTTGGGGGCTAGGGAGTATCGAGTTGATCATTATACATGAAGAAATAACCAATTTCATCGTTTGGTTTATGTTTTACACGCGTTTTAAATTTTATTGCCGAAATCGCTTTTTCTCGCCGAGATAAGCACGTTTTCTGAAATGCCGCTCTCCCGTCACTCTGGTTAAAGTGTTATGAAAAAAAAGGCTGTTGGGGGCTAGGGAGTATCGAGTTGATCATTATACATGAAGAAATAACCAATTTCATCGTTTGGTTTATGTTTTACACGCGTTTTAAATTTTATTGCCGAAATCGCTTTTTCTCGCCGAGATAAGCACGTTTTCTGAAATGCCGCTCTCCCGTCACTCTGGTTAAAGTGTTATGAAAAAAAAGGCTGTTGGGGGCTAGGGAGTATCGAGTTGATCATTATACATGAAGAAATAACCAATTTCATCGTTTGGTTTATGTTTTACACGCGTTTTAAATTTTATTGCCGAAATCGCTTTTTCTCGCCGAGATAAGCACGTTTTCTGAAATGCCGCTCTCCCGTCACTCTGGTTAAAGTGTTATGAAAAAAAAGGCTGTTGGGGGCTAGGGAGTATCGAGTTGATCATTATACATGAAGAAATAACCAATTTCATCGTTTGGTTTATGTTTTACACGCGTTTTAAATTTTATTGCCGAAATCGCTTTTTCTCGCCGAGATAAGCACGTTTTCTGAAATGCCGCTCTCCCGTCACTCTGGTTAAAGTGTTATGAAAAAAAAGGCTGTTGGGGGCTAGGGAGTATCGAGTTGATCATTATACATGAAGAAATAACCAATTTCATCGTTTGGTTTATGTTTTACACGCGTTTTAAATTTTATTGCCGAAATCGCTTTTTCTCGCCGAGATAAGCACGTTTTCTGAAATGCCGCTCTCCCGTCACTCTGGTTAAAGTGTTATGAAAAAAAAGGCTGTTGGGGGCTAGGGAGTATCGAGTTGATCATTATACATGAAGAAATAACCAATTTCATCGTTTGGTTTATGTTTTACACGCGTTTTAAATTTTATTGCCGAAATCGCTTTTTCTCGCCGAGATAAGCACGTTTTCTGAAATGCCGCTCTCCCGTCACTCTGGTTAAAGTGTTATGAAAAAAAAGGCTGTTGGGGGCTAGGGAGTATCGAGTTGATCATTATACATGAAGAAATAACCAATTTCATCGTTTGGTTTATGTTTTACACGCGTTTTAAATTTTATTGCCGAAATCGCTTTTTCTCGCCGAGATAAGCACGTTTTCTGAAATGCCGCTCTCCCGTCACTCTGGTTAAAGTGTTATGAAAAAAAAGGCTGTTGGGGGCTAGGGAGTATCGAGTTGATCATTATACATGAAGAAATAACCAATTTCATCGTTTGGTTTATGTTTTACACGCGTTTTAAATTTTATTGCCGAAATCGCTTTTTCTCGCCGAGATAAGCACGTTTTCTGAAATGCCGCTCTCCCGTCACTCTGGTTAAAGTGTTATGAAAAAAAAGGCTGTTGGGGGCTAGGGAGTATCGAGTTGATCATTATACATGAAGAAATAACCAATTTCATCGTTTGGTTTATGTTTTACACGCGTTTTAAATTTTATTGCCGAAATCGCTTTTTCTCGCCGAGATAAGCACGTTTTCTGAAATGCCGCTCTCCCGTCACTCTGGTTAAAGTGTTATGAAAAAAAAGGCTGTTGGGGGCTAGGGAGTATCGAGTTGATCATTATACATGAAGAAATAACCAATTTCATCGTTTGGTTTATGTTTTACACGCGTTTTAAATTTTATTGCCGAAATCGCTTTTTCTCGCCGAGATAAGCACGTTTTCTGAAATGCCGCTCTCCCGTCACTCTAAAGTGTTATGAAAAAAAAGGCTGTTGGGGGCTAGGGAGTATCGAGTTGATCATTATACATGAAGAAATAACCAATTTCATCGTTTGGTTTATGTTTTACACGCGTTTTAAAATTTTATTGCCGAAATCGCTTTTTCTCGCCGAGATAAGCACGTTTTCTGAAATGCCGCTCTCCCGTCACTCTGGTTAAAGTGTTATGAAAAAAAAGGCTGTTGGGGGCTAGGGAGTATCGAGCTTGATCATTATACATGAAGAAATAACCAATTTCATCGTTTGGTTTATGTTTTACACGCGTTTTAAATTTATTGCCGAAATCGCTTTTTCTCGCCGAGATAAGCACGTTTTCTGAAATGCCGCTCTCCCGTCACTCTGGTTAAAGTGTTATGAAAAAAAAGGCTGTTGGGGGCTAGGGAGTATCGAGTTGATCATTATACTTGAAGAAATAACCAATTTCATCGTTTGGTTTATGTTTTACACGCGTTTTAAATTTTATTGCCGAAATAGCTTTTTCTGCGCCGAGATAAGCACGTTTTCTGAAATGCCGCTCTCCCGTCACTCTGGTTAAAGTGTTATGAAAAAAAAGGCTGTTGGGGGCTAGGGAGTATCGAGTTGATCATTATACATGAAGAAATAACCAATTTCATCGTTTGTTTATGTTTTACACGCGTTTTAAATTTTATTGCCGAAATCGCTTTTTCTCGCCGAGATAAGCACGTTTTCTGAAATGCCGCTCTCCCGTCACTCTGGTTAAAGTGTTATGAAAAAAAAGGCTGTTGGGGGCTAGGGAGTATCGAGTTGATCATTATACATGAAGAAATAACCAATTTCATCGTTTGGTTTATGTTTTACACGCGTTTTAAATTTTATTGCCGAAATCGCTTTTTCTCGCCGAGATAAGCACGTTTTCTGAAATGCCGCTCTCCCGTCACTCTGGTTAAAGTGTTATGAAAAAAAAGGCTGTTGGGGGCTAGGGAGTATCGAGTTGATCATTATACATGAAGAAATAACCAATTTCATCGTTTGGTTTATGTTTTACACGCGTTTTAAATTTTATTGCCGAAATCGCTTTTTCTCGCCGAGATAAGCACGTTTTCTGAAATGCCGCGCTCTCCGTCACTCTGGTTAAAGTGTTATGAAAAAAAAGGCTGTTGGGGGCTAGGGAGTATCGAGTTGATCATTATACATGAAGAAATAACCAATTTCATCGTTTGGTTATGTTTTACACGCGTTTTAAATTTTATTGCCGAAATCGCTTTTTCTCGCCGAGATAAGCACGTTTTCTGAAATGCCGCTCTCCCGTCACTCTGGTTAAAGTGTTATGAAAAAAAAGGCTGTTGGGGGCTAGGGAGTATCGAGTTGATCATTATACATGAAGAAATAACCAATTTCATCGTTTGGTTTATGTTTTACACGCGTTTTAAATTTTATTGCCGAAATCGCTTTTTCTCGCCGAGATAAGCACGTTTTCTGAAATGCCGCTCTCCCGTCACTCTGGTTAAAGTGTTATGAAAAAAAAGGCTGTTGGGGGCTAGGGAGTATCGAGTTGATCATTATACATGAAGAAATAACCAATTTCATCGTTTTGGTTTATGTTTTACACGCGTTTTAAATTTTATTGCCGAAATCGCTTTTTTCTCGCCGAGATAAGCACGTTTTCTGAAATGCCGCTCTCCCGTCACTCTGGTTAAAGTGTTATGAAAAAAAAAGGCTGTTGGGGGCTAGGGAGTATCGAGTTGATCATTATACATGAAGAAATAACCAATTTCATCGTTTGTTTATGTTTTACACGCGTTTTAAATTTTATTGCCGAAAATCGCTTTTTCTCGCCGAGATAAGCACGTTTTCTGAAATGCCGCTCTCCCGTCACTCTGGTTAAAGTGTTATGAAAAAAAAGGCTCTGTTGGGGCTAGGGAGTATCGAGTTGATCATTATACATGAAGAGAAATAACCAATTTCATCGTTTGGTTTATGTTTTACACGCGTTTTAAATTTTATTGCCGAAATCGCTTTTTCTCGCCGAGATAAGCACGTTTTCTGAAATGCCGCTCTCCCGTCACTCTGGTTAAAGTGTTATGAAAAAAAAGGCTGTTGGGGGCTAGGGAGTATCGAGTTGATCATTATACATGAAGAAATAACCAATTTCATCGTTTGGTTTATGTTTTACACGCGTTTTAAATTTTATTGCCGAAATCGCTTTTTCTCGCCGAGATAAGCACGTTTTCTGAAATGCCGCTCTCCCGTCACTCTGGTTAAAGTGTTATGAAAAAAAGGCTGTTGGGGGCTAGGAGTATCGAGTTGATCATTATACATGAAGAAATAACCAATTTCATCGTTTGGTTTATGTTTTACACGCGTTTTAAATTTTATTGCCGAAATCGCTTTTTCTCGCCGAGATAAGCACGTTTTCTGAAATGCCGCTCTCCCGTCACTCTGGTTAAAGTGTTATGAAAAAAAAGGCTGTTGGGGGCTAGGGAGTATCGAGTTGATCATTATACATGAAGAAATAACCAATTTCATCGTTTGGTTTATGTTTTACACGCGTTTTAAATTTTATTGCCGAAATCCGCTTTTTCTCGCCGAGATAAGCACGTTTTCTGAAATGCCGCTCTCCCGTCACTCTGGTTAAAGTGTTATGAAAAAAAAGGCTGTTGGGGGCTAGGGAGTATCGAGTTGATCATTATACATGAAGAAATAACCAATTTCATCGTTTGGTTTATGTTTTACACGCGTTTTAAATTTTATTGCCGAAATCGCTTTTTCTCGCCGAGATAAGCACGTTTTCTGAAATGCCGCTCTCCCGTCACTCTGGTTAAAGTGTTATGAAAAAAAAGGCTGTTGGGGGCTAGGGAGTATCGAGTTGATCATTATACATGAAGAAATAACCAATTTCATCGTTTGGTTTATGTTTACACGCGTTTTAAATTTTATTGCCGAAATCGCTTTTTCTCGCCGAGATAAGCACGTTTTCTGAAATGCCGCTCTCCCGTCACTCTGGTTAAAGTGTTATGAAAAAAAAGGCTGTTGGGGGCTAGGGAGTATCGAGTTGATCATTATACTTGAAGAAATAACCAATTTCATCGTTTGGTTTATGTTTTACACGCGTTTTAAATTTTATTGCCGAAATAGCTTTTTCTCGCCGAGATAAGCACGTTTTCTGAAATGCCGCTCTCCCGTCACTCTGGTTAAAGTGTTATGAAAAAAAAGGCTGTTGGGGGCTAGGGAGTATCGAGTTGATCATTATACATGAAGAAATAACCAATTTCATCGTTTGGTTTATGTTTTACACGCGTTTTAAATTTTATTGCCGAAATCGCTTTTTCTCGCCGAGATAAGCACGTTTTCTGAAATGCCGCTCTCCCGTCACTCTGGTTAAAGTGTTATGAAAAAAAAGGCTGTTGGGGGCTAGGGAGTATCGAGTTGATCATTATACATGAAGAAATAACCAATTTCATCGTTTGGTTTATGTTTTACACGCGTTTTAAATTTTATTGCCGAAATCGCTTTTTCTCGCCGAGATAAGCACGTTTTCTGAAATGCCGCTCTCCCGTCACTCTGGTTAAAAGTGTTATGAAAAAAAAAGGCTGTTGGGGGCTAGGGAGTATCGAGTTGATCATTATACATGAAGAAATAACCAATTTCATCGTTTGGTTTATGTTTTACACGCGTTTTAAATTTTATTGCCGAAATCGCTTTTTCTCGCCGAGATAAGCACGTTTTCTGAAATGCCGCTCTCCCGTCACTCTGGTTAAAGTGTTATGAAAAAAAAGGCTGTTGGGGGCTAGGGAGTATCGAGTTGATCATTATACATGAAGAAATAACCAATTTCATCGTTTGGTTTATGTTTTACACGCGTTTTAAATTTTATTGCCGAAATCGCTTTTTCTCGCCGAGATAAGCACGTTTTCTGAAATGCCGCTCTCCCGTCACTCTGGTTAAAGTGTTATGAAAAAAAAGGCTGTTGGGGGCTAGGGAGTATCGAGTTGATCATTATACATGAAGAAATAACCAATTTCATCGTTTGGTTTATGTTTTACACGCGTTTTAAATTTTATTGCCGAAATCGCTTTTTCTCGCCGAGATAAGCACGTTTTCTGAAATGCCGCTCTCCCGTCACTCTGGTTAAAGTGTTATGAAAAAAAAGGCTGTTGGGGGCTAGGGAGTATCGAGTTGATCATTATACATGAAGAAATAACCAATTTCATCGTTTGGTTTATGTTTTACACGCGTTTTAAATTTTATTGCCGAAATCGCTTTTTCTCGCCGAGATAAGCACGTTTTCTGAAATGCCGCTCTCCCGTCACTCTGGTTAAAGTGTTATGAAAAAAAAGGCTGTTGGGGGCTAGGGAGTATCGAGTTGATCATTATACATGAAGAAATAACCAATTTCATCGTTTGGTTTATGTTTTACACGCGTTTTAAATTTTATTGCCGAAATCGCTTTTTCTCGCCGAGATAAGCACGTTTTCTGAAATGCCGCTCTCCCGTCACTCTGGTTAAAGTGTTATGAAAAAAAAGGCTGTTGGGGGCTAGGGAGTATCGAGTTGATCATTATACTTGAAGAAATAACCAATTTCATCGTTTGGTTTATGTTTTACACGCGTTTTAAATTTTATTGCCGAAATAGCTTTTTCTCGCCGAGATAAGCACGTTTTCTGAAATGCCGCTCTCCCGTCACTCTGGTTAAAGTGTTATGAAAAAAAAGGCTGTTGGGGGCTAGGGAGTATCGAGTTGATCATTATACATGAAGAAATAACCAATTTCATCGTTTGGTTTATGTTTTACACGCGTTTTAAATTTTATTGCCGAAATCGCTTTTTCTCGCCGAGATAAGCACGTTTTCTGAAATGCCGCTCTCCCGTCACTCTGGTTAAAGTGTTATGAAAAAAAAGGCTGTTGGGGGCTAGGGAGTATCGAGTTGATCATTATACATGAAGAAATAACCAATTTCATCGTTTGGTTTATGTTTTACACGCGTTTTAAATTTTATTGCCGAAATCGCTTTTTCTCGCCGAGATAAGCACGTTTTCTGAAATGCCGCTCTCCCGTCACTCTGGTTAAAGTGTTATGAAAAAAAAGGCTGTTGGGGGCTAGGGAGTATCGAGTTGATCATTATACATGAAGAAATAACCAATTTCATCGTTTGGTTTATGTTTTACACGCGTTTTAAATTTTATTGCCGAAATCGCTTTTTCTCGCCGAGATAAGCACGTTTTCTGAAATGCCGCTCTCCCGTCACTCTGGTTAAAGTGTTATGAAAAAAAAGGCTGTTGGGGGCTAGGGAGTATCGAGTTGATAATTATACATGAAGAAATAACCAATTTCATCGTTTGGTTTATGTTTTACACGCGTTTTAAATTTTATTGCCGAAATCGCTTTTTCTCGCCGAGATAAGCACGTTTTCTGAAATGCCGCTCTCCCGTCACTCTGGTTAAAGTGTTATGAAAAAAAAGGCTGTTGGGGGCTAGGGAGTATCGAGTTGATCATTATACATGAAGAAATAACCAATTTCATCGTTTGGTTTATGTTTTACACGCGTTTTAAATTTTATTGCCGAAATCGCTTTTTCTCGCCGAGATAAGCACGTTTTCTGAAATGCCGCTCTCCCGTCACTCTGGTTAAAGTGTTATGAAAAAAAAGGCTGTTGGGGGCTAGGGAGTATCGAGTTGATCATTATACATGAAGAAATTACCAATTTCATCGTTTGGTTTATGTTTTAACGCGTTTTAAATTTTATTGCCGAAATCGCTTTTTCTCGCCGAGATAAGCACGTTTTCTGAAATGCCGCTCTCCCGTCACTCTGGTTAAAGTGTTATGAAAAAAAAGGCTGTTGGGGGCTAGGGAGTATCGAGTTGATCATTATACATGAAGAAATAACCAATTTCATCGTTTGGTTTATGTTTTACACGCTGCTGAGCTCCAGCTGGATGTGTAAAAAGAACCGGGCTGGTTAAAAAAAGAACCGGGCGACCCGGTAAAATTGCTTAGCCGGGGCTCTGGAAGCTTAACACGGCGTGATCTTGTCCAAAAAGCCGCTGCTGAGCTCCAGCTGGAAGTGTAAAAAGAACCGGGCTGGTTAAAAAAAAGAACCGGGCGACCCGGTAAAATTGCTTAGCCGGGGCTCTGGAAGCCTAACACGGCGTGATCTTGTCCAAAAAGCCGCTGCTGAGCTCCAGCTGGAAGTGTAAAAAGAACCGGGCTGGTTAAAAAAAAGAACCGGGCGGCCCGGTAAAATTGCCTAGCCGGGGTCCTGGAAGCCTAACCCGGCGTGATACTGTGCAAAAAGCCGCTGCTAAGCTCCAGCTGGAAGTGTAAAAAGAACCGGGCTGGTTAAAAAAAGAACCGGGCGACCCGGTAAAATTGCTTAGCCGGGGCTCTGGAAGCCTAACACGGCGTGATCTTGTCCAAAAAGCCGCTGCTGAGCTCCAGCTGGAAGTGTAAAAAGAACCGGGCTGTTAAAAAAAAAGAACCGGGCGGCCCGTTAAAATTGCTTAGCCGGGGCTCTGGAAGCCTAACCAGGCGTGATCTTGTCCAAAAAGCCGCTCGTGAGCTCCAGCTGGAAGTGTAAAAAGAACCGGGCTGGTTAAAAAAAAGAACCGGGCGGCCCGGTAAAATTGCTTAGCCGGGTTCCTGGAAGCCTGACCCGGCGTGATATTGTCCAAAAAGCCGCTCGTGAGCTCCAGCTGGAAGTGTAAAAAGAACCGGGCTGGTTAAAAAAAAAAGAACCGGGCGGGCCGGTAAAATTGCTTAGCCGGGGCTCTGGAAGCCTAACACGGCGTGATCTTGTCCCAAAAGCCGCTCGTGAGCTCCAGCTGGAAGTGTAAAAAGAACCGGGCTGGTTCAAAAAAAGAACCGGGCGGCCCGGTAGAATTGCTTAGCCGAGGTCCTGGAAGCCTAACCCGGCGTGATCTTGCGCCAAAAGCCGCTGCTGAGCTCCAGCTGGAAGTGTAAAAAGAACCGGGCTGGTTCAAAAAAAGAACCGGGCGGCCCGGTAAAATTGCTTAGCCGGGGTCCTGGAAGCCTAACGCGGCGTGATCTTGCCCGAAAGTCGGCCTCTATACTTCCATATTAGGTACCAGGCGCTCAGAGCCAACTTGGCAAAAATTTTCTAAGTGCCCACGGCTCTGCGGGGATTGTGCGTCCGACCCGCGCCGGTTCTCCAGCCGGCCTGAAATAACGCAAAACCAGCCTCTCCCCCTGGAGCTCACAGCCAAAGGCGAAACTTTTCTATGTGCCTACGGCTCTGCGAGCTTTTGAGTCCGCCCCGCGCCGGTTCGTCGGTCGTCCTCAAAAAGCGAAAAATCAGCCTCTCTCCCTGGAGCTCGACTCGAGTTGATCATTATACATGAAGAAATAACCAATTTCATCGTTTGGTTTATGTTTTACACGCGTTTTAAATTTTATTGCCGAAATCGCTTTTTCTCGCCGAGATAAGCACGTTTTCTGAAATGCCGCTCTCCCGTCACTCTGGTTAAAGTGTTATGGAAAAAAAAGGCTGTTGGGGGCTAGGGAGTATCGAGTTGATCATTATACATGAAGAAATAACCAATTTCATCGTTTGGTTTATGTTTTACACGCGTTTTAAATTTTATTGCCGAAATCGCTTTTTCTCGCCGAGATAAGCACGTTTTCTGAAATGCCGCTCTCCCGTCACTCTGGTTAAAGTGTTATGAAAAAAAAGGCTGTTGGGGGCTAGGGAGTATCGAGTTGATCATTATACATGAAGAAATAACCAATTTCATCGTTTGGTTTATGTTTTACACGCGTTTTAAATTTTATTGCCGAAATCGCTTTTTCTCGCCGAGATAAGCACGTTTTCTGAAATGCCGCTCTCCCGTCACTCTGGTTAAAGTGTTATGATAAAAAAGGCTGTTGGGGGCTAGGGAGTATCGAGTTGATCATTATACATGAAGAAATAACCAATTTCATCGTTTGGTTTATGTTTTACACGCGTTTTAAATTTTATTGCCGAAATCGCTTTTTCTCGCCGAGATAAGCACGTTTTCTGAAATGCCGCTCTCCCGTCACTCTGGTTAAAGTGTTATGAAAAAAAAGGCTGTTGGGGGCTAGGGAGTATCGAGTTGATCATTATACATGAAGAAATAACCAATTTCATCGTTTGGTTTATGTTTTACACACGTTTTAAATTTTATTGCCGAAATCGCTTTTTCTCGCCGAGATAAGCACGTTTTCTGAAATGCCGCTCTCCCGTCACTCTGGTTAAAGTGTTATGAAAAAAAAGGCTGTTGGGGGCTAGGGAGTATCGAGTTGATCATTATACATGAAGAAATAACCAATTTCATCGTTTGGTTTATGTTTTACACGCGTTTTAAATTTTATTGCCGAAATCGCTTTTTCTCGCCGAGATAAGCACGTTTTCTGAAATGCCGCTCTCCCGTCACTCTGAATAAAGTGTTATGAAAAAAAAGGCTGTTGGGGGCTAGGGAGTATCGAGTTGATCATTATACATGAAGAAATAACCAATTTCATCGTTTGGTTTATGTTTTACACGCGTTTTAAATTTTATTGCCGAAATCGCTTTTTCTCGCCGAGATAAGCACGTTTTCTGAAATGCCGCTCTCCCGTCACTCTGGTTAAAGTGTTATGAAAAAAAAGGCTGTTGGGGGCTAGGGAGTATCGAGTTGATCATTATACATGAAGAAATAACCAATTTCATCGTTTGGTTTATGTTTTACACGCGTTTTAAATTTTATTGCCGAAATCGCTTTTTCTCGCCGAGATAAGCACGTTTTCTGAAATGCCGCTCTCCCGTCACTCTGGTTAAAGTGTTATGAAAAAAAAGGCTGTTGGGGGCTAGGGAGTATCGAGTTGATCATTATACATGAAGAAATAACCAATTTCATCGTTTGGTTTATGTTTTACACGCGTTTTAAATTTTATTGCCGAAATCGCTTTTTCTCGCCGAGATAAGCACGTTTTCTGAAATGCCGCTCTCCCGTCACTCTGGTTAAAGTGTTTTGAAAAAAAAGGCTGTTGGGGGCTAGGGAGTATCGAGTTGATCATTATACATGAAGAAATAACCAATTTCATCGTTTGGTTTATGTTTTACACGCGTTTTAAATTTTATTGCCGAAATCGCTTTTTCTCGCCGAGATAAGCACGTTTTCTGAAATGCCGCTCTCCCGTCACTCTGGTTAAAGTGTTATGAAAAAAAAGGCTGTTGGGGGCTAGGGAGTATCGAGTTGATCATTATACATGAAGAAATAACCAATTTCATCGTTTGGTTTATGTTTTACACGCGTTTTAAATTTTATTGCCGAAATCGCTTTTTCTCGCCGAGATAAGCACGTTTTCTGAAATGCCGCTCTCCCGTCACTCTGGTTAAAGTGTTATGAAAAAAAAGGCTGTTGGGGGCTAGGGAGTATCGAGTTGATCATTATACATGAAGAAATAACCAATTTCATCGTTTGGTTTATGTTTTACACGCGTTTTAAATTTTATTACGGAAATCGCTTTTTCTCGCCGAGATAAGCACGTTTTCTGAAATGCCGCTCTCCCGTCACTCTGGTTAAAGTGTTATGAAAAAAAAGGCTGTTGGGGGCTAGGGAGTATCGAGTTGATCATTATACATGAAGAAATAACCAATTTCATCGTTTGGTTTATGTTTTACACGCGTTTTAAATTTTATTGCCGAAATCGCTTTTTCTCGCCGAGATAAGCACGTTTTCTGAAATGCCGCTCTCCCGTCACTCTGGTTAAAGTGTTATGAACAAAAAGGCTGTTGGGGGCTAGGGAGTATCGAGTTGATCATTATACATGAAGAAATAACCAATTTCATCGTTTGGTTTATGTTTTACACGCGTTTTAAATTTTATTGCCGAAATCGCTTTTTCTCGCCGAGATAAGCACGTTTTCTGAAATGCCGCTCTCCCGTCACTCTGGTTAAAGTGTTATGAAAAAAAAGGCTGTTGGGGGCTAGGGAGTATCGAGTTGATCATTATACATGAAGAAATAACCAATTTCATCGTTTGGTTTATGTTTTACACGCGTTTTAAATTTTATTGCCGAAATCGCTTTTTCTCGCCGAGATAAGCACGTTTTCTGAAATGCCGCTCTCCCGTCACTCTGGTTAAAGTGTTATGAAAAAAAAGGCTGTTGGGGGCTAGGGAGTATCGAGTTGATCGTTATACATGAAGAAATTACCAATTTCATCGTTTGGTTTATGTTTTACACGCGTTTTAAATTTTATTGCCGAAATCGCTTTTTCTCGCCGAGATAAGCACGTTTTCTGAAATGCCGCTCTCCCGTCACTCTGGTTAAAGTGTTATGAAAAAAAAGGCTGTTGGGGGCTAGGGAGTATCGAGTTGATCATTATACATGAAGAAATAACCAATTTCATCGTTTGGTTTATGTTTTACACGCGTTTTAAATTTTATTGCCGAAATCGCTTTTTCTCGCCGAGATAAGCACGTTTTCTGAAATGCCGCTCTCCCGTCACTCTGGTTAAAGTGTTATGAAAAAAAAGGCTGTTGGGGGCTAGGGAGTATCGAGTTGATCATTATACATGAAGAAATAACCAATTTCATCGTTTGGTTTATGTTTTACACGCGTTTTAAATTTTATTGCCGAACGCTTTTTCTCGCCGAGATAAGCACGTTTTCTGAAATGCCGCTCTCCCGTCACTCTGGTTAAAGTGTTATGAAAAAAAAGGCAGTTGGGGGCTAGGGAGTATCGAGTTGATCATTATACATGAAGAAATAACCAATTTCATCGTTTGGTTTATGTTTTACACGCGTTTTAAATTTTATTGCCGAAATCGCTTTTTCTCGCCGAGATAAGCACGTTTTCTGAAATGCCGCTCTCCCGTCACTCTGGTTAAAGTGTTATGAAAAAAAAGGCTGTTGGGGGCTAGGGAGTATCGAGTTGATCATTATACATGAAGAAATAACCAATTTCATCGTTTGGTTTATGTTTTACACGCGTTTTAAATTTTATTGCCGAAATCGCTTTTTCTCGCCGAGATAAGCACGTTTTCTGAAATGCCGCTCTCCCGTCACTCTGGTTAAAGTGTTATGAAAAAAAAGGCTGTTGGGGGCTAGGGAGTATCGAGTTGATCATTATACATGAAGAAATAACCAATTTCATCGTTTGGTTTATGTTTTACACGCGTTTTAAATTTTATTGCCGAAATCGCTTTTTCTCGCCGAGATAAGCACGTTTTCTGAAATGCCGCTCTCCCGTCACTCTGGTTAAAGTGTTATGAAAAAAAAGGCAGTTGGGGGCTAGGGAGTATCGAGTTGATCATTATACATGAAGAAATAACCAATTTCATCGTTTGGTTTATGTTTTACACGCGTTTTAAATTTTATTGCCGAAATCGCTTTTTCTCGCCGAGATAAGCACGTTTTCTGAAATGCCGCTCTCCCGTCACTCTGGTTAAAGTGTTATGAAAAAAAAGGCTGTTGGGGGCTAGGGAGTATCGAGTTGATCATTATACATGAAGAAATAACCAATTTCATCGTTTGGTTTATGTTTTACACGCGTTTTAAATTTTATTGCCGAAATAGCTTTTTCTCGCCGAGATAAGCACGTTTTCTGAAATGCCGCTCTCCCGTCACTCTGGTTAAAGTGTTATGAAAAAAAAGGCTGTTGGGGGCTAGGGAGTATCGAGTTGATCATTATACATGAAGAAATAACCAATTTCATCGTTTGGTTTATGTTTTACACGCGTTTTAAATTTTATTGCCGAAATCGCTTTTTCTCGCCGAGATAAGCACGTTTTCTGAAATGCCGCTCTCCCGTCACTCTGGTTAAAGTGTTATGAAAAAAAAGGCTGTTGGGGGCTAGGGAGTATCGAGTTGATCATTATACATGAAGAAATAACCAATTTCATCGTTTGGTTTATGTTTTACACGCGTTTTAAATTTTATTGCCGAAATCGCTTTTTCTCGCCGAGATAAGCACGTTTTCTGAAATGCCGCTCTCCCGTCACTCTGGTTAAAGTGTTATGAAAAAAAAGGCTGTTGGGGGCTAGGGAGTATCGAGTTGATCATTATACATGAAGAAATAACCAATTTCATCGTTTGGTTTATGTTTTACACGCGTTTTAAATTTTATTGCCGAAATCGCTTTTTCTCGCCGAGATAAGCACGTTTTCTGAAATGCCGCTCTCCCGTCACTCTGGTTAAAGTGTTATGAAAAAAAGGCTGTTGGGGGCTAGGGAGTATCGAGTTGATCATTATACATGAAGAAATAACCAATTTCATCGTTTGGTTTATGTTTTACACGCGTTTTAAATTTTATTGCCGAAATCGCTTTTTCTCGCCGAGATAAGCACGTTTTCTGAAATGCCGCTCTCCCGTCACTCTGGTTAAAGTGTTATGAAAAAAAAGGCTGTTGGGGGCTAGGGAGTATCGAGTTGATCATTATACATGAAGAAATAACCAATTTCATCGTTTGGTTTATGTTTTACACGCGTTTTAAATTTTATTGCCGAAATCGCTTTTTCTCGCCGAGATAAGCACGTTTTCTGAAATGCCGCTCTCCCGTCACTCTGGTTAAAGTGTTATGAAAAAAAAGGCTGTTGGGGGCTAGGGAGTATCGAGTTGATCATTATACATGAAGAAATTACCAATTTCATCGTTTGGTTTATGTTTTACACGCGTTTTAAATTTTATTGCCGAAATCGCTTTTTCTCGCCGAGATAAGCACGTTTTCTGAAATGCCGCTCTCCCGTCACTCTGGTTAAAGTGTTATGAAAAAAAAGGCTGTTGGGGGCTAGGGAGTATCGAGTTGATCATTATACATGAAGAAATAACCAATTTCATCGTTTGGTTTATGTTTTACACGCTGCTGAGCTCCAGCTGGATGTGTAAAAAGAACCGGGCTGGTTAAAAAAAGAACCGGGCGACCCGGTAAAATTGCTTAGCCGGGGCTCTGGAAGCTTAACACGGCGTGATCTTGTCCAAAAAGCCGCTGCTGAGCTCCAGCTGGAAGTGTAAAAAGAACCGGGCTGGTTAAAAAAAAGAACCGGGCGACCCGGTAAAATTGCTTAGCCGGGGCTCTGGAAGCCTAACACGGCGTGATCTTGTCCAAAAAGCCGCTGCTGAGCTCCAGCTGGAAGTGTAAAAAGAACCGGGCTGGTTAAAAAAAAGAACCGGGCGGCCCGGTAAAATTGCCTAGCCGGGGTCCTGGAAGCCTAACCCGGCGTGATACTGTGCAAAAAGCCGCTGCTAAGCTCCAGCTGGAAGTGTAAAAAGAACCGGGCTGGTTAAAAAAAGAACCGGGCGACCCGGTAAAATTGCTTAGCCGGGGCTCTGGAAGCCTAACACGGCGTGATCTTGTCCAAAAAGCCGCTGCTGAGCTCCAGCTGGAAGTGTAAAAAGAACCGGGCTGTTAAAAAAAAAGAACCGGGCGGCCCGTTAAAATTGCTTAGCCGGGGCTCTGGAAGCCTAACCAGGCGTGATCTTGTCCAAAAAGCCGCTCGTGAGCTCCAGCTGGAAGTGTAAAAAGAACCGGGCTGGTTAAAAAAAAGAACCGGGCGGCCCGGTAAAATTGCTTAGCCGGGGTCCTGGAAGCCTGACCCGGCGTGATATTGTCCAAAAAGCCGCTCGTGAGCTCCAGCTGGAAGTGTAAAAAGAACCGGGCTGGTTAAAAAAAAAAGAACCGGGCGGGCCGGTAAAATTGCTTAGCCGGGGCTCTGGAAGCCTAACACGGCGTGATCTTGTCCCAAAAGCCGCTCGTGAGCTCCAGCTGGAAGTGTAAAAAGAACCGGGCTGGTTCAAAAAAAGAACCGGGCGGCCCGGTAGAATTGCTTAGCCGAGGTCCTGGAAGCCTAACCCGGCGTGATCTTGCGCCAAAAGCCGCTGCTGAGCTCCAGCTGGAAGTGTAAAAAGAACCGGGCTGGTTCAAAAAAAGAACCGGGCGGCCCGGTAAAATTGCTTAGCCGGGGTCCTGGAAGCCTAACGCGGCGTGATCTTGCCCGAAAGTCGGCCTCTATACTTCCATATTAGGTACCAGGCGCTCAGAGCCAACTTGGCAAAAATTTTCTAAGTGCCCACGGCTCTGCGGGGATTGTGCGTCCGACCCGCGCCGGTTCTCCAGCCGGCCTGAAATAACGCAAAACCAGCCTCTCCCCCTGGAGCTCACAGCCAAAGGCGAAACTTTTCTAAGTGCCTACGGCTCTGCGAGCTTTTGAGTCCGCCCCGCGCCGGTTCGTCGGTCGGCTTTAAAAAGCGAAAAATCAGCCTCTCTCCCTGGAGCTCGACTCGAGTTGATCATTATACATGAAGAAATAACCAATTTCATCGTTTGGTTTATGTTTTACACGCGTTTTAAATTTTATTGCCGAAATCGCTTTTTCTCGCCGAGATAAGCACGTTTTCTGAAATGCCGCTCTCCCGTCACTCTGGTTAAAGTGTTATGGAAAAAAAAGGCTGTTGGGGGCTAGGGAGTATCGAGTTGATCATTATACATGAAGAAATAACCAATTTCATCGTTTGGTTTATGTTTTACACGCGTTTTAAATTTTATTGCCGAAATCGCTTTTTCTCGCCGAGATAAGCACGTTTTCTGAAATGCCGCTCTCCCGTCACTCTGGTTAAAGTGTTATGAAAAAAAAGGCTGTTGGGGGCTAGGGAGTATCGAGTTGATCATTATACATGAAGAAATAACCAATTTCATCGTTTGGTTTATGTTTTACACGCGTTTTAAATTTTATTGCCGAAATCGCTTTTTCTCGCCGAGATAAGCACGTTTTCTGAAATGCCGCTCTCCCGTCACTCTGGTTAAAGTGTTATGATAAAAAAGGCTGTTGGGGGCTAGGGAGTATCGAGTTGATCATTATACATGAAGAAATAACCAATTTCATCGTTTGGTTTATGTTTTACACGCGTTTTAAATTTTATTGCCGAAATCGCTTTTTCTCGCCGAGATAAGCACGTTTTCTGAAATGCCGCTCTCCCGTCACTCTGGTTAAAGTGTTATGAAAAAAAAGGCTGTTGGGGGCTAGGGAGTATCGAGTTGATCATTATACATGAAGAAATAACCAATTTCATCGTTTGGTTTATGTTTTACACACGTTTTAAATTTTATTGCCGAAATCGCTTTTTCTCGCCGAGATAAGCACGTTTTCTGAAATGCCGCTCTCCCGTCACTCTGGTTAAAGTGTTATGAAAAAAAAGGCTGTTGGGGGCTAGGGAGTATCGAGTTGATCATTATACATGAAGAAATAACCAATTTCATCGTTTGGTTTATGTTTTACACGCGTTTTAAATTTTATTGCCGAAATCGCTTTTTCTCGCCGAGATAAGCACGTTTTCTGAAATGCCGCTCTCCCGTCACTCTGAATAAAGTGTTATGAAAAAAAAGGCTGTTGGGGGCTAGGGAGTATCGAGTTGATCATTATACATGAAGAAATAACCAATTTCATCGTTTGGTTTATGTTTTACACGCGTTTTAAATTTTATTGCCGAAATCGCTTTTTCTCGCCGAGATAAGCACGTTTTCTGAAATGCCGCTCTCCCGTCACTCTGGTTAAAGTGTTATGAAAAAAAAGGCTGTTGGGGGCTAGGGAGTATCGAGTTGATCATTATACATGAAGAAATAACCAATTTCATCGTTTGGTTTATGTTTTACACGCGTTTTAAATTTTATTGCCGAAATCGCTTTTTCTCGCCGAGATAAGCACGTTTTCTGAAATGCCGCTCTCCCGTCACTCTGGTTAAAGTGTTATGAAAAAAAAGGCTGTTGGGGGCTAGGGAGTATCGAGTTGATCATTATACATGAAGAAATAACCAATTTCATCGTTTGGTTTATGTTTTACACGCGTTTTAAATTTTATTGCCGAAATCGCTTTTTCTCGCCGAGATAAGCACGTTTTCTGAAATGCCGCTCTCCCGTCACTCTGGTTAAAGTGTTTTGAAAAAAAAGGCTGTTGGGGGCTAGGGAGTATCGAGTTGATCATTATACATGAAGAAATAACCAATTTCATCGTTTGGTTTATGTTTTACACGCGTTTTAAATTTTATTGCCGAAATCGCTTTTTCTCGCCGAGATAAGCACGTTTTCTGAAATGCCGCTCTCCCGTCACTCTGGTTAAAGTGTTATGAAAAAAAAGGCTGTTGGGGGCTAGGGAGTATCGAGTTGATCATTATACATGAAGAAATAACCAATTTCATCGTTTGGTTTATGTTTTACACGCGTTTTAAATTTTATTGCCGAAATCGCTTTTTCTCGCCGAGATAAGCACGTTTTCTGAAATGCCGCTCTCCCGTCACTCTGGTTAAAGTGTTATGAAAAAAAAGGCTGTTGGGGGCTAGGGAGTATCGAGTTGATCATTATACATGAAGAAATAACCAATTTCATCGTTTGGTTTATGTTTTACACGCGTTTTAAATTTTATTACGGAAATCGCTTTTTCTCGCCGAGATAAGCACGTTTTCTGAAATGCCGCTCTCGCGTCACTCTGGTTAAAGTGTTATGAAAAAAAAGGCTGTTGGGGGCTAGGGAGTATCGAGTTGATCATTATACATGAAGAAATAACCAATTTCATCGTTTGGTTTATGTTTTACACGCGTTTTAAATTTTATTGCCGAAATCGCTTTTTCTCGCCGAGATAAGCACGTTTTCTGAAATGCCGCTCTCCCGTCACTCTGGTTAAAGTGTTATGAAAAAAAAGGCTGTTGGGGGCTAGGGAGTATCGAGTTGATCATTATACATGAAGAAATAACCAATTTCATCGTTTGGTTTATGTTTTACACGCGTTTTAAATTTTATTGCCGAACGCTTTTTCTCGCCGAGATAAGCACGTTTTCTGAAATGCCGCTCTCCCGTCACTCTGGTTAAAGTGTTATGAAAAAAAAGGCAGTTGGGGGCTAGGGAGTATCGAGTTGATCATTATACATGAAGAAATAACCAATTTCATCGTTTGGTTTATGTTTTACACGCGTTTTAAATTTTATTGCCGAAATCGCTTTTTCTCGCCGAGATAAGCACGTTTTCTGAAATGCCGCTCTCCCGTCACTCTGGTTAAAGTGTTATGAAAAAAAAGGCTGTTGGGGGCTAGGGAGTATCGAGTTGATCATTATACATGAAGAAATAACCAATTTCATCGTTTGGTTTATGTTTTACACGCGTTTTAAATTTTATTGCCGAAATCGCTTTTTCTCGCCGAGATAAGCACGTTTTCTGAAATGCCGCTCTCCCGTCACTCTGGTTAAAGTGTTATGAAAAAAAAGGCTGTTGGGGGCTAGGGAGTATCGAGTTGATCATTATACATGAAGAAATAACCAATTTCATCGTTTGGTTTATGTTTTACACGCGTTTTAAATTTTATTGCCGAAATCGCTTTTTCTCGCCGAGATAAGCACGTTTTCTGAAATGCCGCTCTCCCGTCACTCTGGTTAAAGTGTTATGAAAAAAAAGGCAGTTGGGGGCTAGGGAGTATCGAGTTGATCATTATACATGAAGAAATAACAGAGAATGGTAGGTGGATATTATGACAAAGTTTGATGGAGTATTGATTTATGACCTTAATAAAAAAGTATTAAATATTTTTTTTTTTTTTTTTTTTTTTTTTTTAAAAAGAGTTATTGAGGTCATAGAGTTTATGGAGGTCATAGGGAGGTCATAGGTTATAGGGTTAGGTTGTTATTTATTTAAAATGTTGAATTATGGGTTGGGTTAGGGTTTGAGTTTGGTATGAGTGGTGTGTGTGTGTGTGTGGTTGAAAGTCAAAAATGTTATGAGCTGCTGCTTCCTCCCTCGTCCTGTAGGGGGTGTTTAAGTGTTTCATTCACTTTTATCCTGAGATAGGAGTGCTAAGGTGTGTAAGTGTATTTATCTCAGGATGAGTGTAAATCTTGTTTTGTTTTGTTTTTTGGATGGTGGTAAGTCTGAACATATGTGTTAGATCATCTGTAAATCTTGTTTTGTTTATTTTTTGGTGGTGGGAATATGTCTGTAGATGTTTAGGGTCTTAAGATTGTTGGGGGTGTCTGACCTTCTCACCTTGCGCGGCTCTTTACGGCGTGTGTCTGTATCTGGGTTGTATGTGTGTGTATGTGGCTGAGTTAAATTATTTGATGGTGGGAATATGTCTGTACATGTTTTGGGTCTTAAGATTGTTGGGGGGTGTATGACCCTGCTTTACGACCTCGTCGCGTGTATCTGTGGGATGTGTGTGTATGTGGCTGAGTTAAATTATTTTTGGTGCTATGTTTCAGTTTAAAAAAGCTTTTAATAATAGTATGAGGTGAAAAAAAATGAATCTTACCTTCCGAGGGATGAAATTAGCTGGTCCTCAGTCCAATTTTGTGTATGGAGGAGAAAATGGAGTTAAAAAATGTTCAAACAAGATCTTTGAAAATATAACACAAATATAACACGTGACGATGAAAGGCAAAAAGTGGGTGGGATCGGCAATGTTGGGTATATAGAGTCTGAGGAGTGGAGGCTGTGTATCTTGATTTTTGAACCTTCTACTGAGAAGTATGATTTGCGAAACACCTGTGACGGTCCACATCTCACCCTTGGGTGCAGATGGCCTTTTACAGGCCCCTAGGAAGAAGCATATGTTTGTCAGAAGATTGCAACAGAGTCCTCTAAATATGACGGAGCTTGAGAATAAATGGCCTTTAACTCCTACTTTTTCCTGGGGTTATCATTATTTTCACGGAATCGGCGAGCTGGTCTTTTTCATGCAAGAGGATGGCAAATATACTATGCCCCACGGATTTGGATCCCTCAACTCGAATGACTGGGCCATCGTCAGTCAATTGTTTCCAAAGCTCCTTCCCCAATTTGTTGGAGAAACGGGGCTGAAGGGGGAGCTCACACTAACTTGGATTTCGAGACTAGGACCGAATGGTCGTTGGTTTTTCCGCCTCAAAGTTTCACCTCAGCTATCCGAGGAGGAGGAGGAGGAAGACGGGGAAATATGTGATGCTTTACTTAGCCTTCAGGTTTTCAACAGTGAGTGTGGTGTACTTCAGACGATTCTACAAGTCCCTTTATCAGAGTGGCAGAGGAGAATTAACCCCTTAACTGACATGATAACGGAGCAGTATTTGTGTAGTAGAATGTGGATCACGATTGCGGGGGTCAGAAAAAAATTAATATTTGAATAACATTTCAATACGTTCTAATTTTTACATCCCCCTACAATCAAAGTACCGCCTACTCCAGACTCCAAGCACACCCCTAAATCTCCTACCGCCTACTCCAGACTCCAAGCACACCCCTAAATCTCCAGGAGGAGGAGGGCGTGGACCGTTTACAACTGCTCTGTATAAGAAAAAAAGCTCCCCCCAAACCTTCAAACCTCAAAGAATCTCGCCAAGAAACATCTCGCTGCTCAAGACAAAAAAAAATGTCTGACAAACGATGCGCCAAAAATCTTCTGCCTACCTTCCAAGATGCAGACAAGGAACCGAAACAAAAGATTCTGAAAGGCCTACAACATCACCACGAAGAGGTAATTAATTTGTGTTCACCTGCATCCTCACCGCCGTTACCCCACGGCTGTGCTTCTGACGAAGCTGACATCGACATGCAGACTTCCACACCGATTTGCCCTGAACGCACCGTCACGTATCCGGGGACCCGGCATCCTGATTCTGCAAAAGATGACTGCGGTCGAGAATGTTTGAAAGAATTCGCACCGTTGCTATACGCCGAATCGATCATCATAATTTCATCGGATGAAGAAGACGAAGAGGGAAAAACAGCTCGGCGATTCACACGTCTGTTGAAGGAACCGGCTACCTGGCACGCAAAGGAGGCCAGACGACAGTCTTTCACCACGCTGGACAACCCGGTGGAATCGGAGCTATGGTATCCCGAGCTGGCAATTCCACCATTTGAAGCAGATAATGTCTCCCTGTCTGCAAAACAGCCTTCACCTCCAGATCTCGCCTCAACAGAAGGACCAGTAATGAACAGCGACTGCGAGAATTCACCAAAGGGGGCAGTATTGAACAGCGACCCCGACAAATCAACATCCAGGTCGGTGATGAGCAAGAAATCATCCGCGGCTTCAACGTTGCCATCCACCTCGTCATCAACCAGCGTCAGTTTTGAAATCGAAAACGCGCTACCCTGGATGTCGCCAATTGAATATGTAAGAATCAAATTGTTCGTAGTTCTCTTACTACACAAAGATCTGCTTAAACATACCGCAAGTGATTGTTTGGCTTGTGAATTGGATGATCTTTCTCAGATGAGACATACATGTCTGTACATAAAACATGAAAATTATTATATGTTCGAAAATTTCCATAAGATCATGAAATCAGTATGTAATAGACAGTTCTTTTCTGCTATTTACAGAATGCTGACGCACCTCGATATTCAGTTACCACAAATAGACGTTAAAAAAATCATCAATGTCATTTTGTTAGATCTGTCCTATGAAGAAGACATCTTCGGGAAACTAGAAAGCTGTATTATTGATTACAAACAGTTTGCCCAAATTTCTGATTCTGCGATTGAATTTGTGTTTCATAGACACGAGGTTGAGAGAAATGGGTAATTCTTTGAGAAGAAACGATTTGCAAAATTGGACTGAGGATTTGGAACGAGTAATTGTACAGCGTGACACTAATAACGACGCTTCTGTCCAGAAATTGGTGGATATTATGGAAAAAATAAGACATATATCCCAAAATGTTTTAGAAATTACTTGGACTAATCTAGTGTGTATTTTATCAAATTTAGAAGAAGTCTTTAACAAATTGAAACTCGTTATCAACGAATGGAGTGAAATAACTGTCGCACACCTGTTTACTCTGATGACATTGTTCCATGATTTGATTATTGTACATATACGCAATAATATTCCAATTGATGTTAAAGCCGAATTGAACAAATTCAAAATTCTTATCGAATCAAATGTACCGAAACATGTGATACGGTCTATGATAGCGTATGTACGTTCTTAAAATGTAATACAAAACTATGTGCCTTTTTTTTAAATGTACTTTTTTATTTTTATAATGTACCTTTTTTTTAAATGTACTTTTTTATTTTTATAATATACCTTTTTTTTAAATGTACCTTGTTTCTCCTATACCGCATTGTTTGATTATATTCTAACCAGAACAAACATTATACGTTTAACACCTGGTTTGTTTTATATATTGTAACCAAAAAAAAAAAAAAGAATTTTACCTGTTTTTCTCCTTTCAATAAACATTTTAAAACCACGAACGGGTTCCATATTTGTCACAACGGTTGCAACAATGGCTGAGGAAAGATGTCTGAAAAAATTGTATTATAATGTTAAAAATCCAGCAAGTTTCGGTGGTGCTCAACGTCTCCACAAGGCGGCTCTCTTGAGCTGTAAAAAAAACCAACCCACTTTGAAGAAAGTGAAATCATTCCTTGCGGGAGAAAATGCATATACATTACACAAACCTGCAAGACTGACTTTCTCTAGAAACAAAGTATATGCACGAAGAGCTCAAAGACAACTACAAGCCGATTTATGTGACATGCAAATTTTGTCATCACATAATGATGGGATGAAATATATTCTCACCGTGATTGACATTTTCTCAAAGAAGGCTTTTGCTCGCGTTCTGAAGGATAAATCAGCCGCCAGTGTGAGCCAAGCATTTGAATCAATTCTGTCAGACAGCGGAATCCCGCTACGTTTGCAGACGGACGCTGGCACAGAATTCTTCAACAAGCAATTCCAGAAATTAATAAAACGTCATAAAATCATCCATTTTTCCACAGCGTCGGATTTGAAAGCACAAACAGTCGAGCGTTTTAATCGGACTCTTAAGACCAGGATGTGGCGGTTTTTCACTGCGCATAATACAAGACGTTATGTCGACAAAATTCAAGATTTTCTATCCTCTTATAATAATTCATTTCATCGTAGTATTAAGATGTCGCCTAATGAGGTGACTATGGAAAATACAGACATCGTTTTCCGTAACCTGTACGGCAACGTATCTCTACAGAAGAGTGATAAAAAAAGATTCGCCGTAGGAGACAACGTTAGAATTTCCAAAATAAAGGGTGTCTTTGACAAATCGTACGAACAATCTTTCTCAGATGAGTTTTTCACTGTAGTAGAAATTCTCAATCGTTTTCCAAAGGTTTACAAACTCAGCGATTACGACGGAGAGCCGCTAGATGGCGTATTCTATGCAGATGAGCTCCAAAAAGTGAAAATTAAGAAAAATACATTTTTCAGCATTCAGAAAATTCTTAAATCCCGAACGGTCTCAGGGAGGCGTGAACTTTTGATACGCTGGGTCGGATGGCCTCCGAAATTTGATTCTTGGGTGGCAGCCAGCAGTGTTAAAGATATCTGAAATGACAAAACCAATCATTACTCATAAAATTTCAAGATGGGTGAAGTCAGGGATGGATTTTATGTAACCCTGACCTCCAACGCAAGTATGCATTTGTATCCGAATAATACAAATACGGACTTTAGAGTCGAATTGGTCCAGAATATCGATTTAAAGGGGCCCTGGGAAGTCGCTATTTGTGAAATTACATATGTGAACACGTGTGTAGATGTACCGGAGAAAAAAAGGGGCTTCTACTTTAGAGAGATGACAAAACCAGCAACCGAGCCTCACGAGGCACCCCTACCCACCCTGGTGAAACTGCGGGGGGAGATATATGGCGATCTCAACTCCTTGGCTGAAGATATTAAAACGCAGTTATTGAAAGCTTCCAACAAAAAAATAAACGTGGAATACGACCAGCATACCCATAGATTTAAATTTCACACCAAAGAACCCTACGAACTAAAATTTAACGAACCGTTAGCTTATTTAGTAGGCCTGCCGGCTGAGCAATGGTTTCCATTAAAAACAGATTGGACAAAGGCCCCGCGGACAGCTGATCGAAGGGGAGGGCGGTACCATCTTTTCATTTACGCCGATGTAATACACTATCAGACTGTTGGCGACGCCCACGCCCCTTTACTAAGGAGCCTGCCTTTAGAAGGGGAATTTGGATCGCTCATAAATAGAAGTTTCACCACGTTATATTATTTAGATGTAAACAAACGCCACATTGAGCACATCCATATTAGCATTCGCACAGACCAGAATCAACCAATCAATTTCAAATACGGGAAGATCGTTCTAGTTCTACATTTTAGACCGAAACATTAGAAAAATATGAGACTCGAGACACATCCCGATCTATATCGATTCGTCAAATATTATGAAAGTCAAATAGGTGGTTCCTATCCTGGTTTCCACGGTGCCCCAGTTCAGTACGGACGTGGGATAGGGTCTATATTCGCGAAGCTATTTCGTTTTGTTGCTCCAATGTTGAAATCAGGTTTCAACCTAGCCAGACCGCATCTGCAAAGTGCCGCGCGGAACATTGCTACGGATGTGGCGGGCCGCGTCATTGAAAAAATAAAACGTAAACCGGAAGCCGCTCAAGGAGGTGCGGGGCTTGTAGTTCTTTCACGTCGTGGGCGAAGACCCTCAGGCCTCAGATTGAGAATAAATAAAAAGACACGCAGTATCAAAAACTTCAAACCAGTCATCAAAAGGCGACCAAGACGTAGGACGGACATATTCTCTTAAAAAATAAAAATAAAATAAATAAAATGTCGCTTTTACATTTTAATTCCCAAGAATGTAGTCTTAGTGAGCTGGATATTTTTGCTCCACCTCTTACACAATTATCAATAGATCAAACACAGTATGTGGAGATTCCTCCTTTATCGGCAATTACAGATTCGGGCCCGATTGAATTTTTTATCCCCGGAGATGGCTCTAAATATCTCGATCTATCTGATACATTGCTGCATTTACGTTTAAAAGTATTACACAAAGACGGAAGCAATCTAGCAGCGAATGAAGCTGTGGGGATTATTAATTATCCTCTTAATACCATATTTTCACAAGTTGACGTCGTTCTAGGGGACCGTCTTATATCACAATCTAGTGCGACTCACCCCTATAGGGCAATAATTGAGACTTTGTTAAATTTTTCAAGAGATACCCTCCATTCACAATTCTCAGCTGGGATGTTTGTTAAAGATACTAGGGGACGTATGGACTCTATTGCTTTTGAAGGCCCCAATATCAACGATGGACTATGGAAGCGCGCTTTACGACTGGCAGAATCACAAGAGTTCCAAATTATGGGGCCCATACACAGCGATATATTTTTCTGCGAGCGTCATCTACTGAATCACGTGGATCTACGTTTGAAATTATCCAGAGCCAACGATGATTTCTGTCTCATGAGCGCTTCTAACAACGACGTCTGTCTCAAGATTTTAGGGGCAACATTATTTGTGAAAAAAGTAACTGTGTCACCAGCCGTCGCTATTGGCCACGAAGCAGCGTTACACAAGGGCAATGCCATTTATCCTTTAACGAGAATTTGTCTTAAAACGTTTTCCATTGCTCAGAATTCCAGAATATGTCATCAGGATAATCTGTTTCTCGGACATATGCCAAAACAAATAGTGTTAGCCCTCGTAAATCATTTGAGTTTTGCTGGGAGAAAAGATTTAAATCCATTTAATTTTATCAACGCCGACATTGAATATCTAAGTCTCTCGCAAGAAGGCCGACAGATTCCGTCCAAAGCTTTTCAGCCTTATTTTGGCGGGGGGCTTTCTACACGCGAATACCTTAATCTTTTCACAGCGACGGGGCGTTTTTTGAAGGATTTACCACTCTGTATCGATCAAGATGATTTTAATCAAGGTTACTCGCTTTTTGTCTTCAATCTGAACCCCGGAGATGATTCAGGAGCCATTGCCCCAGTAAACAACGGCGTGCTCAGACTGGATCTACGATTTCGTAATCCGCTTCCCCACACAACAACGTTAATTGTTTACGCCGCTTATGATTCAATTGTCGAAATCAACGCCAAGAGAGAGGTGCTGATGGATTATTATTAATATTAAGATGAACGGGCGTGAATTGACCAGTTTCATGAGGCTTCAACATGGGCCTCTCTTTGGAGGCGTTTTTGCAGCAGACGAGTTGCATGACGTCACAGACACACCCCCCAGACACTACATTGTAAACACGCACCCGAGGCATCTGCCGGGGGAACACTGGCTGGGGTTAACGTTAGAAAAAGACGGTTCGGCCACATTCTTTGACCCTTTTGGTTTAGAACCCGACCATATATTTTACCCTAAGAGTATATTGGATTTTCTGAAAAAACATTCTAACCGTATAATTTACCATAACATTCAACTACAACACGAACTGACGAGCACCTGCGGTCATCACTGTGTTTATTATTTAAGTCAACGAAGATGCGGGTTAACTTATCTGGATGTTTTGGATAGCTACACGACAGACCCCCTACACAATGATGCAATGGTTACCTCCTTTGTTCGAAAATCACGTGGGGCTCGGCGAGTGTGCGGGGGTCAGACATCGTGTTCTTTGCATAAGTTTAAAAAATGTCATTGTACGTAGTCACGTTAATGTTTTTTATAAAACTCTTTTTATTCAATAAAACATCTTTAAAAAGAGAGTTACAGAGTCAAGTGTGTTTTTATGCTAACATATACAATATACGTTTTTTTTATTTCACCATACATCAAATTTCTCATATTTAATAACTAACCCATTTTTGAGCCATTGCGGCTTGCTTTCTTTTTTTTTTCTTAATGTTTTTTGCGTTTGCATTTTTAGCTTGGGAAACGTCTTCATCTTCAGCTCTAGCGTATTTTAAACGTTTAAAGTCAGAACGTGCCAAAGGGTTGGAAATGCTTGATTCCGGTAAATTAAGACGGGTTAATGTTTCCAAAAATTCACTCCAGCCTATAGGAGGACCGCCTACTTTCTTACCGCTCACGACGAGCTTTTTTATCAAATCGGTCATATGAGATCCTCTGATAAGATTTCCATTAAATATAAATTCGCCCCGAGGCGTCCATCCTATATCGTTCGATGCTAATTTTCTCAACACGTATGCGGCGTTTCGATGATGTCGTGATCCTATAGCGTCGAGAATCCCTGTCCATTCCTCCGTTTGCACCTGTTGCGTAGTTTTCATCCCCGGCGGGTCCTCGTGCACCTGTTCTCTCGTCTCCATCTCCGTCAGCTCCGTGGCGTTGTTGTTGTTGTTCTGATTGGGAGGGGTGGCGCGTTCTATCTGATCTTGCGATACGTTCAGTGTGATGGGGGCACTCTCCTCATTCTTTTGTTTTAATAATCCTCTGTAACGTTGCATTAGGCTTTGATACATTTTGATTTTTTCGTATTGATTTAAATTTTTATTTTCCAACACCTGTTTCATCTGCCGATCTAAATCCCGTTCAGCTGTATCGAGGATGTTTGGCTGCGCTCGAGTCATCCTGTCTAGTTGGTATGGGGAGACGAGGTACAATTTATTCGCCGTTTTCAAACTCATTTTTTTTTAATTTATTTATTTATGAGGCCTCCGATGACGCTTCCGAGTACAGGAGCAAAAGCAGCCAGCAACGGGAAAATGAAACCACCTTTTTGAACCAATACAGCTCTTTTCTTCTTTAAAGTATTTTTTTTATCGGCTAGAAATCGAATATTCCTTTTTTGTTTTTTAAGTTTTTTGTATTGTTTCGAATTTAGAGGTATGTGGCCTTTTAGGAGATTTAAAGCAATCTCACATAGCGCTTTTAGTAAACTGGCAGGAGCTCTGAGGAGTAAATGTTTGCGTTCGCCCGGCTTGCAGGTAAAGAGAGTCTTAAGTAACGCCGCATTTCTTTTTAACAGTTTAGACATTGTTTTTATTGCTTAGGAATATAAACAGTAGGCCATTGATTGTGTAGTATGCCTGTGCGCAGTCTGTATTGTTCTGGACACGTAGGCGTCAAATCAACCAGTAAATAGCCGTACGGATCCCTCGTCGCATCTTCAAAACATTCCAGAAAGAACTTCCGGTTGTTGGGGCAGATTTGATTAGCCAGAACAGTTACCTGCAATTTATCGCGTGGATTTTTGAACAAAACTAGATAATTACTGTTTAGGCTTATAGTACGGCTAAATTTACCCTGGTGGAAGATGTTCTGCGTTAACATGATGACGCTTAGATTCATATGATGCCTATATTGTGTAAAAATTCGAACCACTTCCTGATTGTCTGAGGCTTGAAAGATGACATCGTCCAATATCAGCAGATGGTTTTGCTGCGGGGGGAACAACTTTTCATCGTCAAAAGATTCAGGCAATCCTTTGATAAATACAATATTTTTATTCATACTTTTGACTTCATCATACAAAGGTTGGGCCGAAGTATAAACCCATACAATATTATGAGGCTTTTGTCTCATGACATGATCTGTGTGTTCTAAAACATTTTTCACCAGAAAAGTCTTGCCACATCCACTAGGGCCACTAATTATACAGGCAAAAGGTAGTTCTAATCTAGGATCAAATTCAATTTGGTTCAAAGACATTTTTACACATGGAAAACAAAAAAAAATGTTAAAACCCAAAAGGCAACGTCTGACCTCGCCCGACTAGGCGTCTCTTATCGTACACGACCCTCAGTCTCTTATTGAATGAGGCATTCTTTAATCGGAAGCCTTTTTTATCACGTACAATGACGTGTTGCGGGGTAGAGAGCACGTCCGAGCACGCGCCTTGGTTGTTGATGTACCCCTGAACCAGATCAAGCATGCTATCGAAATTGATGTTTTGCCCGCTTTCATGTGTTTGGGTGATACCTTTGACCTTCATCACGACACGTCCACTGTTTCTCAGTTTGTATGCGTAGGTCTTGGGGCCTGCGGAGACAAAATCTACAATGCTGTCGTTGGAAAGCTCGTCTGTCAAATCACCCAGATAGTCTCCCAGAGGCAGAACGCTTTCACCGGGCAAAGCTGTATAGATAATACTGTCCGTATCAGTGTACAAAACCCGGTTCTGTAGCATTTCCAAATAGCCGTACATTTTCAAACGAGCGTACGCCGTTGTAAAACACGCCGCAGCCACATTTGTAGTTTTCGTCAATGGTTTCTCAGTGTTTGTTCGAAAACAATACTGCACCATCGCTCGTTTTTTGTTGAGAAAGTGGATAAATGTCACGTCATACAGACCTGAAAAAAGCAGTTCGAGAAAATCCTTAGTTTTTGTCACAATCTTTGTGCTTGGCATGTTCTCACGCTGCGCCAACTTACCCCAGAGATTGTTCAGACATAGTTTTGAAACTTGCCTTTTTCCAGGATTCACTCTAATTTTGGAAGGATCTAGTTGAATATTTTGATGCGTCTTATAATCCTCGATATACTGGTTTCTATCAGCCTGATTGATGACATGTGCGGGGTACCCTGAAGATTCCTGTTTACCTTTCAAAAAAGTCCTCATATAGTCGGTAAAAATGGCGTCACTCTTTCGACTGTAATGCCATACCTCGGAAATATTCACAACGGTGTAACCGAGGTCGAGAGCCTTGGCGAATTCAGGGGTTGTCCAGACACCCGTTAATGACCTTTGCTCATCAGTGTGCGCACAGGCTGTATTTTGATTGTTGGCATCGCCACAGGTGCGACATAATGTGAATAGCAGTTTACCTTTAGGTGATTTGTAGGGCAAAACAGGAAAATATAACCCCCTCGGTGGGTTAACTGTAGCGCTGAGGAAGCCGAAATACATCCTGGGGTCCTTGAAGTCATTGTGGAAGATTTCAGGATGATCAATGGGGTAGAGACAGGTGCTATTGATAAATATATACAGCGACGTGACATCAACATAAAGCACACGTTCGTTAGGTTTTGGGGTATATCTTAAAACAAACGCGTTTGTCCGCCCCCCGAACAAAGCTTGTCTAGGCTTTAGCGGTGATGGGAATTTAGCTTTTTTGATGAATTCGCCCGTCGCCGCGTCTAACTTTTTCATTCGCAACCATTCGTGCTCCCACATAATTACAAGTTGCAAATTCGGTTTAAGACGTAGTTCTCGAATTTTCTTTTGGGTGGCATCGAACCTTTCCTGAAAGGGGCGTTTTGTCGTCGGACATATTTTAGCAAGATCGAAGCATTCTGAACAACCGTGGTGATAGCATCCAAAATATTCATACACTATACGCACACCTCCAACCTCTCTATAACCGTCTACAAAGAAGTTGTCTATTTTGACTTCCCCGCCGTTTAAAGCGTGTCTGATGTGAACATTTTGACTGTGCATGACCCACAGCAAATATTGGATAGCGTCTTGCGAGAAAGCTTTATATTGGTTCGTGTAGTTGTCTGCAGGTGTAATGGCCAGTGTTTGAGGCTTCAGGAATCTTGTGCGGAACACACTCATGCAGGCTGAGGCGATTGTCACAGCGTTGAAGGGGTCACAACCTGTAGCTTCGAAAAACTCACCCCTAAATGTCTCACCACCCTGGAATAACAAGTTCACGTCATTCTTACAGTAGGCTACAGCCTGCTGGGCAAAATCAAACGACCCCATACTGTTTTTGTCATACCATTCGTAGAACTTTGCACGCTCTGAGGGGGCCAGGCGTTCAACATCGTAAGACGAAGGCTCGGGATAAGACCCTACATAATTCAGATGAGCCAACGAGCTGAATTTGTGTGGAAAGTACCCCTTTGATTTGTCTTCAAACCCTAGGGCCTTTGGGATCGCACTTAGCGCCATGGTCAGAAATGAGAGCGAGTCTATGTATCGCGATTTCAAATCAACATCCACAAAAGAGAGAACCTTACTCCCTTGCATTATAATGTCAAATTTGACACCCAGATCGATCATTCTGTTGAGTAAAATGTAGGAATCAAAACCTCTAGCATTATGTGCTACAAAAGTCGAACCTTTGAAACGAGGGTTTCTGAAAAAACTAACAAAACCATCGACACAATCGGTACCAAACCAATGCTTCTCCATACTATTCGATTTACAACAAACAAGAAAGGGTTTGAGTGACCCGTCTTCATCTACATAGGTTTCAAAATCGTAGTATATTACATTTCTACAAGGAGGCTGTGCTTTTAGAGGTTGGATGTAACACAGATGAGGATCAAGCATTGTATCTCCCCTCAAGTCGTCACCGCACACAGCACATTTTTTAGCGAGGCAGTGATGCTTGACACGACTAGCACCTGGTTTCACATAATATTGCAAGCCGCATTGCATGCATTTTTTATATGTGTCACAGTTAGTTTTGAGGATGTCTGACCTTCTCGCCTTGCGCGGCTCTTTATGTTTGATAAAACACTCGTCATTATAACAAGTCTTATTACAATCAGGACAGATTACACGTTTAAAGGGTAGCTGTTTACATCTCGCATCAAGACACACGTGACAGTGCCCCGGGCACCGATGCTGCTCCCAATTCTCGTGACCTTTGAAGCAGTGTCTACAGAAATATGTATGACCTACAAACCCCTCAATGGATTTAACGCCGTAGAAATGATTCTCTAGTAAAAGGATAAACAAAATATCATCGGCTGATTTGGGGTAGCGAGTCTCAAAAAAAGTCATAGGACGGCAGTCGGCTTTTCTGTACATTACAACTATCTTTCTTTTGAGGGCTTTCTCGAATTTGTGTACATCAGCCAGACTTACAGCTGTGTGACAGTTCAAACCTACACTCTCTTGTAAGAGCCGAGCCTGCTGTGTGGCCTGCTTTGTTGTTAGCGAGCTGTTTAGCAGATGTGCTAACGCGAGAGCAAAGCATAGATTGTTGTCTTTGTTAAGAGTCATGTACAAATGTCGTTTTTTTCTCTTTAATATTTCTACATTAGTGGATTGTATCAGTTTGCGACGCATACCTCCACGCAAAGGCTTGAATATTTGTACCACTAATTCTAAACCTTCATCGAGCATAAGTTCTGTGTTAGACTGTGCTAAACGCTCTAGCATACTTTGTACATGCTCCCTCATAGAGTCTATATCAGTCATTTGCTGGTAGGTATGTTCTCTTTCGTCACCACCCCCCACAATCTCAATCTGAATTGCATCCCCCGTTTGTGCAATGTCATCTACCTCCTCCAAAACACCTTCGATGTTATTTTCGATATGCATGTAAAAAGAAGCAAAATCCCTGCTACCCGATTGCATGGGGGGATTTATACGTCTCCGCACTTCAACATTATTGAAATGGGGTCTGTTAACTACAGCCGAGCCACCTTGTTGAACACGGCTTAGAGGCTGAGAGGTAGCGACAGGTTCCGAGCCTGTGGGTTGAACACGACTCAGCGGCTGAGAGGTAGCGTCAGGTTGCTGAAACGCCGTATGTTGAGACGGCGCTATGTCGCCCTCAATTTGATGATCAATTATTACAGCGCAGTTGTTAGGCTGTTGGCGAGTTTGTAGGCACGGCGCTATGTCGCTACCATCAATACACGCCAAGGGTTCAACGCACATGTCATCAATTATTTCATCATTCAACACAGACTGATTATCGTGAGTCGGGTCAGGCGGCTGTACATTTAACTCGTTGATAATGTCAATCAGTTGAGCCGGTATGTTAGGACTGAGACAACGTACACTCTCATACGTGTGGTTATTTAATTCAGTTATCAAGTTTAACAATTGTGAAGAAATGTGTGTAGGACTTTGGCTACCTTCATTGACACTTTGATTATTAAGACCCTCTACCACACTTTGTAAATGATTAGGCACATCGGGGCTGAGGGCACTCTGCTCACCCGATACCACCGCATTTACACCCTCTAGAGCAGATAGCAGGTGTGATGTTAATTCTGATATTTGACTCCTATACGCACCATCCGATAACATTTCAATATCGTTGTTAATTGTCAAGATTTGTTGATCTAGTTCAGGGGTATCACAAAATCTCTGCCTTGTACCTGATTCATGATTTGTTTCATCGGTTTCAAAATCTATTTCAACAATGCTTGCTATGACGTCTGCCTCAGCTGGCGTGAGTTTAGGGTCAGACATTGCCTTTTTATTTTAAACTATCGATGTTTCAATTGCAGATGTCAATGTCTGTATTACTTTGAGACAAGAGCGAAGTTGCTGTCTGTAAATACATTCACCGTCACACGCATGAGACCTTGAATCTTTCAGACGCCTCTCTCTCACACGGAAGGATGGGTGGGGGTTGTGTGTGAGCCTGCTCCTTCTTCGACCCCTCCTACTCCGAGTCATCTGACGCCTCGGTTGAGCAGCCTGTGGTTGGCTGTCAATAGCGCCTGAAGTATACAGAAGAAACAATGTTATAACATAAATATATGATAGAAAAAATAATATATATATATATATATATATATACATATAAAACAAAATTCGACATACCTTCAATTTCTTTTAACGATTCGCGAGTTTGGTTCAACTCCTCGTACTTAATATTCGCAAGCTCTGCGTCCGTCACGTGACCCGCTGACACGTCATCCGCTTTTTGAGCAAAGAGCCGATTCTGTCGGTCTTCAAATGCTCTTAAAAGATGCGGAGCTGAGCCCTCGTCAGACGATTCTCCCAACACATCCGACACGTTTGAAGCAGGCTCTTTGTAACCTTCGCGACCTGTGTCACCCAGACCGTTTTTCTGGATGTCTTGCTCCGCTGCACCTACCAGATCTAACATACATACATAAGTTAAACATTTTAAGATCAACGTATTAATATTAACTAACATAAATGAATGTGTGATTCACCGTAATCCGTCTGCGTTAAGTAGACTCCACTGAAGTCATCATTTAACCGCGCTTTTTTTTGTTGAGAAAAACAATAACATCACATTTCTGATGGAGAAAATAACAGAATAATGTAAACACATAATAAAACTCACGAGCATTGTGGACGTCCGCATAGACGATAATATCTATGTACAAAAAAAAACATACGTCATAAATACAATCGCATTATAACAGAATAGTTTATTTTTAGGAAAAAAAACAACCTACCTTTCACCATTGCTTTTAAAAGATCCGCAGAGCGTAGAGACCGACTTGAGGTGGTTTGAGCTTTGTAAAGGCCTTTTCTGACTGTTTAAACACTTGCACATCTATATATCCAGATACTTTCCCGCCCTAAAGAACATTCTGACCTGAAGACCCCTAACCCTAACCCCCACCCCATTTTTTAACTCCATTTTCTCCTCCATACACAAAATTGGACTGAGGACCAGCTAATTTCATCCCTCGGAAGGTAAGATTCATTTTTTTTCACCTCATACTATTATTAAAAGCTTTTTTAAACTGAAACATAGCACCAAAAATAATTTAACTCAGCCACATACACACACATCCCACAGATACACGCGACGAGGTCGTAAAGCAGGGTCATACACCCCCCAACAATCTTAAGACCCAAAACATGTACAGACATATTCCCACCATCAAATAATTTAACTCAGCCACATACACACACATACAACCCAGATACAGACACACGCCGTAAAGAGCCGCGCAAGGTGAGAAGGTCAGACACCCCCAACAATCTTAAGACCCTAAACATCTACAGACATATTCCCACCACCAAAAAATAAACAAAACAAGATTTACAGATGATCTAACACATATGTTCAGACTTACCACCATCCAAAAAACAAAACAAAACAAGATTTACACTCATCCTGAGATAAATACACTTACACACCTTAGCACTCCTATCTCAGGATAAAAGTGAATGAAACACTTAAACACCCCCTACAGGACGAGGGAGGAAGCAGCAGCTCATAACATTTTTGACTTTCAACCACACACACACACACACCACTCATACCAAACTCAAACCCTAACCCAACCCATAATTCAACATTTTAAATAAATAACAACCTAACCCTATAACCTATGACCTCCCTATGACCTCCATAAACTCTATGACCTCAATAACTCTTTTTAAAAAAAAAAAAAAAAAAAAAAAAAAAAATATTTAATACTTTTTTATTAAGGTCATAAATCAATACTCCATCAAACTTTGTCATAATATCCACCTACCATTCTCTAATAACCAATTTCATCGTTTGGTTTATGTTTTACACGCGTTTTAAATTTTATTGCCGAAATCGCTTTTTCTCGCCGAGATAAGCACGTTTTCTGAAATGCCGCTCTCCCGTCACTCTGGTTAAAGTGTTATGAAAAAAAAGGCTGTTGGGGGCTAGGGAGTATCGAGTTGATCATTATACATGAAGAAATAACCAATTTCATCGTTTGGTTTATGTTTTACACGCGTTTTAAATTTTATTGCCGAAATAGCTTTTTCTCGCCGAGATAAGCACGTTTTCTGAAATGCCGCTCTCCCGTCACTCTGGTTAAAGTGTTATGAAAAAAAAGGCTGTTGGGGGCTAGGGAGTATCGAGTTGATCATTATACATGAAGAAATAACCAATTTCATCGTTTGGTTTATGTTTTACACGCGTTTTAAATTTTATTGCCGAAATCGCTTTTTCTCGCCGAGATAAGCACGTTTTCTGAAATGCCGCTCTCCCGTCACTCTGGTTAAAGTGTTATGAAAAAAAAGGCTGTTGGGGGCTAGGGAGTATCGAGTTGATCATTATACATGAAGAAATAACCAATTTCATCGTTTGGTTTATGTTTTACACGCGTTTTAAATTTTATTGCCGAAATCGCTTTTTCTCGCCGAGATAAGCACGTTTTCTGAAATGCCGCTCTCCCGTCACTCTGGTTAAAGTGTTATGAAAAAAAAGGCTGTTGGGGGCTAGGGAGTATCGAGTTGATCATTATACATGAAGAAATAACCAATTTCATCGTTTGGTTTATGTTTTACACGCGTTTTAAATTTTATTGCCGAAATCGCTTTTTCTCGCCGAGATAAGCACGTTTTCTGAAATGCCGCTCTCCCGTCACTCTGGTTAAAGTGTTATGAAAAAAAGGCTGTTGGGGGCTAGGGAGTATCGAGTTGATCATTATACATGAAGAAATAACCAATTTCATCGTTTGGTTTATGTTTTACACGCGTTTTAAATTTTATTGCCGAAATCGCTTTTTCTCGCCGAGATAAGCACGTTTTCTGAAATGCCGCTCTCCCGTCACTCTGGTTAAAGTGTTATGAAAAAAAAGGCTGTCGGGGGCTAGGGAGTATCGAGTTGATCATTATACATGAAGAAATAACCAATTTCATCGTTTGGTTTATGTTTTACACGCGTTTTAAATTTTATTGCCGAAATCGCTTTTTCTCGCCGAGATAAGCACGTTTTCTGAAATGCCGCTCTCCCGTCACTCTGGTTAAAGTGTTATGAAAAAAAAGGCTGTTGGGGGCTAGGGAGTATCGAGTTGATCATTATACATGAAGAAATTACCAATTTCATCGTTTGGTTTATGTTTTACACGCGTTTTAAATTTTATTGCCGAAATCGCTTTTTCTCGCCGAGATAAGCACGTTTTCTGAAATGCCGCTCTCCCGTCACTCTGGTTAAAGTGTTATGAAAAAAAAGGCTGTTGGGGGCTAGGGAGTATCGAGTTGATCATTATACATGAAGAAATAACCAATTTCATCGTTTGGTTTATGTTTTACACGCTGCTGAGCTCCAGCTGGATGTGTAAAAAGAACCGGGCTGGTTAAAAAAAGAACCGGGCGACCCGGTAAAATTGCTTAGCCGGGGCTCTGGAAGCTTAACACGGCGTGATCTTGTCCAAAAAGCCGCTGCTGAGCTCCAGCTGGAAGTGTAAAAAGAACCGGGCTGGTTAAAAAAAAGAACCGGGCGACCCGGTAAAATTGCTTAGCCGGGGCTCTGGAAGCCTAACACGGCGTGATCTTGTCCAAAAAGCCGCTGCTGAGCTCCAGCTGGAAGTGTAAAAAGAACCGGGCTGGTTAAAAAAAAGAACCGGGCGGCCCGGTAAAATTGCCTAGCCGGGGTCCTGGAAGCCTAACCCGGCGTGATACTGTGCAAAAAGCCGCTGCTAAGCTCCAGCTGGAAGTGTAAAAAGAACCGGGCTGGTTAAAAAAAGAACCGGGCGACCCGGTAAAATTGCTTAGGCTCTGGAAGCCTAACACGGCGTGATCTTGTCCAAAAAGCCGCTGCTGAGCTCCAGCTGGAAGTGTAAAAAGAACCGGGCTGTTAAAAAAAAAGAACCGGGCGGCCCGTTAAAATTGCTTAGCCGGGGCTCTGGAAGCCTAACCAGGCGTGATCTTGTCCAAAAAGCCGCTCGTGAGCTCCAGCTGGAAGTGTAAAAAGAACCGGGCTGGTTAAAAAAAAGAACCGGGCGGCCCGGTAAAATTGCTTAGCCGGGGTCCTGGAAGCCTGACCCGGCGTGATATTGTCCAAAAAGCCGCTCGTGAGCTCCAGCTGGAAGTGTAAAAAGAACCGGGCTGGTTAAAAAAAAAAGAACCGGGCGGGCCGGTAAAATTGCTTAGCCGGGGCTCTGGAAGCCTAACACGGCGTGATCTTGTCCCAAAAGCCGCTCGTGAGCTCCAGCTGGAAGTGTAAAAAGAACCGGGCTGGTTCAAAAAAAGAACCGGGCGGCCCGGTAGAATTGCTTAGCCGAGGTCCTGGAAGCCTAACCCGGCGTGATCTTGCGCCAAAAGCCGCTGCTGAGCTCCAGCTGGAAGTGTAAAAAGAACCGGGCTGGTTCAAAAAAAGAACCGGGCGGCCCGGTAAAATTGCTTAGCCGGGGTCCTGGAAGCCTAACGCGGCGTGATCTTGCCCGAAAGTCGGCCTCTATACTTCCATATTAGGTACCAGGCGCTCAGAGCCAACTTGGCAAAAATTTTCTAAGTGCCCACGGCTCTGCGGGGATTGTGCGTCCGACCCGCGCCGGTTCTCCAGCCGGCCTGAAATAACGCAAAACCAGCCTCTCCCCCTGGAGCTCACAGCCAAAGGCGAAACTTTTCTATGTGCCTACGGCTCTGCGAGCTTTTGAGTCCGCCCCGCGCCGGTTCGTCGGTCGGCCTCAAAAAGCGAAAAATCAGCCTCTCTCCCTGGAGCTCGACTCGAGTTGATCATTATACATGAAGAAATAACCAATTTCATCGTTTGGTTTATGTTTTACACGCGTTTTAAATTTTATTGCCGAAATCGCTTTTTCTCGCCGAGATAAGCACGTTTTCTGAAATGCCGCTCTCCCGTCACTCTGGTTAAAGTGTTATGGAAAAAAAAGGCTGTTGGGGGCTAGGGAGTATCGAGTTGATCATTATACATGAAGAAATAACCAATTTCATCGTTTGGTTTATGTTTTACACGCGTTTTAAATTTTATTGCCGAAATCGCTTTTTCTCGCCGAGATAAGCACGTTTTCTGAAATGCCGCTCTCCCGTCACTCTGGTTAAAGTGTTATGGAAAAAAAAGGCTGTTGGGGGCTAGGGAGTATCGAGTTGATCATTATACATGAAGAAATAACCAATTTCATCGTTTGGTTTATGTTTTACACGCGTTTTAAATTTTATTGCCGAAATCGCTTTTTCTCGCCGAGATAAGCACGTTTTCTGAAATGCCGCTCTCCCGTCACTCTGGTTAAAGTGTTATGAAAAAAAAGGCTGTTGGGGGCTAGGGAGTATCGAGTTGATCATTATACATGAAGAAATAACCAATTTCATCGTTTGGTTTATGTTTTACACGCGTTTTAAATTTTATTGCCGAAATCGCTTTTTCTCGCCGAGATAAGCACGTTTTCTGAAATGCCGCTCTCCCGTCACTCTGGTTAAAGTGTTATGATAAAAAAGGCTGTTGGGGGCTAGGGAGTATCGAGTTGATCATTATACATGAAGAAATAACCAATTTCATCGTTTGGTTTATGTTTTACACGCGTTTTAAATTTTATTGCCGAAATCGCTTTTTCTCGCCGAGATAAGCACGTTTTCTGAAATGCCGCTCTCCCGTCACTCTGGTTAAAGTGTTATGAAAAAAAAGGCTGTTGGGGGCTAGGGAGTATCGAGTTGATCATTATACATGAAGAAATAACCAATTTCATCGTTTGGTTTATGTTTTACACACGTTTTAAATTTTATTGCCGAAATCGCTTTTTCTCGCCGAGATAAGCACGTTTTCTGAAATGCCGCTCTCCCGTCACTCTGGTTAAAGTGTTATGAAAAAAAAGGCAGTTGGGGGCTAGGGAGTATCGAGTTGATCATTATACATGAAGAAATAACCAATTTCATCGTTTGGTTTATGTTTTACACGCGTTTTAAATTTTATTGCCGAAATCGCTTTTTCTCGCCGAGATAAGCACGTTTTCTGAAATGCCGCTCTCCCGTCACTCTGGTTAAAGTGTTATGAAAAAAAAGGCTGTTGGGGGCTAGGGAGTATCGAGTTGATCATTATACATGAAGAAATAACCAATTTCATCGTTTGGTTTATGTTTTACACGCGTTTTAAATTTTATTGCCGAAATCGCTTTTTCTCGCCGAGATAAGCACGTTTTCTGAAATGCCGCTCTCCCGTCACTCTGGTTAAAGTGTTATGAAAAAAAAGGCTGTTGGGGGCTAGGGAGTATCGAGTTGATCATTATACATGAAGAAATAACCAATTTCATCGTTTGGTTTATGTTTTACACGCGTTTTAAATTTTATTGCCGAAATCGCTTTTTCTCGCCGAGATAAGCACGTTTTCTGAAATGCCGCTCTCCCGTCACTCTGGTTAAAGTGTTATGAAAAAAAAGGCTGTTGGGGGCTAGGGAGTATCGAGTTGATCATTATACATGAAGAAATAACCAATTTCATCGTTTGGTTTATGTTTTACACACGTTTTAAATTTTATTGCCGAAATCGCTTTTTCTCGCCGAGATAAGCACGTTTTCTGAAATGCCGCTCTCCCGTCACTCTGGTTAAAGTGTTATGAAAAAAAAGGCTGTTGGGGGCTAGGGAGTATTGAGTTGATCATTATACATGAAGAAATAACCAATTTCATCGTTTGGTTTATGTTTTACACGCGTTTTAAATTTTATTGCCGAAATCGCTTTTTCTCGCCGAGATAAGCACGTTTTCTGAAATGCCGCTCTCCCGTCACTCTGAATAAAGTGTTATGAAAAAAAAGGCTGTTGGGGGCTAGGGAGTATCGAGTTGATCATTATACATGAAGAAATAACCAATTTCATCGTTTGGTTTATGTTTTACACGCGTTTTAAATTTTATTGCCGAAATCGCTTTTTCTCGCCGAGATAAGCACGTTTTCTGAAATGCCGCTCTCCCGTCACTCTGGTTAAAGTGTTATGAAAAAAAAGGCTGTTGGGGGCTAGGGAGTATCGAGTTGATCATTATACATGAAGAAATAACCAATTTCATCGTTTGGTTTATGTTTTACACGCGTTTTAAATTTTATTGCCGAAATCGCTTTTTCTCGCCGAGATAAGCACGTTTTCTGAAATGCCGCTCTCCCGTCACTCTGGTTAAAGTGTTATGAAAAAAAAGGCTGTTGGGGGCTAGGGAGTATCGAGTTGATCATTATACATGAAGAAATAACCAATTTCATCGTTTGGTTTATGTTTTACACGCGTTTTAAATTTTATTGCCGAAATCGCTTTTTCTCGCCGAGATAAGCACGTTTTCTGAAATGCCGCTCTCCCGTCACTCTGGTTAAAGTGTTTTGAAAAAAAAGGCTGTTGGGGGCTAGGGAGTATCGAGTTGATCATTATACATGAAGAAATAACCAATTTCATCGTTTGGTTTATGTTTTACACGCGTTTTAAATTTTATTGCCGAAATCGCTTTTTCTCGCCGAGATAAGCACGTTTTCTGAAATGCCGCTCTCCCGTCACTCTGGTTAAAGTGTTATGAAAAAAAAGGCTGTTGGGGGCTAGGGAGTATCGAGTTGATCATTATACATGAAGAAATAACCAATTTCATCGTTTGGTTTATGTTTTACACGCGTTTTAAATTTTATTGCCGAAATCGCTTTTTCTCGCCGAGATAAGCACGTTTTCTGAAATGCCGCTCTCCCGTCACTCTGGTTAAAGTGTTATGAAAAAAAAGGCTGTTGGGGGCTAGGGAGTATCGAGTTGATCATTATACATGAAGAAATAACCAATTTCATCGTTTGGTTTATGTTTTACACGCGTTTTAAATTTTATTACGGAAATCGCTTTTTCTCGCCGAGATAAGCACGTTTTCTGAAATGCCGCTCTCCCGTCACTCTGGTTAAAGTGTTATGAAAAAAAAGGCTGTTGGGGGCTAGGGAGTATCGAGTTGATCATTATACATGAAGAAATAACCAATTTCATCGTTTGGTTTATGTTTTACACGCGTTTTAAATTTTATTGCCGAAATCGCTTTTTCTCGCCGAGATAAGCACGTTTTCTGAAATGCCGCTCTCCCGTCACTCTGGTTAAAGTGTTATGAACAAAAAGGCTGTTGGGGGCTAGGGAGTATCGAGTTGATCATTATACATGAAGAAATAACCAATTTCATCGTTTGGTTTATGTTTTACACGCGTTTTAAATTTTATTGCCGAAATCGCTTTTTCTCGCCGAGATAAGCACGTTTTCTGAAATGCCGCTCTCCCGTCACTCTGGTTAAAGTGTTATGAAAAAAAAAGGCTGTTGGGGGCTAGGGAGTATCGAGTTGATCATTATACATGAAGAAATAACCAATTTCATCGTTTGGTTTATGTTTTACACGCTGCTGAGCTCCAGCTGGATGTGTAAAAAGAACCGGGCTGGTTAAAAAAAGAACCGGGCGACCCGGTAAAATTGCTTAGCCGGGGCTCTGGAAGCTTAACACGGCGTGATCTTGTCCAAAAAGCCGCTGCTGAGCTCCAGCTGGAAGTGTAAAAAGAACCGGGCTGGTTAAAAAAAAGAACCGGGCGACCCGGTAAAATTGCTTAGCCGGGGCTCTGGAAGCCTAACACGGCGTGATCTTGTCCAAAAAGCCGCTGCTGAGCTCCAGCTGGAAGTGTAAAAAGAACCGGGCTGGTTAAAAAAAAGAACCGGGCGGCCCGGTAAAATTGCCTAGCCGGGGTCCTGGAAGCCTAACCCGGCGTGATACTGTGCAAAAAGCCGCTGCTGAGCTCCAGCTGGAAGTGTAAAAAGAACCGGGCTGGTTAAAAAAAGAACCGGGCGACCCGGTAAAATTGCTTAGCCGGGGCTCTGGAAGCCTAACACGGCGTGATCTTGTCCAAAAAGCCGCTGCTGAGCTCCAGCTGGAAGTGTAAAAAGAACCGGGCTGTTTAAAAAAAAGAACCGGGCGGCCCGTTAAAATTGCTTAGCCGGGGCTCTGGAAGCCTAACCAGGCGTGATCTTGTCCAAAAAGACGCTCGTGAGCTCCAGCTGGAAGTGTAAAAAGAACCGGGCTGGTTAAAAAAAAGAACCGGGCGGCCCGGTAAAATTGCTTAGCCGGGGTCCTGGAAGCCTGACCCGGCGTGATATTGTCCAAAAAGCCGCTCGTGAGCTCCAGCTGGAAGTGTAAAAAGAACCGGGCTGGTTAAAAAAAAAAGAACCGGGCGGGCCGGTAAAATTGCTTAGCCGGGGCTCTGGAAGCCTAACACGGCGTGATCTTGTCCCAAAAGCCGCTCGTGAGCTCCAGCTGGAAGTGTAAAAAGAACCGGGCTGGTTAAAAAAAAGAACCGGGCGGCCCGGTAGAATTGCTTAGCCGAGGTCCTGGAAGCCTAACCCGGCGTGATCTTGCGCCAAAAGCCGCTGCTGAGCTCCAGCTGGAAGTGTAAAAAGAACCGGGCTGGTTCAAAAAAAGAACCGGGCGGCCCGGTAAAATTGCTTAGCCGGGGTCCTGGAAGCCTAACGCGGCGTGATCTTGCCCGAAAGTCGGCCGAGATAAGCACGTTTATTCTCGCCGAGATAAGCACGTTTTCTGAAATGCCGCTCTCCCGTCACTCTGGTTAAAGTGTTATGAACAAAAAGGCTGTTGGGGGCTAGGGAGTATCGAGTTGATCATTATACATGAAGAAATAACCAATTTCATCGTTTGGTTTATGTTTTACACGCGTTTTAAATTTTATTGCCGAAATCGCTTTTTCTCGCCGAGATAAGCACGTTTTCTGAAATGCCGCTCTCCCGTCACTCTGGTTAAAGTGTTATGAAAAAAAAAGGCTGTTGGGGGCTAGGGAGTATCGAGTTGATCATTATACATGAAGAAATAACCAATTTCATCGTTTGGTTTATGTTTTACACGCTGCTGAGCTCCAGCTGGATGTGTAAAAAGAACCGGGCTGGTTAAAAAAAAGAACCGGGCGACCCGGTAAAATTGCTTAGCCGGGGCTCTGGAAGCCTAACACGGCGTGATCTTGTCCAAAAAGCCGCTGCTGAGCTCCAGCTGGAAGTGTAAAAAGAACCGGGCTGGTTAAAAAAAAGAACCGGGCGGCCCGGTAAAATTGCCTAGCCGGGGTCCTGGAAGCCTAACCCGGCGTGATACTGTGCAAAAAGCCGCTGCTAAGCTCCAGCTGGAAGTGTAAAAAGAACCGGGCTGGTTAAAAAAAGAACCGGGCGACCCGGTAAAATTGCTTAGGCTCTGGAAGCCTAACACGGCGTGATCTTGTCCAAAAAGCCGCTGCTGAGCTCCAGCTGGAAGTGTAAAAAGAACCGGGCTGTTAAAAAAAAAGAACCGGGCGGCCCGTTAAAATTGCTTAGCCGGGGCTCTGGAAGCCTAACCAGGCGTGATCTTGTCCAAAAAGCCGCTCGTGAGCTCCAGCTGGAAGTGTAAAAAGAACCGGGCTGGTTAAAAAAAAGAACCGGGCGGCCCGGTAAAATTGCTTAGCCGGGGTCCTGGAAGCCTGACCCGGCGTGATATTGTCCAAAAAGCCGCTCGTGAGCTCCAGCTGGAAGTGTAAAAAGAACCGGGCTGGTTAAAAAAAAAAGAACCGGGCGGGCCGGTAAAATTGCTTAGCCGGGGCTCTGGAAGCCTAACACGGCGTGATCTTGTCCCAAAAGCCGCTCGTGAGCTCCAGCTGGAAGTGTAAAAAGAACCGGGCTGGTTCAAAAAAAGAACCGGGCGGCCCGGTAGAATTGCTTAGCCGAGGTCCTGGAAGCCTAACCCGGCGTGATCTTGCGCCAAAAGCCGCTGCTGAGCTCCAGCTGGAAGTGTAAAAAGAACCGGGCTGGTTCAAAAAAAGAACCGGGCGGCCCGGTAAAATTGCTTAGCCGGGGTCCTGGAAGCCTAACGCGGCGTGATCTTGCCCGAAAGTCGGCCTCTATACTTCCATATTAGGTACCAGGCGCTCAGAGCCAACTTGGCAAAAATTTTCTAAGTGCCCACGGCTCTGCGGGGATTGTGCGTCCGACCCGCGCCGGTTCTCCAGCCGGCCTGAAATAACGCAAAACCAGCCTCTCCCCCTGGAGCTCACAGCCAAAGGCGAAACTTTTCTATGTGCCTACGGCTCTGCGAGCTTTTGAGTCCGCCCCGCGCCGGTTCGTCGGTCGGCCTCAAAAAGCGAAAAATCAGCCTCTCTCCCTGGAGCTCGACTCGAGTTGATCATTATACATGAAGAAATAACCAATTTCATCGTTTGGTTTATGTTTTACACGCGTTTTAAATTTTATTGCCGAAATCGCTTTTTCTCGCCGAGATAAGCACGTTTTCTGAAATGCCGCTCTCCCGTCACTCTGGTTAAAGTGTTATGGAAAAAAAAGGCTGTTGGGGGCTAGGGAGTATCGAGTTGATCATTATACATGAAGAAATAACCAATTTCATCGTTTGGTTTATGTTTTACACGCGTTTTAAATTTTATTGCCGAAATCGCTTTTTCTCGCCGAGATAAGCACGTTTTCTGAAATGCCGCTCTCCCGTCACTCTGGTTAAAGTGTTATGAAAAAAAAGGCTGTTGGGGGCTAGGGAGTATCGAGTTGATCATTATACATGAAGAAATAACCAATTTCATCGTTTGGTTTATGTTTTACACGCGTTTTAAATTTTATTGCCGAAATCGCTTTTTCTCGCCGAGATAAGCACGTTTTCTGAAATGCCGCTCTCCCGTCACTCTGGTTAAAGTGTTATGATAAAAAAGGCTGTTGGGGGCTAGGGAGTATCGAGTTGATCATTATACATGAAGAAATAACCAATTTCATCGTTTGGTTTATGTTTTACACGCGTTTTAAATTTTATTGCCGAAATCGCTTTTTCTCGCCGAGATAAGCACGTTTTCTGAAATGCCGCTCTCCCGTCACTCTGGTTAAAGTGTTATGAAAAAAAAGGCTGTTGGGGGCTAGGGAGTATCGAGTTGATCATTATACATGAAGAAATAACCAATTTCATCGTTTGGTTTATGTTTTACACACGTTTTAAATTTTATTGCCGAAATCGCTTTTTCTCGCCGAGATAAGCACGTTTTCTGAAATGCCGCTCTCCCGTCACTCTGGTTAAAGTGTTATGAAAAAAAAGGCTGTTGGGGGCTAGGGAGTATCGAGTTGATCATTATACATGAAGAAATAACCAATTTCATCGTTTGGTTTATGTTTTACACGCGTTTTAAATTTTATTGCCGAAATCGCTTTTTCTCGCCGAGATAAGCACGTTTTCTGAAATGCCGCTCTCCCGTCACTCTGAATAAAGTGTTATGAAAAAAAAGGCTGTTGGGGGCTAGGGAGTATCGAGTTGATCATTATACATGAAGAAATAACCAATTTCATCGTTTGGTTTATGTTTTACACGCGTTTTAAATTTTATTGCCGAAATCGCTTTTTCTCGCCGAGATAAGCACGTTTTCTGAAATGCCGCTCTCCCGTCACTCTGGTTAAAGTGTTATGAAAAAAAAGGCTGTTGGGGGCTAGGGAGTATCGAGTTGATCATTATACATGAAGAAATAACCAATTTCATCGTTTGGTTTATGTTTTACACGCGTTTTAAATTTTATTGCCGAAATCGCTTTTTCTCGCCGAGATAAGCACGTTTTCTGAAATGCCGCTCTCCCGTCACTCTGGTTAAAGTGTTATGAAAAAAAAGGCTGTTGGGGGCTAGGGAGTATCGAGTTGATCATTATACATGAAGAAATAACCAATTTCATCGTTTGGTTTATGTTTTACACGCGTTTTAAATTTTATTGCCGAAATCGCTTTTTCTCGCCGAGATAAGCACGTTTTCTGAAATGCCGCTCTCCCGTCACTCTGGTTAAAGTGTTTTGAAAAAAAAGGCTGTTGGGGGCTAGGGAGTATCGAGTTGATCATTATACATGAAGAAATAACCAATTTCATCGTTTGGTTTATGTTTTACACGCGTTTTAAATTTTATTGCCGAAATCGCTTTTTCTCGCCGAGATAAGCACGTTTTCTGAAATGCCGCTCTCCCGTCACTCTGGTTAAAGTGTTATGAAAAAAAAGGCTGTTGGGGGCTAGGGAGTATCGAGTTGATCATTATACATGAAGAAATAACCAATTTCATCGTTTGGTTTATGTTTTACACGCGTTTTAAATTTTATTGCCGAAATCGCTTTTTCTCGCCGAGATAAGCACGTTTTCTGAAATGCCGCTCTCCCGTCACTCTGGTTAAAGTGTTATGAAAAAAAAGGCTGTTGGGGGCTAGGGAGTATCGAGTTGATCATTATACATGAAGAAATAACCAATTTCATCGTTTGGTTTATGTTTTACACGCGTTTTAAATTTTATTACGGAAATCGCTTTTTCTCGCCGAGATAAGCACGTTTTCTGAAATGCCGCTCTCCCGTCACTCTGGTTAAAGTGTTATGAAAAAAAAGGCTGTTGGGGGCTAGGGAGTATCGAGTTGATCATTATACATGAAGAAATAACCAATTTCATCGTTTGGTTTATGTTTTACACGCGTTTTAAATTTTATTGCCGAAATCGCTTTTTCTCGCCGAGATAAGCACGTTTTCTGAAATGCCGCTCTCCCGTCACTCTGGTTAAAGTGTTATGAACAAAAAGGCTGTTGGGGGCTAGGGAGTATCGAGTTGATCATTATACATGAAGAAATAACCAATTTCATCGTTTGGTTTATGTTTTACACGCGTTTTAAATTTTATTGCCGAAATCGCTTTTTCTCGCCGAGATAAGCACGTTTTCTGAAATGCCGCTCTCCCGTCACTCTGGTTAAAGTGTTATGGAAAAAAAAGGCTGTTGGGGGCTAGGGAGTATCGAGTTGATCATTATACATGAAGAAATAACCAATTTCATCGTTTGGTTTATGTTTTACACGCGTTTTAAATTTTATTGCCGAAATCGCTTTTTCTCGCCGAGATAAGCACGTTTTCTGAAATGCCGCTCTCCCGTAACTCTGGTTAAAGTGTTATGAAAAAAAAGGCTGTTGGGGGCTAGGGAGTATCGAGTTGATCATTATACATGAAGAAATAACCAATTTCATCGTTTGGTTTATGTTTTACACGCGTTTTAAATTTTATTGCCGAAATCGCTTTTTCTCGCCGAGATAAGCACGTTTTCTGAAATGCCGCTCTCCCGTCACTCTGGTTAAAGTGTTATGATAAAAAAGGCTGTTGGGGGCTAGGGAGTATCGAGTTGATCATTATACATGAAGAAATAACCAATTTCATCGTTTGGTTTATGTTTTACACGCGTTTTAAATTTTATTGCCGAAATCGCTTTTTCTCGCCGAGATAAGCACGTTTTCTGAAATGCCGCTCTCCCGTCACTCTGGTTAAAGTGTTATGAAAAAAAAGGCTGTTGGGGGCTAGGGAGTATCGAGTTGATCATTATACATGAAGAAATAACCAATTTCATCGTTTGGTTTATGTTTTACACACGTTTTAAATTTTATTGCCGAAATCGCTTTTTCTCGCCGAGATAAGCACGTTTTCTGAAATGCCGCTCTCCCGTCACTCTGGTTAAAGTGTTATGAAAAAAAAGGCTGTTGGGGGCTAGGGAGTATTGAGTTGATCATTATACATGAAGAAATAACCAATTTCATCGTTTGGTTTATGTTTTACACGCGTTTTAAATTTTATTGCCGAAATCGCTTTTTCTCGCCGAGATAAGCACGTTTTCTGAAATGCCGCTCTCCCGTCACTCTGGTTAAAGTGTTGTGAAAAAAAAGGCTGTTGGGGGCTAGGGAGTATCGAGTTGATCATTATACATGAAGAAATAACCAATTTCATCGTTTGGTTTATGTTTTACACGCGTTTTAAATTTTATTGCCGAAATCGCTTTTTCTCGCCGAGATAAGCACGTTTTCTGAAATGCCGCTCTCCCGTCACTCTGGTTAAAGTGTTATGAAAAAAAAAGGCTGTTGGGGGCTAGGGAGTATCGAGTTGATCATTATACATGAAGAAATAACCAATTTCATCGTTTGGTTTATGTTTTACACGCTGCTGAGCTCCAGCTGGATGTGTAAAAAGAACCGGGCTGGTTAAAAAAAGAACCGGGCGACCCGGTAAAATTGCTTAGCCGGGGCTCTGGAAGCTTAACACGGCGTGATCTTGTCCAAAAAGCCGCTGCTGAGCTCCAGCTGGAAGTGTAAAAAGAACCGGGCTGGTTAAAAAAAAGAACCGGGCGACCCGGTAAAATTGCTTAGCCGGGGCTCTGGAAGCCTAACACGGCGTGATCTTGTCCAAAAAGCCGCTGCTGAGCTCCAGCTGGAAGTGTAAAAAGAACCGGGCTGGTTAAAAAAAAGAACCGGGCGGCCCGGTAAAATTGCCTAGCCGGGGTCCTGGAAGCCTAACCCGGCGTGATACTGTGCAAAAAGCCGCTGCTGAGCTCCAGCTGGAAGTGTAAAAAGAACCGGGCTGGTTAAAAAAAGAACCGGGCGACCCGGTAAAATTGCTTAGCCGGGGCTCTGGAAGCCTAACACGGCGTGATCTTGTCCAAAAAGCCGCTGCTGAGCTCCAGCTGGAAGTGTAAAAAGAACCGGGCTGTTTAAAAAAAAGAACCGGGCGGCCCGTTAAAATTGCTTAGCCGGGGCTCTGGAAGCCTAACCAGGCGTGATCTTGTCCAAAAAGACGCTCGTGAGCTCCAGCTGGAAGTGTAAAAAGAACCGGGCTGGTTAAAAAAAAGAACCGGGCGGCCCGGTAAAATTGCTTAGCCGGGGTCCTGGAAGCCTGACCCGGCGTGATATTGTCCAAAAAGCCGCTCGTGAGCTCCAGCTGGAAGTGTAAAAAGAACCGGGCTGGTTAAAAAAAAAAGAACCGGGCGGGCCGGTAAAATTGCTTAGCCGGGGCTCTGGAAGCCTAACACGGCGTGATCTTGTCCCAAAAGCCGCTCGTGAGCTCCAGCTGGAAGTGTAAAAAGAACCGGGCTGGTTCAAAAAAAGAACCGGGCGGCCCGGTAGAATTGCTTAGCCGAGGTCCTGGAAGCCTAACCCGGCGTGATCTTGCGCCAAAAGCCGCTGCTGAGCTCCAGCTGGAAGTGTAAAAAGAACCGGGCTGGTTCAAAAAAAGAACCGGGCGGCCCGGTAAAATTGCTTAGCCGGGGTCCTGGAAGCCTAACGCGGCGTGATCTTGCCCGAAAGTCGGCCGAGATAAGCACGTTTATTCTCGCCGAGATAAGCACGTTTTCTGAAATGCCGCTCTCCCGTCACTCTGGTTAAAGTGTTATGAACAAAAAGGCTGTTGGGGGCTAGGGAGTATCGAGTTGATCATTATACATGAAGAAATAACCAATTTCATCGTTTGGTTTATGTTTTACACGCGTTTTAAATTTTATTGCCGAAATCGCTTTTTCTCGCCGAGATAAGCACGTTTTCTGAAATGCCGCTCTCCCGTCACTCTGGTTAAAGTGTTATGAAAAAAAAAGGCTGTTGGGGGCTAGGGAGTATCGAGTTGATCATTATACATGAAGAAATAACCAATTTCATCGTTTGGTTTATGTTTTACACGCTGCTGAGCTCCAGCTGGATGTGTAAAAAGAACCGGGCTGGTTAAAAAAAGAACCGGGCGACCCGGTAAAATTGCTTAGCCGGGGCTCTGGAAGCCTAACACGGCGTGATCTTGTCCAAAAAGCCGCTGCTGAGCTCCAGCTGGAAGTGTAAAAAGAACCGGGCTGTTTAAAAAAAAGAACCGGGCGGCCCGTTAAAATTGCTTAGCCGGGGCTCTGGAAGCCTAACCAGGCGTGATCTTGTCCAAAAAGCCGCTCGTGAGCTCCAGCTGGAAGTGTAAAAAGAACCGGGCTGGTTAAAAAAAAGAACCGGGCGGCCCGGTAAAATTGCTTAGCCGGGGTCCTGGAAGCCTGACCCGGCGTGATATTGTCCAAAAAGCCGCTCGTGAGCTCCAGCTGGAAGTGTAAAAAGAACCGGGCTGGTTAAAAAAAAAAGAACCGGGCGGGCCGGTAAAATTGCTTAGCCGGGGCTCTGGAAGCCTAACACGGCGTGATCTTGTCCCAAAAGCCGCTCGTGAGCTCCAGCTGGAAGTGTAAAAAGAACCGGGCTGGTTCAAAAAAAGAACCGGGCGGCCCGGTAGAATTGCTTAGCCGAGGTCCTGGAAGCCTAACCCGGCGTGATCTTGCGCCAAAAGCCGCTGCTGAGCTCCAGCTGGAAGTGTAAAAAGAACCGGGCTGGTTCAAAAAAAGAACCGGGCGGCCCGGTAAAATTGCTTAGCCGGGGTCCTGGAAGCCTAACGCGGCGTGATCTTGCCCGAAAGTCGGCCTCTATACTTCCATATTAGGTACCAGGCGCTCAGAGCCAACTTGGCGAAAATTTTCTAAGTGCCCACGGCTCTGCGGGGATTGTGCGTCCGACCCGCGCCGGTTCTCCAGCCGGCCTGAAATAACGCAAAACCAGCCTCTCCCCCTGGAGCTCACAGCCAAAGGCGAAACTTTTCTATGTGCCTACGGCTCTGCGAGCTTTTGAGTCCGCCCCGCGCCGGTTCGTCGGTCGGCCTCAAAAAGCGAAAAATCAGCCTCTCTCCCTGGAGCTCGACTCGAGTTGATCATTATACATGAAGAAATAACCAATTTCATCGTTTGGTTTATGTTTTACACGCGTTTTAAATTTTATTGCCGAAATCGCTTTTTCTCGCCGAGATAAGCACGTTTTCTGAAATGCCGCTCTCCCGTCACTCTGGTTAAAGTGTTATGGAAAAAAAAGGCTGTTGGGGGCTAGGGAGTATCGAGTTGATCATTATACATGAAGAAATAACCAATTTCATCGTTTGGTTTATGTTTTACACGCGTTTTAAATTTTATTGCCGAAATCGCTTTTTCTCGCCGAGATAAGCACGTTTTCTGAAATGCCGCTCTCCCGTCACTCTGGTTAAAGTGTTATGAAAAAAAAGGCTGTTGGGGGCTAGGGAGTATCGAGTTGATCATTATACATGAAGAAATAACCAATTTCATCGTTTGGTTTATGTTTTACACGCGTTTTAAATTTTATTGCCGAAATCGCTTTTTCTCGCCGAGATAAGCACGTTTTCTGAAATGCCGCTCTCCCGTCACTCTGGTTAAAGTGTTATGATAAAAAAGGCTGTTGGGGGCTAGGGAGTATCGAGTTGATCATTATACATGAAGAAATAACCAATTTCATCGTTTGGTTTATGTTTTACACGCGTTTTAAATTTTATTGCCGAAATCGCTTTTTCTCGCCGAGATAAGCACGTTTTCTGAAATGCCGCTCTCCCGTCACTCTGGTTAAAGTGTTATGAAAAAAAAGGCTGTTGGGGGCTAGGGAGTATCGAGTTGATCATTATACATGAAGAAATAACCAATTTCATCGTTTGGTTTATGTTTTACACACGTTTTAAATTTTATTGCCGAAATCGCTTTTTCTCGCCGAGATAAGCACGTTTTCTGAAATGCCGCTCTCCCGTCACTCTGGTTAAAGTGTTATGAAAAAAAAGGCTGTTGGGGGCTAGGGAGTATCGAGTTGATCATTATACATGAAGAAATAACCAATTTCATCGTTTGGTTTATGTTTTACACGCGTTTTAAATTTTATTGCCGAAATCGCTTTTTCTCGCCGAGATAAGCACGTTTTCTGAAATGCCGCTCTCCCGTCACTCTGGTTAAAGTGTTATGAAAAAAAAGGCTGTTGGGGGCTAGGGAGTATCGAGTTGATCATTATACATGAAATAATAACCAATTTCATCGTTTGGTTTATGTTTTACACGCGTTTTAAATTTTATTGCCGAAATCGCTTTTTCTCGCCGAGATAAGCACGTTTTCTGAAATGCCGCTCTCCCGTCACTCTGGTTAAAGTGTTATGAAAAAAAAGGCTGTTGGGGGCTAGGGAGTATCGAGATGATCATTATACATGAAGAAATAACCAATTTCATCGTTTGGTTTATGTTTTACACGCGTTTTAAATTTTATTGCCGAAATCGCTTTTTCTCGCCGAGATAAGCACGTTTTCTGAAATGCCGCTCTCCCGTCACTCTGGTTAAAGTGTTATGAAAAAAAAGGCTGTTGGGGGCTAGGGAGTATCGAGTTGATCATTATACATGAAGAAATAACCAATTTCATCGTTTGGTTTATGTTTTACACGCGTTTTAAATTTTATTGCCGAAATCGCTTTTTCTCGCCGAGATAAGCACGTTTTCTGAAATGCCGCTCTCCCGTCACTCTGGTTAAAGTGTTTTGAAAAAAAAGGCTGTTGGGGGCTAGGGAGTATCGAGTTGATCATTATACATGAAGAAATAACCAATTTCATCGTTTGGTTTATGTTTTACACGCGTTTTAAATTTTATTGCCGAAATCGCTTTTTCTCGCCGAGATAAGCACGTTTTCTGAAATGCCGCTCTCCCGTCACTCTGGTTAAAGTGTTATGGAAAAAAAAGGCTGTTGGGGGCTAGGGAGTATCGAGTTGATCATTATACATGAAGAAATAACCAATTTCATCGTTTGGTTTATGTTTTACACGCGTTTTAAATTTTATTGCCGAAATCGCTTTTTCTCGCCGAGATAAGCACGTTTTCTGAAATGCCGCTCTCCCGTCACTCTGGTTAAAGTGTTATGAAAAAAAAGGCTGTTGGGGGCTAGGGAGTATCGAGTTGATCATTATACATGAAGAAATAACCAATTTCATCGTTTGGTTTATGTTTTACACGCGTTTTAAATTTTATTGCCGAAATCGCTTTTTCTCGCCGAGATAAGCACGTTTTCTGAAATGCCGCTCTCCCGTCACTCTGGTTAAAGTGTTATGATAAAAAAGGCTGTTGGGGGCTAGGGAGTATCGAGTTGATCATTATACATGAAGAAATAACCAATTTCATCGTTTGGTTTATGTTTTACACGCGTTTTAAATTTTATTGCCGAAATCGCTTTTTCTCGCCGAGATAAGCACGTTTTCTGAAATGCCGCTCTCCCGTCACTCTGGTTAAAGTGTTATGAAAAAAAAGGCTGTTGGGGGCTAGGGAGTATCGAGTTGATCATTATACATGAAGAAATAACCAATTTCATCGTTTGGTTTATGTTTTACACACGTTTTAAATTTTATTGCCGAAATCGCTTTTTCTCGCCGAGATAAGCACGTTTTCTGAAATGCCGCTCTCCCGTCACTCTGGTTAAAGTGTTATGAAAAAAAAGGCTGTTGGGGGCTAGGGAGTATCGAGTTGATCATTATACATGAAGAAATAACCAATTTCATCGTTTGGTTTATGTTTTACACGCGTTTTAAATTTTATTGCCGAAATCGCTTTTTCTCGCCGAGATAAGCACGTTTTCTGAAATGCCGCTCTCCCGTCACTCTGGTTAAAGTGTTATGAAAAAAAAGGCTGTTGGGGGCTAGGGAGTATCGAGTTGATCATTATACATGAAGAAATAACCAATTTCATCGTTTGGTTTATGTTTTACACGCGTTTTAAATTTTATTGCCGAAATCGCTTTTTCTCGCCGAGATAAGCACGTTTTCTGAAATGCCGCTCTCCCGTCACTCTGGTTAAAGTGTTATGAAAAAAAAGGCTGTTGGGGGCTAGGGAGTATCGAGTTGATCATTATACATGAAGAAATAACCAATTTCATCGTTTGGTTTATGTTTTACACGCGTTTTAAATTTTATTGCCGAAATCGCTTTTTCTCGCCGAGATAAGCACGTTTTCTGAAATGCCGCTCTCCCGTCACTCTGGTTAAAGTGTTTTGAAAAAAAAGGCTGTTGGGGGCTAGGGAGTATCGAGTTGATCATTATACATGAAGAAATAACCAATTTCATCGTTTGGTTTATGTTTTACACGCGTTTTAAATTTTATTGCCGAAATCGCTTTTTCTCGCCGAGATAAGCACGTTTTCTGAAATGCCGCTCTCCCGTCACTCTGGTTAAAGTGTTATGAAAAAAAAGGCTGTTGGGGGCTAGGGAGTATCGAGTTGATCATTATACATGAAGAAATAACCAATTTCATCGTTTGGTTTATGTTTTACACGCGTTTTAAATTTTATTGCCGAAATCGCTTTTTCTCGCCGAGATAAGCACGTTTTCTGAAATGCCGCTCTCCCGTCACTCTGGTTAAAGTGTTATGAAAAAAAAGGCTGTTGGGGGCTAGGGAGTATCGAGTTGATCATTATACATGAAGAAATAACCAATTTCATCGTTTGGTTTATGTTTTACACGCGTTTTAAATTTTATTACGGAAATCGCTTTTTCTCGCCGAGATAAGCACGTTTTCTGAAATGCCGCTCTCCCGTCACTCTGGTTAAAGTGTTATGAAAAAAAAGGCTGTTGGGGGCTAGGGAGTATCGAGTTGATCATTATACATGAAGAAATAACCAATTTCATCGTTTGGTTTATGTTTTACACGCGTTTTAAATTTTATTGCCGAAATCGCTTTTTCTCGCCGAGATAAGCACGTTTTCTGAAATGCCGCTCTCCCGTCACTCTGGTTAAAGTGTTATGAAAAAAAAGGCTGTTGGGGGCTAGGGAGTATCGAGTTGATCATTATACATGAAGAAATAACCAATTTCATCGTTTGGTTTATGTTTTACACGCGTTTTAAATTTTATTGCCGAAATCGCTTTTTCTCGCCGAGATAAGCACGTTTTCTGAAATGCCGCTCTCCCGTCACTCTGGTTAAAGTGTTATGAAAAAAAAGGCTGTTGGGGGCTAGGGAGTATCGAGTTGATCATTATACATGAAGAAATAACCAATTTCATCGTTTGGTTTATGTTTTACACGCGTTTTAAATTTTATTACGGAAATCGCTTTTTCTCGCCGAGATAAGCACGTTTTCTGAAATGCCGCTCTCCCGTCACTCTGGTTAAAGTGTTATGAAAAAAAAGGCTGTTGGGGGCTAGGGAGTATCGAGTTGATCATTATACATGAAGAAATAACCAATTTCATCGTTTGGTTTATGTTTTACACGCGTTTTAAATTTTATTGCCGAAATCGCTTTTTCTCGCCGAGATAAGCACGTTTTCTGAAATGCCGCTCTCCCGTCACTCTGGTTAAAGTGTTATGAACAAAAAGGCTGTTGGGGGCTAGGGAGTATCGAGTTGATCATTATACATGAAGAAATAACCAATTTCATCGTTTGGTTTATGTTTTACACGCGTTTTAAATTTTATTGCCGAAATCGCTTTTTCTCGCCGAGATAAGCACGTTTTCTGAAATGCCGCTCTCCCGTCACTCTGGTTAAAGTGTTATGAAAAAAAAAGGCTGTTGGGGGCTAGGGAGTATCGAGTTGATCATTATACATGAAGAAATAACCAATTTCATCGTTTGGTTTATGTTTTACACGCTGCTGAGCTCCAGCTGGATGTGTAAAAAGAACCGGGCTGGTTAAAAAAAGAACCGGGCGACCCGGTAAAATTGCTTAGCCGGGGCTCTGGAAGCTTAACACGGCGTGATCTTGTCCAAAAAGCCGCTGCTGAGCTCCAGCTGGAAGTGTAAAAAGAACCGGGCTGGTTAAAAAAAAGAACCGGGCGACCCGGTAAAATTGCTTAGCCGGGGCTCTGGAAGCCTAACACGGCGTGATCTTGTCCAAAAAGCCGCTGCTGAGCTCCAGCTGGAAGTGTAAAAAGAACCGGGCTGGTTAAAAAAAAGAACCGGGCGGCCCGGTAAAATTGCCTAGCCGGGGTCCTGGAAGCCTAACCCGGCGTGATACTGTGCAAAAAGCCGCTGCTGAGCTCCAGCTGGAAGTGTAAAAAGAACCGGGCTGGTTAAAAAAAGAACCGGGCGACCCGGTAAAATTGCTTAGCCGGGGCTCTGGAAGCCTAACACGGCGTGATCTTGTCAAAAAAGCCGCTGCTGAGCTCCAGCTGGAAGTGTAAAAAGAACCGGGCTGTTTAAAAAAAAGAACCGGGCGGCCCGTTAAAATTGCTTAGCCGGGGCTCTGGAAGCCTAACCAGGCGTGATCTTGTCCAAAAAGCCGCTCGTGAGCTCCAGCTGGAAGTGTAAAAAGAACCGGGCTGGTTAAAAAAAAGAACCGGGCGGCCCGGTAAAATTGCTTAGCCGGGGTCCTGGAAGCCTGACCCGGCGTGATATTGTCCAAAAAGCCGCTCGTGAGCTCCAGCTGGAAGTGTAAAAAGAACCGGGCTGGTTAAAAAAAAAAGAACCGGGCGGGCCGGTAAAATTGCTTAGCCGGGGCTCTGGAAGCCTAACACGGCGTGATCTTGTCCCAAAAGCCGCTCGTGAGCTCCAGCTGGAAGTGTAAAAAGAACCGGGCTGGTTCAAAAAAAGAACCGGGCGGCCCGGTAGAATTGCTTAGCCGAGGTCCTGGAAGCCTAACCCGGCGTGATCTTGCGCCAAAAGCCGCTGCTGAGCTCCAGCTGGAAGTGTAAAAAGAACCGGGCTGGTTCAAAAAAAGAACCGGGCGGCCCGGTAAAATTGCTTAGCCGGGGTCCTGGAAGCCTAACGCGGCGTGATCTTGCCCGAAAGTCGGCCTCTATACTTCCATATTAGGTACCAGGCGCTCAGAGCCAACTTGGCGAAAATTTTCTAAGTGCCCACGGCTCTGCGGGGATTGTGCGTCCGACCCGCGCCGGTTCTCCAGCCGGCCTGAAATAACGCAAAACCAGCCTCTCCCCCTGGAGCTCACAGCCAAAGGCGAAACTTTTCTATGTGCCTACGGCTCTGCGAGCTTTTGAGTCCGCCCCGCGCCGGTTCGTCGGTCGGCCTCAAAAAGCGAAAAATCAGCCTCTCTCCCTGGAGCTCGACTCGAGTTGATCATTATACATGAAGAAATAACCAATTTCATCGTTTGGTTTATGTTTTACACGCGTTTTAAATTTTATTGCCGAAATCGCTTTTTCTCGCCGAGATAAGCACGTTTTCTGAAATGCCGCTCTCCCGTCACTCTGGTTAAAGTGTTATGGAAAAAAAAGGCTGTTGGGGGCTAGGGAGTATCGAGTTGATCATTATACATGAAGAAATAACCAATTTCATCGTTTGGTTTATGTTTTACACGCGTTTTAAATTTTATTGCCGAAATCGCTTTTTCTCGCCGAGATAAGCACGTTTTCTGAAATGCCGCTCTCCCGTCACTCTGGTTAAAGTGTTATGAAAAAAAAGGCTGTTGGGGGCTAGGGAGTATCGAGTTGATCATTATACATGAAGAAATAACCAATTTCATCGTTTGGTTTATGTTTTACACGCGTTTTAAATTTTATTGCCGAAATCGCTTTTTCTCGCCGAGATAAGCACGTTTTCTGAAATGCCGCTCTCCCGTCACTCTGGTTAAAGTGTTATGATAAAAAAGGCTGTTGGGGGCTAGGGAGTATCGAGTTGATCATTATACATGAAGAAATAACCAATTTCATCGTTTGGTTTATGTTTTACACGCGTTTTAAATTTTATTGCCGAAATCGCTTTTTCTCGCCGAGATAAGCACGTTTTCTGAAATGCCGCTCTCCCGTCACTCTGGTTAAAGTGTTATGAAAAAAAAGGCTGTTGGGGGCTAGGGAGTATCGAGTTGATCATTATACATGAAGAAATAACCAATTTCATCGTTTGGTTTATGTTTTACACACGTTTTAAATTTTATTGCCGAAATCGCTTTTTCTCGCCGAGATAAGCACGTTTTCTGAAATGCCGCTCTCCCGTCACTCTGGTTAAAGTGTTATGAAAAAAAAGGCTGTTGGGGGCTAGGGAGTATCGAGTTGATCATTATACATGAAGAAATAACCAATTTCATCGTTTGGTTTATGTTTTACACGCGTTTTAAATTTTATTGCCGAAATCGCTTTTTCTCGCCGAGATAAGCACGTTTTCTGAAATGCCGCTCTCCCGTCACTCTGGTTAAAGTGTTATGAAAAAAAAGGCTGTTGGGGGCTAGGGAGTATCGAGTTGATCATTATACATGAAATAATAACCAATTTCATCGTTTGGTTTATGTTTTACACGCGTTTTAAATTTTATTGCCGAAATCGCTTTTTCTCGCCGAGATAAGCACGTTTTCTGAAATGCCGCTCTCCCGTCACTCTGGTTAAAGTGTTATGAAAAAAAAGGCTGTTGGGGGCTAGGGAGTATCGAGATGATCATTATACATGAAGAAATAACCAATTTCATCGTTTGGTTTATGTTTTACACGCGTTTTAAATTTTATTGCCGAAATCGCTTTTTCTCGCCGAGATAAGCACGTTTTCTGAAATGCCGCTCTCCCGTCACTCTGGTTAAAGTGTTATGAAAAAAAAGGCTGTTGGGGGCTAGGGAGTATCGAGTTGATCATTATACATGAAGAAATAACCAATTTCATCGTTTGGTTTATGTTTTACACGCGTTTTAAATTTTATTGCCGAAATCGCTTTTTCTCGCCGAGATAAGCACGTTTTCTGAAATGCCGCTCTCCCGTCACTCTGGTTAAAGTGTTTTGAAAAAAAAGGCTGTTGGGGGCTAGGGAGTATCGAGTTGATCATTATACATGAAGAAATAACCAATTTCATCGTTTGGTTTATGTTTTACACGCGTTTTAAATTTTATTGCCGAAATCGCTTTTTCTCGCCGAGATAAGCACGTTTTCTGAAATGCCGCTCTCCCGTCACTCTGGTTAAAGTGTTATGGAAAAAAAAGGCTGTTGGGGGCTAGGGAGTATCGAGTTGATCATTATACATGAAGAAATAACCAATTTCATCGTTTGGTTTATGTTTTACACGCGTTTTAAATTTTATTGCCGAAATCGCTTTTTCTCGCCGAGATAAGCACGTTTTCTGAAATGCCGCTCTCCCGTCACTCTGGTTAAAGTGTTATGAAAAAAAAGGCTGTTGGGGGCTAGGGAGTATCGAGTTGATCATTATACATGAAGAAATAACCAATTTCATCGTTTGGTTTATGTTTTACACGCGTTTTAAATTTTATTGCCGAAATCGCTTTTTCTCGCCGAGATAAGCACGTTTTCTGAAATGCCGCTCTCCCGTCACTCTGGTTAAAGTGTTATGATAAAAAAGGCTGTTGGGGGCTAGGGAGTATCGAGTTGATCATTATACATGAAGAAATAACCAATTTCATCGTTTGGTTTATGTTTTACACGCGTTTTAAATTTTATTGCCGAAATCGCTTTTTCTCGCCGAGATAAGCACGTTTTCTGAAATGCCGCTCTCCCGTCACTCTGGTTAAAGTGTTATGAAAAAAAAGGCTGTTGGGGGCTAGGGAGTATCGAGTTGATCATTATACATGAAGAAATAACCAATTTCATCGTTTGGTTTATGTTTTACACACGTTTTAAATTTTATTGCCGAAATCGCTTTTTCTCGCCGAGATAAGCACGTTTTCTGAAATGCCGCTCTCCCGTCACTCTGGTTAAAGTGTTATGAAAAAAAAGGCTGTTGGGGGCTAGGGAGTATCGAGTTGATCATTATACATGAAGAAATAACCAATTTCATCGTTTGGTTTATGTTTTACACGCGTTTTAAATTTTATTGCCGAAATCGCTTTTTCTCGCCGAGATAAGCACGTTTTCTGAAATGCCGCTCTCCCGTCACTCTGGTTAAAGTGTTATGAAAAAAAAGGCTGTTGGGGGCTAGGGAGTATCGAGTTGATCATTATACATGAAATAATAACCAATTTCATCGTTTGGTTTATGTTTTACACGCGTTTTAAATTTTATTGCCGAAATCGCTTTTTCTCGCCGAGATAAGCACGTTTTCTGAAATGCCGCTCTCCCGTCACTCTGGTTAAAGTGTTATGAAAAAAAAGGCTGTTGGGGGCTAGGGAGTATCGAGATGATCATTATACATGAAGAAATAACCAATTTCATCGTTTGGTTTATGTTTTACACGCGTTTTAAATTTTATTGCCGAAATCGCTTTTTCTCGCCGAGATAAGCACGTTTTCTGAAATGCCGCTCTCCCGTCACTCTGGTTAAAGTGTTATGAAAAAAAAGGCTGTTGGGGGCTAGGGAGTATCGAGTTGATCATTATACATGAAGAAATAACCAATTTCATCGTTTGGTTTATGTTTTACACGCGTTTTAAATTTTATTGCCGAAATCGCTTTTTCTCGCCGAGATAAGCACGTTTTCTGAAATGCCGCTCTCCCGTCACTCTGGTTAAAGTGTTTTGAAAAAAAAGGCTGTTGGGGGCTAGGGAGTATCGAGTTGATCATTATACATGAAGAAATAACCAATTTCATCGTTTGGTTTATGTTTTACACGCGTTTTAAATTTTATTGCCGAAATCGCTTTTTCTCGCCGAGATGAGCACGTTTTCTGAAATGCCGCTCTCCCGTCACTCTGGTTAAAGTGTTATGGAAAAAAAAGGCTGTTGGGGGCTAGGGAGTATCGAGTTGATCATTATACATGAAGAAATAACCAATTTCATCGTTTGGTTTATGTTTTACACGCGTTTTAAATTTTATTGCCGAAATCGCTTTTTCTCGCCGAGATAAGCACGTTTTCTGAAATGCCGCTCTCCCGTCACTCTGGTTAAAGTGTTATGAAAAAAAAGGCTGTTGGGGGCTAGGGAGTATCGAGTTGATCATTATACATGAAGAAATAACCAATTTCATCGTTTGGTTTATGTTTTACACGCGTTTTAAATTTTATTGCCGAAATCGCTTTTTCTCGCCGAGATAAGCACGTTTTCTGAAATGCCGCTCTCCCGTCACTCTGGTTAAAGTGTTATGATAAAAAAGGCTGTTGGGGGCTAGGGAGTATCGAGTTGATCATTATACATGAAGAAATAACCAATTTCATCGTTTGGTTTATGTTTTACACGCGTTTTAAATTTTATTGCCGAAATCGCTTTTTCTCGCCGAGATAAGCACGTTTTCTGAAATGCCGCTCTCCCGTCACTCTGGTTAAAGTGTTATGAAAAAAAAGGCTGTTGGGGGCTAGGGAGTATCGAGTTGATCATTATACATGAAGAAATAACCAATTTCATCGTTTGGTTTATGTTTTACACACGTTTTAAATTTTATTGCCGAAATCGCTTTTTCTCGCCGAGATAAGCACGTTTTCTGAAATGCCGCTCTCCCGTCACTCTGGTTAAAGTGTTATGAAAAAAAAGGCTGTTGGGGGCTAGGGAGTATCGAGTTGATCATTATACATGAAGAAATAACCAATTTCATCGTTTGGTTTATGTTTTACACGCGTTTTAAATTTTATTGCCGAAATCGCTTTTTCTCGCCGAGATAAGCACGTTTTCTGAAATGCCGCTCTCCCGTCACTCTGGTTAAAGTGTTATGAAAAAAAAGGCTGTTGGGGGCTAGGGAGTATCGAGTTGATCATTATACATGAAATAATAACCAATTTCATCGTTTGGTTTATGTTTTACACGCGTTTTAAATTTTATTGCCGAAATCGCTTTTTCTCGCCGAGATAAGCACGTTTTCTGAAATGCCGCTCTCCCGTCACTCTGGTTAAAGTGTTATGAAAAAAAAGGCTGTTGGGGGCTAGGGAGTATCGAGATGATCATTATACATGAAGAAATAACCAATTTCATCGTTTGGTTTATGTTTTACACGCGTTTTAAATTTTATTGCCGAAATCGCTTTTTCTCGCCGAGATAAGCACGTTTTCTGAAATGCCGCTCTCCCGTCACTCTGGTTAAAGTGTTATGAAAAAAAAGGCTGTTGGGGGCTAGGGAGTATCGAGTTGATCATTATACATGAAGAAATAACCAATTTCATCGTTTGGTTTATGTTTTACACGCGTTTTAAATTTTATTGCCGAAATCGCTTTTTCTCGCCGAGATAAGCACGTTTTCTGAAATGCCGCTCTCCCGTCACTCTGGTTAAAGTGTTTTGAAAAAAAAGGCTGTTGGGGGCTAGGGAGTATCGAGTTGATCATTATACATGAAGAAATAACCAATTTCATCGTTTGGTTTATGTTTTACACGCGTTTTAAATTTTATTGCCGAAATCGCTTTTTCTCGCCGAGATAAGCACGTTTTCTGAAATGCCGCTCTCCCGTCACTCTGGTTAAAGTGTTATGAAAAAAAAGGCTGTTGGGGGCTAGGGAGTATCGAGGTGATCATTATACATGAAGAAATAACCAATTTCATCGTTTGGTTTATGTTTTACACGCGTTTTAAATTTTATTGCCGAAATCGCTTTTTCTCGCCGAGATAAGCACGTTTTCTGAAATGCCGCTCTCCCGTCACTCTGGTTAAAGTGTTATGAAAAAAAAGGCTGTTGGGGGCTAGGGAGTATCGAGTTGATCATTATACATGAAGAAATAACCAATTTCATCGTTTGGTTTATGTTTTACACGCGTTTTAAATTTTATTGCCGAAATCGCTTTTTCTCGCCGAGATAAGCACGTTTTCTGAAATGCCGCTCTCCCATCACTCTGGTTAAAGTGTTATGAAAAAAAAGGCTGTTGGGGGCTAGGGAGTATCGAGTTGATCATTATACATGAAGAAATAACCAATTTCATCGTTTGGTTTATGTTTTACACGCGTTTTAAATTTTATTGCCGAAATCGCTTTTTCTCGCCGAGATAAGCACGTTTTCTGAAATGCCGCTCTCCCGTCACTCTGGTTAAAGTGTTATGAAAAAAAAGGCTGTTGGGGGCTAGGGAGTATCGAGTTGATCATTATACATGAAGAAATAACCAATTTCATCGTTTGGTTTATGTTTTACACGCTGCTGAGCTCCAGCTGGATGTGTAAAAAGAACCGGGCTGGTTAAAAAAAGAACCGGGCGACCCGGTAAAATTGCTTAGCCGGGGCTCTGGAAGCTTAACACGGCGTGATCTTGTCCAAAAAGCCGCTGCTGAGCTCCAGCTGGAAGTGTAAAAAGAACCGGGCTGGTTAAAAAAAAGAACCGGGCGACCCGGTAAAATTGCTTAGCCGGGGCTCTGGAAGCTTAACACGGCGTGATCTTGTCCAAAAAGCCGCTGCTGAGCTCCAGCTGGAAGTGTAAAAAGAACCGGGCTGGTTAAAAAAAAGAACCGGGCGACCCGGTAAAATTGCTTAGCCGGGGCTCTGGAAGCCTAACACGGCGTGATCTTGTCCCAAAAGCCGCTCGTGAGCTCCAGCTGGAAGTGTAAAAAGAACCGGGCTGGTTCAAAAAAAGAACCGGGCGGCCCGGTAGAATTGCTTAGCCGAGGTCCTGGAAGCCTAACCCGGCGTGATCTTGCGCCAAAAGCCGCTGCTGAGCTCCGGCTGGACGTGTAAAAAGAACCGGGCTGGTTCAAAAAAAGAACCGGGCGGCCCGGTAAAATTGCTTAGCCGGGGTCCTGGAAGCCTAACGCGGCGTGATCTTGCCCGAAAGTCGGCCTCTATACTTCCATATTAGGTACCAGGCGCTCAGAGCCAACTTGGCGAAAATTTTCTAAGTGCCCACGGCTCTGCGGGGATTGTGCGTCCGACCCGCGCCGGTTCTCCAGCCGGCCTGAAATAACGCAAAACCAGCCTCTCCCCCTGGAGCTCACAGCCAAAGGCGAAACTTTTCTATGTGCCTACGGCTCTGCGAGCTTTTGAGTCCGCCCCGCGCCGGTTCGTCGGTCGGCCTCAAAAAGCGAAAAATCAGCCTCTCTCCCTGGAGCTCGACTCGAGTTGATCATTATACATGAAGAAATAACCAATTTCATCGTTTGGTTTATGTTTTACACGCGTTTTAAATTTTATTGCCGAAATCGCTTTTTCTCGCCGAGATAAGCACGTTTTCTGAAATGCCGCTCTCCCGTCACTCTGGTTAAAGTGTTATGAAAAAAAAAGGCTGTTGGGGGCTAGGGAGTATCGGGTTGATCATTATACATGAAGAAATAACCAATTTCATCGTTTGGTTTATGTTTTACACGCGTTTTAAATTTTATTGCCGAAATCGCTTTTTCTCGCCGAGATAAGCACGTTTTCTGAAATGCCGCTCTCCCGTCACTCTGGTTAAAGTGTTATGAAAAAAAAGGCTGTTGGGGGCTAGGGAGTATCGAGTTGATCATTATACATGAAGAAATAACCAATTTCATCGTTTGGTTTATGTTTTACACGCGTTTTAAATTTTATTGCCGAAATCGCTTTTTCTCGCCGAGATAAGCACGTTTTCTGAAATGCCGCTCTCCCGTCACTCTGGTTAAAGTGTTATGAAAAAAAAGGCTGTTGGGGGCTAGGGAGTATCGAGTTGATCATTATACATGAAGAAATAACCAATTTCATCGTTTGGTTTATGTTTTACACGCGTTTTAAATTTTATTGCCGAAATCGCTTTTTCTCGCCGAGATAAGCACGTTTTCTGAAATGCCGCTCTCCCGTCACTCTGGTTAAAGTGTTATGAAAAAAAAGGCTGTTGGGGGCTAGGGAGTATCGAGTTGATCATTATACATGAAGAAATAACCAATTTCATCGTTTGGTTTATGTTTTACACGCGTTTTAAATTTTATTGCCGAAATCGCTTTTTCTCGCCGAGATAAGCACGTTTTCTGAAATGCCGCTCTCCCGTCACTCTGGTTAAAGTGTTATGAAAAAAAAGGCTGTTGGGGGCTAGGGAGTATCGAGTTGATCATTATACATGAAGAAATTACCAATTTCATCGTTTGGTTTATGTTTTACACGCGTTTTAAATTTTATTGCCGAAATCGCTTTTTCTCGCCGAGATAAGCACGTTTTCTGAAATGCCGCTCTCCCGTCACTCTGGTTAAAGTGTTATGAAAAAAAAGGCTGTTGGGGGCTAGGGAGTATCGAGTTGATCATTATACATGAAGAAATAACCAATTTCATCGTTTGGTTTATGTTTTACACGCGTTTTAAATTTTATTGCCGAAATCGCTTTTTCTCGCCGAGATAAGCACGTTTTCTGAAATGCCGCTCTCCCGTCACTCTGGTTAAAGTGTTATGAAAAAAAAGGCTGTTGGGGGCTAGGGAGTATCGAGTTGATCATTATACATGAAGAAATAACCAATTTCATCGTTTGGTTTATGTTTTACACGCGTTTTAAATTTTATTGCCGAAATCGCTTTTTCTCGCCGAGATAAGCACGTTTTCTGAAATGCCGCTCTCCCGTCACTCTGGTTAAAGTGTTATGAACAAAAAGGCTGTTGGGGGCTAGGGAGTATCGAGTTGATCATTATACATGAAGAAATAACCAATTTCATCGTTTGGTTTATGTTTTACACGCGTTTTAAATTTTATTGCCGAAATCGCTTTTTCTCGCCGAGATAAGCACGTTTTCTGAAATGCCGCTCTCCCGTCACTCTGGTTAAAGTGTTATGAAAAAAAAGGCTGTTGGGGGCTAGGGAGTATCGAGTTGATCATTATACATGAAGAAATAACCAATTTCATCGTTTGGTTTATGTTTTACACGCGTTTTAAATTTTATTGCCGAAATCGCTTTTTCTCGCCGAGATAAGCACGTTTTCTGAAATGCCGCTCTCCCGTCACTCTGGTTAAAGTGTTATGAAAAAAAAGGCTGTTGGGGGCTAGGGAGTATCGAGTTGATCATTATACATGAAGAAATTACCAATTTCATCGTTTGGTTTATGTTTTACACGCGTTTTAAATTTTATTGCCGAAATCGCTTTTTCTCGCCGAGATAAGCACGTTTTCTGAAATGCCGCTCTCCCGTCACTCTGGTTAAAGTGTTATGAAAAAAAAGGCTGTTGGGGGCTAGGGAGTATCGAGTTGATCATTATACATGAAGAAATAACCAATTTCATCGTTTGGTTTATGTTTTACACGCGTTTTAAATTTTATTGCCGAAATCGCTTTTTCTCGCCGAGATAAGCACGTTTTCTGAAATGCCGCTCTCCCGTCACTCTGGTTAAAGTGTTATGAAAAAAAAGGCTGTTGGGGGCTAGGGAGTATCGAGTTGATCATTATACATGAAGAAATAACCAATTTCATCGTTTGGTTTATGTTTTACACGCGTTTTAAATTTTATTGCCGAACGCTTTTTCTCGCCGAGATAAGCACGTTTTCTGAAATGCCGCTCTCCCGTCACTCTGGTTAAAGTGTTATGAAAAAAAAGGCAGTTGGGGGCTAGGGAGTATCGAGTTGATCATTATACATGAAGAAATAACCAATTTCATCGTTTGGTTTATGTTTTACACGCGTTTTAAATTTTATTGCCGAAATCGCTTTTTCTCGCCGAGATAAGCACGTTTTCTGAAATGCCGCTCTCCCGTCACTCTGGTTAAAGTGTTATGAAAAAAAAGGCTGTTGGGGGCTAGGGAGTATCGAGTTGATCATTATACATGAAGAAATAACCAATTTCATCGTTTGGTTTATGTTTTACACGCGTTTTAAATTTTATTGCCGAAATCGCTTTTTCTCGCCGAGATAAGCACGTTTTCTGAAATGCCGCTCTCCCGTCACTCTGGTTAAAGTGTTATGAAAAAAAAGGCTGTTGGGGGCTAGGGAGTATCGAGTTGATCATTATACATGAAGAAATAACCAATTTCATCGTTTGGTTTATGTTTTACACGCGTTTTAAATTTTATTGCCGAAATCGCTTTTTCTCGCCGAGATAAGCACGTTTTCTGAAATGCCGCTCTCCCGTCACTCTGGTTAAAGTGTTATGAAAAAAAAGGAAGTTGGGGGCTAGGGAGTATCGAGTTGATCATTATACATGAAGAAATAACCAATTTCATCGTTTGGTTTATGTTTTACACGCGTTTTAAATTTTATTGCCGAAATCGCTTTTTCTCGCCGAGATAAGCACGTTTTCTGAAATGCCGCTCTCCCATCACTCTGGTTAAAGTGTTATGAAAAAAAAGGCTGTTGGGGGCTAGGGAGTATCGAGTTGATCATTATACATGAAGAAATAACCAATTTCATCGTTTGGTTTATGTTTTACACGCGTTTTAAATTTTATTGCCGAAATCGCTTTTTCTCGCCGAGATAAGCACGTTTTCTGAAATGCCGCTCTCCCGTCACTCTGGTTAAAGTGTTATGAAAAAAAAGGCTGTTGGGGGCTAGGGAGTATCGAGTTGATCATTATACATGAAGAAATAACCAATTTCATCGTTTGGTTTATGTTTTACACGCGTTTTAAATTGTATTGCCGAAATCGCTTTTTCTCGCCGAGATAAGCACGTTTTCTGAAATGCCGCTCTCCCGTCACTCTGGTTAAAGTGTTATGAAAAAAAAGGCTGTTGGGGGCTAGGGAGTATCGAGTTGATCATTATACATGAAGAAATTACCAATTTCATCGTTTGGTTTATGTTTTACACGCGTTTTAAAATTTATTGCCGAAATCGCTTTTTCTCGCCGAGATAAGCACGTTTTCTGAAATGCCGCTCTCCCGTCACTCTGGTTAAAGTGTTATGAAAAAAAAGGCTGTTGGGGGCTAGGGAGTATCGAGTTGATCATTATACATGAAGAAATAACCAATTTCATCGTTTGGTTTATGTTTTACACGCGTTTTAAATTTTATTGCCGAAATCGCTTTTTCTCGCCGAGATAAGCACGTTTTCTGAAATGCCGCTCTCCTGTCACTCTGGTTAAAGTGTTATGAAAAAAAAGGCTGTTGGGGGCTAGGGAGTATCGAGTTGATCATTATACATGAAGAAATAACCAATTTCATCGTTTGGTTTATGTTTTACACGCGTTTTAAATTTTATTGCCGAAATCGCTTTTTCTCGCCGAGATAAGCACGTTTTCTGAAATGCCGCTCTCCCGTCACTCTGGTTAAAGTGTTATGAAAAAAAAGGCTGTTGGGGGCTAGGGAGTATCGAGTTGATCATTATACATGAAGAAATAACCAATTTCATCGTTTGGTTTATGTTTTACACGCTGCTGAGCTCCAGCTGGATGTGTAAAAAGAACCGGGCTGGTTAAAAAAAGAACCGGGCGACCCGGTAAAATTGCTTAGCCGGGGCTCTGGAAGCTTAACACGGCGTGATCTTGTCCAAAAAGCCGCTGCTGAGCTCCAGCTGGAAGTGTAAAAAGAACCGGGCTGGTTAAAAAAAAGAACCGGGCGACCCGGTAAAATTGCTTAGCCGGGGCTCTGGAAGCTTAACACGGCGTGATCTTGTCCAAAAAGCCGCTGCAGAGCTCCAGCTGGAAGTGTAAAAAGAACCGGGCTGGTTAAAAAAAAGAACCGGGCGACCCGGTAAAATTGCTTAGCCGGGGCTCTGGAAGCCAAACACGGCGTGATCTTGTCCAAAAAGCCGCTGCTGAGCTCCAGCTGGAAGTGTAAAAAGAACCGGGCTGGTTAAAAAAAAGAACCGGGCGGCCCGGTAAAATTGCCTAGCCGGGGTCCTGGAAGCCTAACCCGGCGTGATCTTGTCCAAAAAGCCGCTGCTGAGCTCCAGCTGGAAGTGTAAAAAGAACCGGGCTGGTTAAAAAAAGAACCGGGCGACCCGGTAAAATTGCTTAGCCGGGGCTCTGGAAGCCTAACCAGGCGTGATCTTGTCCAAAAAGCCGCTCGTGAGCTCCAGCTGGAAGTGTAAAAAGAACCGGGCTGGTTAAAAAAAAAGAACCGGGCGGCCCGGTAAAATTGCTTAGCCGGGGCTCTGGAAGCCTAACACGGCGTGATCTTGTCCCAAAAGCCGCTCGTGAGCTCCAGCTGGAAGTGTAAAAAGAACCGGGCTGGTTCAAAAAAAGAACCGGGCGGCCCGGTAGAATTGCTTAGCCGAGGTCCTGGAAGCCTAACCCGGCGTGATCTTGCGCCAAAAGCCGCTGCTGAGCTCCAGCTGGACGTGTAAAAAGAACCGGGCTGGTTCAAAAAAAGAACCGGGCGGCCCGGTAAAATTGCTTAGCCGGGGTCCTGGAAGCCTAACGCGGCGTGATCTTGCCCGAAAGTCGGCCTCTATACTTCCATATTAGGTACCAGGCGCTCAGAGCCAACTTGGCGAAAATTTTCTAAGTGCCCACGGCTCTGCGGGGATTGTGCGTCCGACCCGCGCCGGTTCTCCAGCCGGCCTGAAATAACGCAAAACCAGCCTCTCCCCCTGGAGCTCACAGCCAAAGGCGAAACTTTTCTATGTGCCTACGGCTCTGCGAGCTTTTGAGTCCGCCCCGCGCCGGTTCGTCGGTCGGCCTCAAAAAGCGAAAAATCAGCCTCTCTCCCTGGAGCTCGACTCGAGTTGATCATTATACATGAAGAAATAACCAATTTCATCGTTTGGTTTATGTTTTACACGCGTTTTAAATTTTATTGCCGAAATCGCTTTTTCTCGCCGAGATAAGCACGTTTTCTGAAATGCCGCTCTCCCGTCACTCTGGTTAAAGTGTTATGAAAAAAAAAAGGCTGTTGGGGGCTAGGGAGTATCGAGTTGATCATTATACATGAAGAAATAACCAATTTCATCGTTTGGTTTATGTTTTACACGCATTTTAAATTTTATTGCCGAAATCGCTTTTTCTCGCCGAGATAAGCACGTTTTCTGAAATGCCGCTCTCCCGTCACTCTGGTTAAAGTGTTATGAAAAAAAAGGCTGTTGGGGGCTAGGGAGTATCGAGTTGATCATTATACATGAAGAAATAACCAATTTCATCGTTTGGTTTATGTTTTACACGCGTTTTAAATTTTATTGCCGAAATCGCTTTTTCTCGCCGAGATAAGCACGTTTTCTGAAATGCCGCTCTCCCGTCACTCTGGTTAAAGTGTTATGAAAAAAAAGGCTGTTGGGGGCTAGGGAGTATCGAGTTGATCATTATACATGAAGAAATAACCAATTTCATCGTTTGGTTTATGTTTTACACGCGTTTTAAATTTTATTGCCGAAATCGCTTTTTCTCGCCGAGATAAGCACGTTTTCTGAAATGCCGCTCTCCCGTCACTCTGGTTAAAGTGTTATGAAAAAAAAGGCTGTTGGGGGCTAGGGAGTATCGAGTTGATCATTATACATGAAGAAATAACCAATTTCATCGTTTGGTTTATGTTTTACACGCGTTTTAAATTTTATTGCCGAAATCGCTTTTTCTCGCCGAGATAAGCACGTTTTCTGAAATGCCGCTCTCCCGTCACTCTGGTTAAAGTGTTATGAAAAAAAAGGCTGTTGGGGGCTAGGGAGTATCGAGTTGATCATTATACATGAAGAAATTACCAATTTCATCGTTTGGTTTATGTTTTACACGCGTTTTAAATTTTATTGCCGAAATCGCTTTTTCTCGCCGAGATAAGCACGTTTTCTGAAATGCCGCTCTCCCGTCACTCTGGTTAAAGTGTTATGAAAAAAAAGGCTGTTGGGGGCTAGGGAGTATCGAGTTGATCATTATACATGAAGAAATAACCAATTTCATCGTTTGGTTTATGTTTTACACGCGTTTTAAATTTTATTGCCGAAATCGCTTTTTCTCGCCGAGATAAGCACGTTTTCTGAAATGCCGCTCTCCCATCACTCTGGTTAAAGTGTTATGAAAAAAAAGGCTGTTGGGGGCTAGGGAGTATCGAGTTGATCATTATACATGAAGAAATAACCAATTTCATCGTTTGGTTTATGTTTTACACGCGTTTTAAATTTTATTGCCGAAATCGCTTTTTCTCGCCGAGATAAGCACGTTTTCTGAAATGCCGCTCTCCCGTCACTCTGGTTAAAGTGTTATGAAAAAAAAGGCTGTTGGGGGCTAGGGAGTATCGAGTTGATCATTATACATGAAGAAATAACCAATTTCATCGTTTGGTTTATGTTTTACACGCTGCTGAGCTCCAGCTGGATGTGTAAAAAGAACCGGGCTGGTTAAAAAAAGAACCGGGCGACCCGGTAAAATTGCTTAGCCGGGGCTCTGGAAGCTTAACACGGCGTGATCTTGTCCAAAAAGCCGCTGCTGAGCTCCAGCTGGAAGTGTAAAAAGAACCGGGCTGGTTAAAAAAAAGAACCGGGCGACCCGGTAAAATTGCTTAGCCGGGGCTCTGGAAGCTTAACACGGCGTGATCTTGTCCAAAAAGCCGCTGCTGAGCTCCAGCTGGAAGTGTAAAAAGAACCGGGCTGGTTAAAAAAAAGAACCGGGCGACCCGGTAAAATTGCTTAGCCGGGGCTCTGGAAGCCTAACACGGCGTGATCTTGTCCCAAAAGCCGCTCGTGAGCTCCAGCTGGAAGTGTAAAAAGAACCGGGCTGGTTCAAAAAAAGAACCGGGCGGCCCGGTAGAATTGCTTAGCCGAGGTCCTGGAAGCCTAACCCGGCGTGATCTTGCGCCAAAAGCCGCTGCTGAGCTCCGGCTGGACGTGTAAAAAGAACCGGGCTGGTTCAAAAAAAGAACCGGGCGGCCCGGTAAAATTGCTTAGCCGGGGTCCTGGAAGCCTAACGCGGCGTGATCTTGCCCGAAAGTCGGCCTCTATACTTCCATATTAGGTACCAGGCGCTCAGAGCCAACTTGGCGAAAATTTTCTAAGTGCCCACGGCTCTGCGGGGATTGTGCGTCCGACCCGCGCCGGTTCTCCAGCCGGCCTGAAATAACGCAAAACCAGCCTCTCCCCCTGGAGCTCACAGCCAAAGGCGAAACTTTTCTATGTGCCTACGGCTCTGCGAGCTTTTGAGTCCGCCCCGCGCCGGTTCGTCGGTCGGCCTCAAAAAGCGAAAAATCAGCCTCTCTCCCTGGAGCTCGACTCGAGTTGATCATTATACATGAAGAAATAACCAATTTCATCGTTTGGTTTATGTTTTACACGCGTTTTAAATTTTATTGCCGAAATCGCTTTTTCTCGCCGAGATAAGCACGTTTTCTGAAATGCCGCTCTCCCGTCACTCTGGTTAAAGTGTTATGAAAAAAAAAGGCTGTTGGGGGCTAGGGAGTATCGGGTTGATCATTATACATGAAGAAATAACCAATTTCATCGTTTGGTTTATGTTTTACACGCGTTTTAAATTTTATTGCCGAAATCGCTTTTTCTCGCCGAGATAAGCACGTTTTCTGAAATGCCGCTCTCCCGTCACTCTGGTTAAAGTGTTATGAAAAAAAAGGCTGTTGGGGGCTAGGGAGTATCGAGTTGATCATTATACATGAAGAAATAACCAATTTCATCGTTTGGTTTATGTTTTACACGCGTTTTAAATTTTATTGCCGAAATCGCTTTTTCTCGCCGAGATAAGCACGTTTTCTGAAATGCCGCTCTCCCGTCACTCTGGTTAAAGTGTTATGAAAAAAAAGGCTGTTGGGGGCTAGGGAGTATCGAGTTGATCATTATACATGAAGAAATAACCAATTTCATCGTTTGGTTTATGTTTTACACGCGTTTTAAATTTTATTGCCGAAATCGCTTTTTCTCGCCGAGATAAGCACGTTTTCTGAAATGCCGCTCTCCCGTCACTCTGGTTAAAGTGTTATGAAAAAAAAGGCTGTTGGGGGCTAGGGAGTATCGAGTTGATCATTATACATGAAGAAATAACCAATTTCATCGTTTGGTTTATGTTTTACACGCGTTTTAAATTTTATTGCCGAAATCGCTTTTTCTCGCCGAGATAAGCACGTTTTCTGAAATGCCGCTCTCCCGTCACTCTGGTTAAAGTGTTATGAAAAAAAAGGCTGTTGGGGGCTAGGGAGTATCGAGTTGATCATTATACATGAAGAAATTACCAATTTCATCGTTTGGTTTATGTTTTACACGCGTTTTAAATTTTATTGCCGAAATCGCTTTTTCTCGCCGAGATAAGCACGTTTTCTGAAATGCCGCTCTCCCGTCACTCTGGTTAAAGTGTTATGAAAAAAAAGGCTGTTGGGGGCTAGGGAGTATCGAGTTGATCATTATACATGAAGAAATAACCAATTTCATCGTTTGGTTTATGTTTTACACGCGTTTTAAATTTTATTGCCGAAATCGCTTTTTCTCGCCGAGATAAGCACGTTTTCTGAAATGCCGCTCTCCCGTCACTCTGGTTAAAGTGTTATGAAAAAAAAGGCTGTTGGGGGCTAGGGAGTATCGAGTTGATCATTATACATGAAGAAATAACCAATTTCATCGTTTGGTTTATGTTTTACACGCGTTTTAAATTTTATTGCCGAAATCGCTTTTTCTCGCCGAGATAAGCACGTTTTCTGAAATGCCGCTCTCCCGTCACTCTGGTTAAAGTGTTATGAACAAAAAGGCTGTTGGGGGCTAGGGAGTATCGAGTTGATCATTATACATGAAGAAATAACCAATTTCATCGTTTGGTTTATGTTTTACACGCGTTTTAAATTTTATTGCCGAAATCGCTTTTTCTCGCCGAGATAAGCACGTTTTCTGAAATGCCGCTCTCCCGTCACTCTGGTTAAAGTGTTATGAAAAAAAAGGCTGTTGGGGGCTAGGGAGTATCGAGTTGATCATTATACATGAAGAAATAACCAATTTCATTGTTTGGTTTATGTTTTACACGCGTTTTAAATTTTATTGCCGAAATCGCTTTTTCTCGCCGAGATAAGCACGTTTTCTGAAATGCCGCTCTCCCGTCACTCTGGTTAAAGTGTTATGAAAAAAAAGGCTGTTGGGGGCTAGGGAGTATCGAGTTGATCATTATACATGAAGAAATTACCAATTTCATCGTTTGGTTTATGTTTTACACGCGTTTTAAATTTTATTGCCGAAATCGCTTTTTCTCGCCGAGATAAGCACGTTTTCTGAAATGCCGCTCTCCCGTCACTCTGGTTAAAGTGTTATGAAAAAAAAGGCTGTTGGGGGCTAGGGAGTATCGAGTTGATCATTATACATGAAGAAATAACCAATTTCATCGTTTGGTTTATGTTTTACACGCGTTTTAAATTTTATTGCCGAAATCGCTTTTTCTCGCCGAGATAAGCACGTTTTCTGAAATGCCGCTCTCCCGTCACTCTGGTTAAAGTGTTATGAAAAAAAAGGCTGTTGGGGGCTAGGGAGTATCGAGTTGATCATTATACATGAAGAAATAACCAATTTCATCGTTTGGTTTATGTTTTACACGCGTTTTAAATTTTATTGCCGAACGCTTTTTCTCGCCGAGATAAGCACGTTTTCTGAAATGCCGCTCTCCCGTCACTCTGGTTAAAGTGTTATGAAAAAAAAGGCAGTTGGGGGCTAGGGAGTATCGAGTTGATCATTATACATGAAGAAATAACCAATTTCATCGTTTGGTTTATGTTTTACACGCGTTTTAAATTTTATTGCCGAAATCGCTTTTTCTCGCCGAGATAAGCACGTTTTCTGAAATGCCGCTCTCCCGTCACTCTGGTTAAAGTGTTATGAAAAAAAAGGCTGTTGGGGGCTAGGGAGTATCGAGTTGATCATTATACATGAAGAAATAACCAATTTCATCGTTTGGTTTATGTTTTACACGCGTTTTAAATTTTATTGCCGAAATCGCTTTTTCTCGCCGAGATAAGCACGTTTTCTGAAATGCCGCTCTCCCGTCACTCTGGTTAAAGTGTTATGAAAAAAAAGGCTGTTGGGGGCTAGGGAGTATCGAGTTGATCATTATACATGAAGAAATAACCAATTTCATCGTTTGGTTTATGTTTTACACGCGTTTTAAATTTTATTGCCGAAATCGCTTTTTCTCGCCGAGATAAGCACGTTTTCTGAAATGCCGCTCTCCCGTCACTCTGGTTAAAGTGTTATGAAAAAAAAGGAAGTTGGGGGCTAGGGAGTATCGAGTTGATCATTATACATGAAGAAATAACCAATTTCATCGTTTGGTTTATGTTTTACACGCGTTTTAAATTTTATTGCCGAAATCGCTTTTTCTCGCCGAGATAAGCACGTTTTCTGAAATGCCGCTCTCCCATCACTCTGGTTAAAGTGTTATGAAAAAAAAGGCTGTTGGGGGCTAGGGAGTATCGAGTTGATCATTATACATGAAGAAATAACCAATTTCATCGTTTGGTTTATGTTTTACACGCGTTTTAAATTTTATTGCCGAAATCGCTTTTTCTCGCCGAGATAAGCACGTTTTCTGAAATGCCGCTCTCCCGTCACTCTGGTTAAAGTGTTATGAAAAAAAAGGCTGTTGGGGGCTAGGGAGTATCGAGTTGATCATTATACATGAAGAAATAACCAATTTCATCGTTTGGTTTATGTTTTACACGCGTTTTAAATTGTATTGCCGAAATCGCTTTTTCTCGCCGAGATAAGCACGTTTTCTGAAATGCCGCTCTCCCGTCACTCTGGTTAAAGTGTTATGAAAAAAAAGGCTGTTGGGGGCTAGGGAGTATCGAGTTGATCATTATACATGAAGAAATTACCAATTTCATCGTTTGGTTTATGTTTTACACGCGTTTTAAAATTTATTGCCGAAATCGCTTTTTCTCGCCGAGATAAGCACGTTTTCTGAAATGCCGCTCTCCCGTCACTCTGGTTAAAGTGTTATGAAAAAAAAGGCTGTTGGGGGCTAGGGAGTATCGAGTTGATCATTATACATGAAGAAATAACCAATTTCATCGTTTGGTTTATGTTTTACACGCGTTTTAAATTTTATTGCCGAAATCGCTTTTTCTCGCCGAGATAAGCACGTTTTCTGAAATGCCGCTCTCCTGTCACTCTGGTTAAAGTGTTATGAAAAAAAAGGCTGTTGGGGGCTAGGGAGTATCGAGTTGATCATTATACATGAAGAAATAACCAATTTCATCGTTTGGTTTATGTTTTACACGCGTTTTAAATTTTATTGCCGAAATCGCTTTTTCTCGCCGAGATAAGCACGTTTTCTGAAATGCCGCTCTCCCGTCACTCTGGTTAAAGTGTTATGAAAAAAAAGGCTGTTGGGGGCTAGGGAGTATCGAGTTGATCATTATACATGAAGAAATAACCAATTTCATCGTTTGGTTTATGTTTTACACGCTGCTGAGCTCCAGCTGGATGTGTAAAAAGAACCGGGCTGGTTAAAAAAAGAACCGGGCGACCCGGTAAAATTGCTTAGCCGGGGCTCTGGAAGCTTAACACGGCGTGATCTTGTCCAAAAAGCCGCTGCTGAGCTCCAGCTGGAAGTGTAAAAAGAACCGGGCTGGTTAAAAAAAAGAACCGGGCGACCCGGTAAAATTGCTTAGCCGGGGCTCTGGAAGCTTAACACGGCGTGATCTTGTCCAAAAAGCCGCTGCAGAGCTCCAGCTGGAAGTGTAAAAAGAACCGGGCTGGTTAAAAAAAAGAACCGGGCGACCCGGTAAAATTGCTTAGCCGGGGCTCTGGAAGCCAAACACGGCGTGATCTTGTCCAAAAAGCCGCTGCTGAGCTCCAGCTGGAAGTGTAAAAAGAACCGGGCTGGTTAAAAAAAGAACCGGGCGACCCGGTAAAATTGCTTAGCCGGGGCTCTGGAAGCCTAACCAGGCGTGATCTTGTCCAAAAAGCCGCTCGTGAGCTCCAGCTGGAAGTGTAAAAAGAACCGGGCTGGTTAAAAAAAAAGAACCGGGCGGCCCGGTAAAATTGCTTAGCCGGGGCTCTGGAAGCCTAACACGGCGTGATCTTGTCCCAAAAGCCGCTCGTGAGCTCCAGCTGGAAGTGTAAAAAGAACCGGGCTGGTTCAAAAAAAGAACCGGGCGGCCCGGTAGAATTGCTTAGCCGAGGTCCTGGAAGCCTAACCCGGCGTGATCTTGCGCCAAAAGCCGCTGCTGAGCTCCAGCTGGACGTGTAAAAAGAACCGGGCTGGTTCAAAAAAAGAACCGGGCGGCCCGGTAAAATTGCTTAGCCGGGGTCCTGGAAGCCTAACGCGGCGTGATCTTGCCCGAAAGTCGGCCTCTATACTTCCATATTAGGTACCAGGCGCTCAGAGCCAACTTGGCGAAAATTTTCTAAGTGCCCACGGCTCTGCGGGGATTGTGCGTCCGACCCGCGCCGGTTCTCCAGCCGGCCTGAAATAACGCAAAACCAGCCTCTCCCCCTGGAGCTCACAGCCAAAGGCGAAACTTTTCTATGTGCCTACGGCTCTGCGAGCTTTTGAGTCCGCCCCGCGCCGGTTCGTCGGTCGGCCTCAAAAAGCGAAAAATCAGCCTCTCTCCCTGGAGCTCGACTCGAGTTGATCATTATACATGAAGAAATAACCAATTTCATCGTTTGGTTTATGTTTTACACGCGTTTTAAATTTTATTGCCGAAATCGCTTTTTCTCGCCGAGATAAGCACGTTTTCTGAAATGCCGCTCTCCCGTCACTCTGGTTAAAGTGTTATGAAAAAAAAAAGGCTGTTGGGGGCTAGGGAGTATCGAGTTGATCATTATACATGAAGAAATAACCAATTTCATCGTTTGGTTTATGTTTTACACGCATTTTAAATTTTATTGCCGAAATCGCTTTTTCTCGCCGAGATAAGCACGTTTTCTGAAATGCCGCTCTCCCGTCACTCTGGTTAAAGTGTTATGAAAAAAAAGGCTGTTGGGGGCTAGGGAGTATCGAGTTGATCATTATACATGAAGAAATAACCAATTTCATCGTTTGGTTTATGTTTTACACGCGTTTTAAATTTTATTGCCGAAATCGCTTTTTCTCGCCGAGATAAGCACGTTTTCTGAAATGCCGCTCTCCCGTCACTCTGGTTAAAGTGTTATGAAAAAAAAGGCTGTTGGGGGCTAGGGAGTATCGAGTTGATCATTATACATGAAGAAATAACCAATTTCATCGTTTGGTTTATGTTTTACACGCGTTTTAAATTTTATTGCCGAAATCGCTTTTTCTCGCCGAGATAAGCACGTTTTCTGAAATGCCGCTCTCCCGTCACTCTGGTTAAAGTGTTATGAAAAAAAAGGCTGTTGGGGGCTAGGGAGTATCGAGTTGATCATTATACATGAAGAAATAACCAATTTCATCGTTTGGTTTATGTTTTACACGCGTTTTAAATTTTATTGCCGAAATCGCTTTTTCTCGCCGAGATAAGCACGTTTTCTGAAATGCCGCTCTCCCGTCACTCTGGTTAAAGTGTTATGAAAAAAAAGGCTGTTGGGGGCTAGGGAGTATCGAGTTGATCATTATACATGAAGAAATTACCAATTTCATCGTTTGGTTTATGTTTTACACGCGTTTTAAATTTTATTGCCGAAATCGCTTTTTCTCGCCGAGATAAGCACGTTTTCTGAAATGCCGCTCTCCCGTCACTCTGGTTAAAGTGTTATGAAAAAAAAGGCTTTTGGGGGCTAGGGAGTATCGAGTTGATCATTATACATGAAGAAATAACCAATTTCATCGTTTGGTTTATGTTTTACACGCGTTTTAAATTTTATTGCCGAAATCGCTTTTTCTCGCCGAGATAAGCACGTTTTCTGAAATGCCGCTCTCCCGTCACTCTGGTTAAAGTGTTATGAAAAAAAAGGCTGTTGGGGGCTAGGGAGTATCGAGTTGATCATTATACATGAAGAAATAACCAATTTCATCGTTTGGTTTATGTTTTACACGCGTTTTAAATTTTATTGCCGAAATCGCTTTTTCTCGCCGAGATAAGCACGTTTTCTGAAATGCCGCTCTCCCGTCACTCTGGTTAAAGTGTTATGAAAAAAAAAGGCTGTTGGGGGCTAGGGAGTATCGAGTTGATCATTATACATGAAGAAATAACCAATTTCATCGTTTGGTTTATGTTTTACACGCATTTTAAATTTTATTGCCGAAATCGCTTTTTCTCGCCGAGATAAGCACGTTTTCTGAAATGCCGCTCTCCCGTCACTCTGGTTAAAGTGTTATGAAAAAAAAGGCTGTTGGGGGCTAGGGAGTATCGAGTTGATCATTATACATGAAGAAATAACCAATTTCATCGTTTGGTTTATGTTTTACACGCGTTTTAAATTTTATTGCCGAAATCGCTTTTTCTCGCCGAGATAAGCACGTTTTCTGAAATGCCGCTCTCCCGTCACTCTGGTTAAAGTGTTATGAAAAAAAAGGCTGTTGGGGGCTAGGGAGTATCGAGTTGATCATTATACATGAAGAAATAACCAATTTCATCGTTTGGTTTATGTTTTACACGCGTTTTAAATTTTATTGCCGAAATCGCTTTTTCTCGCCGAGATAAGCACGTTTTCTGAAATGCCGCTCTCCCGTCACTCTGGTTAAAGTGTTATGAAAAAAAAAGGCTGTTGGGGGCTAGGGAGTATCGAGTTGATCATTATACATGAAGAAATAACCAATTTCATCGTTTGGTTTATGTTTTACACGCGTTTTAAATTTTATTGCCGAAATCGCTTTTTCTCGCCGAGATAAGCACGTTTTCTGAAATGCCGCTCTCCCGTCACTCTGGTTAAAGTGTTATGAAAAAAAAGGCTGTTGGGGGCTAGGGAGTATCGAGTTGATCATTATACATGAAGAAATTACCAATTTCATCGTTTGGTTTATGTTTTACACGCGTTTTAAATTTTATTGCCGAAATCGCTTTTTCTCGCCGAGATAAGCACGTTTTCTGAAATGCCGCTCTCCCGTCACTCTGGTTAAAGTGTTATGAAAAAAAAGGCTGTTGGGGGCTAGGGAGTATCGAGTTGATCATTATACATGAAGAAATAACCAATTTCATCGTTTGGTTTATGTTTTACACGCGTTTTAAATTTTATTACCGAAATCGCTTTTTCTCGCCGAGATAAGCACGTTTTCTGAAATGCCGCTCTCCCGTCACTCTGGTTAAAGTGTTATGAAAAAAAAGGCTGTTGGGGGCTAGGGAGTATCGAGTTGATCATTATACATGAAGAAATAACCAATTTCATCGTTTGGTTTATGTTTTACACGCTGCTGAGCTCCAGCTGGATGTGTAAAAAGAACCGGGCTGGTTAAAAAAAGAACCGGGCGACCCGGTAAAATTGCTTAGCCGGGGCTCTGGAAGCCTAACACGGCGTGATCTTGTCCAAAAAGCAGCTGCTGAGCTACAGCTGGAAGTGTAAAAAGAACCGGGCTGGTTAAAAAAAAGAACCGGGCGACCCGGTAAAATTGCTTAGCCGGGGCTCTGGAAGCCTAACACGGCGTGATCTTTTCCAAAAAGCCGCTGCTGACCTCCAGCTGGAAGTGTAAAAAGAACCGGGCTGGTTAAAAAAAAGAACCGGGCGGCCCGGTAAAATTGCCTAGCCGGGGTCCTGGAAGCCTAACCCGGCGTGATACTGTGCAAAAAGGTGCTGCTGAGCTCCAGCTGGAAGTGTAAAAAGAACCGGGCTGGTTAAAAAAAGAACCGGGCGACCCGGTAAAATTGCTTAGCCGGGGCTCTGGAAGCCTAACACGGCGTGATCTTGTCCAAAAAGCCGCTGCTGAGCTCCAGCTGGAAGTGTAAAAAGAACCGGGCTGGTTAAAAAAAAGAACCGGGCGGCCCGTTAAAATTGCTTAGCCGGGGCTCTGGAAGCCTAACCAGGCGTGATCTTGTCCAAAAAGCCGCTCGTGAGCTCCAGCTGGAAGTGTAAAAAGAACCGGGCTGGTTAAAAAAAAGAACCGGGCGGCCAGGTAAAATTGCTTAGCCGGGGTCCTGGAAGCCTAACCCGGCGTGATATTGTCCGAAAAGCCGCTGCTGAGCTCCAGCTGGAAGTGTAAAAAGAACCGGGCTGGTTAAAAAAAAAAGAACCGGGCGGGCCGGTAAAATTGCTTAGCCGGGGCTCTGGAAGCCTAACACGGCGTGATCTTGTCCCAAAAGCCGCTCGTGAGCTCCAGCTGGAAGTGTAAAAAGAACCGGGCTGGTTCAAAAAAAGAACCGGGCGGCCCGGTAGAATTGCTTAGCCGAGGTCCTGGAAGCCTAACCCGGCGTGATCTTGCGCCAAAAGCCGCTGCTGAGCTCCAGCTGGAAGTGTAAAAAGAACCGAGAACCGGGCTGGTTCAAAAAAAGAACCGGGCGGCCCGGTAAAATTGCTTAGCCGGGGTCCTGGAAGCCTAACGCGGCGTAATCTTGCCCGAAAGTCGGCCTCTATACTTCCATATTAGGTACCAGGCGCTCAGAGCCAACTTGGCGAAAATTTTCTAAGTGCCCACGGCTCTGCGGGGATTGTGCGTCCGACCCGCGCCGGTTCTCCAGCCGGCCTGAAATAACGCAAAACCAGCCTCTCCCCCTGGAGCTCACAGCCAAAGGCGAAACTTTTCTAAGTGCCTACGGCTCTGCGAGCTTTTGAGTCCGCCCCGCGCCGGTTCGTCGGTCGGCCTCAAAAAGCGAAAAATCAGCCTCTCTCCCTGGAGCTCGACTCGAGTTGATCATTATACATGAAGAAATAACCAATTTCATCGTTTGGTTTATGTTTTACACGCGTTTTAAATTTTATTGCCGAAATCGCTTTTTCTCGCCGAGATAAGCATGTTTTCTGAAATGCCGCTCTCCCGTCACTCTGGTTAAAGTGTTATGAAAAAAAAGGCTGTTGGGGGCTAGGGAGTATCGAGTTGATCATTATACATGAAGAAATAACCAATTTCATCGTTTGGTTTATGTTTTACACGCGTTTTAAATTTTATTGCCGAAATCGCTTTTTCTCGCCGAGATAAGCACGTTTTCTGAAATGCCGCTCTCCCGTCACTCTGGTTAAAGTGTTATGAAAAAAAAGGCTGTTGGGGGCTAGGGAGTATCGAGTTGATCATTATACATGAAGAAATAACCAATTTCATCGTTTGGTTTATGTTTTACACGCGTTTTAAATTTTATTGCCGAAATCGCTTTTTCTCGCCGAGATAAGCACGTTTTCTGAAATGCCGCTCTCCCGTCACTCTGGTTAAAGTGTTATGAAAAAAAAGGCTGTTGGGGGCTAGGGAGTATCGAGTTGATCATTATACATGAAGAAATAACCAATTTCATCGTTTGGTTTATGTTTTACACGCGTTTTAAATTTTATTGCCGAAATCGCTTTTTCTCGCCGAGATAAGCACGTTTTCTGAAATGCCGCTCTCCCGTCACTCTGGTTAAAGTGTTATGAAAAAAAAGGCTGTTGGGGGCTAGGGAGTATCGAGTTGATCATTATACATGAAGAAATAACCAATTTCATCGTTTGGTTTATGTTTTACACGCGTTTTAAATTTTATTGCCGAAATCGCTTTTTCTCGCCGAGATAAGCACGTTTTCTGAAATGCCGCTCTCCCGTCACTCTGGTTAAAGTGTTATGAAAAAAAAGGCTGTTGGGGGCTAGGGAGTATCGAGTTGATCATTATACATGAAGAAATAACCAATTTCATCGTTTGGTTTATGTTTTACACGCGTTTTAAATTTTATTGCCGAAATCGCTTTTTCTCGCCGAGATAAGCACGTTTTCTGAAATGCCGCTCTCCCGTCACTCTGGTTAAAGTGTTGTGAAAAAAAAGGCTGTTGGGGGCTAGGGAGTATCGAGTTGATCATTATACATGAAGAAATAACCAATTTCATCGTTTGGTTTATGTTTTACACGCGTTTTAAATTTTATTGCCGAAATCGCTTTTTCTCGCCGAGATAAGCACGTTTTCTGAAATGCCGCTCTCCCGTCACTCTGGTTAAAGTGTTATGAAAAAAAAGGCTGTTGGGGGCTAGGGAGTATCGAGTTGATCATTATACATGAAGAAATAACCAATTTCATCGTTTGGTTTATGTTTTACACGCGTTTTAAATTTTATTGCCGAAATCGCTTTTTCTCGCCGAGATAAGCACGTTTTCTGAAATGCCGCTCTCCCGTCACTCTGGTTAAAGTGTTATGAAAAAAAGGCTGTTGGGGGCTAGGGAGTATCGAGTTGATCATTATACATGAAGAAATAACCAATTTCATCGTTTGGTTTATGTTTTACACGCGTTTTAAATTTTATTGCCGAAATCGCTTTTTCTCGCCGAGATAAGCACGTTTTCTGAAATGCCGCTCTCCCGTCACTCTGGTTAAAGTGTTATGAAAAAAAAGGCTGTTGGGGGCTAGGGAGTATCGAGTTGATCATTATACATGAAGAAATAACCAATTTCATCGTTTGGTTTATGTTTTACACGCGTTTTAAATTTTATTGCCGAAATCGCTTTTTCTCGCCGAGATAAGCACGTTTTCTGAAATGCCGCTCTCCCGTCACTCTGGTTAAAGTGTTATGAAAAAAAAGGCTGTTGGGGGCTAGGGAGTATCGAGTTGATCATTATACATGAAGAAATAACCAATTTCATCGTTTGGTTTATGTTTTACACGCATTTTAAATTTTATTGCCGAAATCGCTTTTTCTCGCCGAGATAAGCACGTTTTCTGAAATGCCGCTCTCCCGTCACTCTGGTTAAAGTGTTTTGAAAAAAAAAGGCTGTTGGGGGCTAGGGAGTATCGAGTTGATCATTATACATGAAGAAATAACCAATTTCATCGTTTGGTTTATGTTTTACACGCGTTTTAAATTTTATTGCCGAAATCGCTTTTTCTCGCCGAGATAAGCACGTTTTCTGAAATGCCGCTCTCCCGTCACTCTGGTTAAAGTGTTATGAAAAAAAAGGCTGTTGGGGGCTAGGGAGTATCGAGTTGATCATTAGACATGAAGAAATAACCAATTTCATCGTTTGGTTTATGTTTTACACGCATTTTAAATTTTATTGCCGAAATCGCTTTTTCTCGCCGAGATAAGCACGTTTTCTGAAATGCCGCTCTCCCGTCACTCTGGTTAAAGTGTTTTGAAAAAAAAGGCTGTTGGGGGCTAGGGAGTATCGAGTTGATCATTATACATGAAGAAATAACCAATTTCATCGTTTGGTTTATGTTTTACACGCGTTTTAAATTTTATTGCCGAAATCGCTTTTTCTCGCCGAGATAAGCACGTTTTCTGAAATGCCGCTCTCCCGTCACTCTGGTTAAAGTGTTATGAAAAAAAAGGCTGTTGGGGGCTAGGGAGTATCGAGTTGATCATTATACATGAAGAAATAACCAATTTCAACGTTTGGTTTATGTTTTACACGCGTTTTAAATTTTATTGCCGAAATCGCTTTTTCTCGCCGAGATAAGCACGTTTTCTGAAATGCCGCTCTCCCGTCACTCTGGTTAAAGTGTTATGAAAAAAAGGCTGTTGGGGGCTAGGGAGTATCGAGTTGATCATTATACATGAAGAAATAACCAATTTCATCGTTTGGTTTATGTTTTACACGCGTTTTAAATTTTATTGCCGAAATCGCTTTTCTCGCCGAGATAAGCACGTTTTCTGAAATGCCGCTCTCCCGTCACTCTGGTTAAAGTGTTATGAAAAAAAAGGCTGTTGGGGCTAGGGAGTATCGAGTTGATCATTATACATGAAGAAATAACCAATTTCATCGTTTGGTTTATGTTTTACACGCGTTTTAAATTTTATTGCCGAAATCGCTTTTTCTCGCCGAGATAAGCACGTTTTCTGAAATGCCGCTCTCCCGTCACTCTGGTTAAAGTGTTATGAAAAAAAAGGCTGTTGGGGGCTAGGGAGTATCGAGTTGATCATTATACATGAAGAAATAACCAATTTCATCGTTTGGTTATGTTTTACACGCGTTTTAAATTTTATTGCCGAAATCGCTTTTTCTCGCCGAGATAAGCACGTTTTCTGAAATGCCGCTCTCCCGTCACTCTGGTGAAAGTGTTATGAAAAAAAAGGCTGTTGGGGGCTAGGGAGTATCGAGTTGATCATTATACATGAAGAAATAACCAATTTCATCGTTTGGTTTATGTTTTACACGCGTTTTAAATTTTATTGCCGAAATCGCTTTTTCTCGCCGAGATAAGCACGTTTTCTGAAATGCCGCTCTCCCGTCACTCTGGTTAAAGTGTTATGAAAAAAAGGCTGTTGGGGGCTAGGGAGTATCGAGTTGATCATTATACATGAAGAAATAACCAATTTCATCGTTTGGTTTATGTTTTACACGCGTTTAAATTTTATTGCCGAAATCGCTTTTTCTCGCCGAGATAAGCACGTTTTCTGAAATGCCGCTCTCCTGTCACTCTGGTTAAAGTGTTATGAAAAAAAAGGCTGTTGGGGGCTAGGGAGTATCGAGTTGATCATTATACATGAAGAAATAACCAATTTCATCGTTTGGTTTATGTTTTACACGCGTTTTAAATTTTTATTGCCGAAATCGCTTTTTCTCGCCGAGATAAGCACGTTTTCTGAAATGCCGCTCTCCCGTCACTCTGGTTAAAGTGTTATGAAAAAAAGGCTGTTGGGGGCTAGGAGTATAGAGTTGATCATTATACATGAAGAAATAACCAATTTCATCGTTTGGTTTATGTTTTACACGCGTTTTAAATTTTATTGCCGAAATCGCGTTTTCTCGCCGAGATAAGCACGTTTTCTGAAATGCCGCTCTCCCGTCACTCTGGTTAAAGTGTTATGAAAAAAAGGCTGTTGGGGGCTAGGGAGTATCGAGTTGATCTTTATACATGAAGAAATAACCAACTTCATCGTTTGGTTTATGTTTTACACGCGTTTTAAATTTTATTGCCGAAATCGCTTTTTCTCGCCGAGATAAGCACGTTTTCTGAAATGCCGCTCTCCCGTCACTCTGGTTAAAGTGTTATGAAAAAAAAGGCTGTTGGGGGCTAGGGAGTATCGAGTTGATCATTATACATGAAGAAATAACCAATTTCATCGTTTGGTTTAGGTTTTACACGCGTTTTAAATTTTATTGCCGAAATAGCTTTTTCTCGCCGAGATAAGCACGTTTTCTGAAATGCCGCTCTCCCGTCACTCTGGTTAAAGTGTTATGAAAAAAAAGGCTGTTGGGGGCTAGGGAGTATCGAGTTGATCATTATACATGAAGAAATAACCAATTTCATCGTTTGGTTTATGTTTTACACGCGTTTTAAATTTTATTGCCGAAATCGCTTTTTCTCGCCGAGATAAGCACGTTTTCTGAAATGCCGCTCTCCCGTCACTCTGGTTAAAGTGTTATGAAAAAAAAGGCTGTTGGGGGCTAGGGAGTATCGAGTTGATCATTATACATGAAGAAATAACCAATTTCATCGTTTGGTTTATGTTTTACACGCGTTTTAAATTTTATTGCCGAAATCGCTTTTTCTCGCCGAGATAAGCACGTTTTCTGAAATGCCGCTCTCCCGTCACTCTGGTTAAAGTGTTATGAAAAAAAAGGCTGTTGGGGGCTAGGGAGTATCGAGTTGATCATTATACATGAAGAAATAACCAATTTCATCGTTTGGTTTATGTTTTACACGCGTTTTAAATTTTATTGCCGAAATCGCTTTTTCTCGCCGAGATAAGCACGTTTTCTGAAATGCCGCTCTCCCGTCACTCTGGTTAAAGTGTTATGAAAAAAAAGGCTGTTGGGGGCTAGGGAGTATCGAGTTGATCATTATACATGAAGAAATAACCAATTTCATCGTTTGGTTTATGTTTTACACGCGTTTTAAATTTTATTGCCGAAATCGCTTTTTCTCGCCGAGATAAGCACGTTTTCTGAAATGCCGCTCTCCCGTCACTCTGGTTAAAGTGTTATGAAAAAAAAGGCTGTTGGGGGCTAGGGAGTATCGAGTTGATCATTATACATGAAGAAATAACCAATTTCATCGTTTGGTTTATGTTTTACACGCGTTTTAAATTTTATTGCCGAAATCGCTTTTTCTCGCCGAGATAAGCACGTTTTCTGAAATGCCGCTCTCCCGTCACTCTGGTTAAAGTGTTATGAAAAAAAAGGCTGTTGGGGGCTAGGGAGTATCGAGTTGATCATTATACATGAAGAAATAACCAATTTCATCGTTTGGTTTATGTTTTACACGCGTTTTAAATTTTATTGCCGAAATCGCTTTTTCTCGCCGAGATAAGCACGTTTTCTGAAATGCCGCTCTCCCGTCACTCTGGTTAAAGTGTTATGAAAAAAAAGGCTGTTGGGGGCTAGGGAGTATCGAGTTGATCATTATACATGAAGAAATAACCAATTTCATCGTTTGGTTTATGTTTTACACGCGTTTTAAATTTTATTGCCGAAATCGCTTTTTCTCGCCGAGATAAGCACGTTTTCTGAAATGCCGCTCTCCCGTCACTCTGGTTAAAGTGTTATGAAAAAAAAGGCTGTTGGGGGCTAGGGAGTATCGAGTTGATCATTATACATGAAGAAATAACCAATTTCATCGTTTGGTTTATGTTTTACACGCGTTTTAAATTTTATTGCCGAAATCGCTTTTTCTCGCCGAGATAAGCACGTTTTCTGAAATGCCGCTCTCCCGTCACTCTGGTTAAAGTGTTATGAAAAAAAAGGCTGTTGGGGGCTAGGGAGTATCGAGTTGATCATTATACATGAAGAAATAACCAATTTCATCGTTTGGTTTATGTTTTACACGCGTTTTAAATTTTATTGCCGAAATCGCTTTTTCTCGCCGAGATAAGCACGTTTTCTGAAATGCCGCTCTCCCGTCACTCTGGTTAAAGTGTTATGAAAAAAAAGGCTGTTGGGGGCTAGGGAGTATCGAGTTGATCATTATACATGAAGAAATAACCAATTTCATCGTTTGGTTTATGTTTTACACGCGTTTTAAATTTTATTGCCGAAATCGCTTTTTCTCGCCGAGATAAGCACGTTTTCTGAAATGCCGCTCTCCCGTCACTCTGGTTAAAGTGTTATGAAAAAAAAGGCTGTTGGGGGCTAGGGAGTATCGAGTTGATCATTATACATGAAGAAATAACCAATTTCATCGTTTGGTTTATGTTTTACACGCGTTTTAAATTTTATTGCCGAAATCGCTTTTTCTCGCCGAGATAAGCACGTTTTCTGAAATGCCGCTCTCCCGTCACTCTGGTTAAAGTGTTATGAAAAAAAAGGCTGTTGGGGGCTAGGGAGTATCGAGTTGATCATTATACATGAAGAAATAACCAATTTCATCGTTTGGTTTATGTTTTACACGCGTTTTAAATTTTATTGCCGAAATCGCTTTTTCTCGCCGAGATAAGCACGTTTTCTGAAATGCCGCTCTCCCGTCACTCTGGTTAAAGTGTTATGAAAAAAAAGGCTGTTGGGGGCTAGGGAGTATCGAGTTGATCATTATACATGAAGAAATAACCAATTTCATCGTTTGGTTTATGTTTTACACGCGTTTTAAATTTTATTGCCGAAATCGCTTTTTCTCGCCGAGATAAGCACGTTTTCTGAAATGCCGCTCTCCCGTCACTCTGGTTAAAGTGTTATGAAAAAAAAGGCTGTTGGGGGCTAGGGAGTATCGAGTTGATCATTATACATGAAGAAATAACCAATTTCATCGTTTGGTTTATGTTTTACACGCGTTTTAAATTTTATTGCCGAAATCGCTTTTTCTCGCCGAGATAAGCACGTTTTCTGAAATGCCGCTCTCCCGTCACTCTGGTTAAAGTGTTATGAAAAAAAAGGCTGTTGGGGGCTAGGGAGTATCGAGTTGATCATTATACATGAAGAAATAACCAATTTCATCGTTTGGTTTATGTTTTACACGCGTTTTAAATTTTATTGCCGAAATCGCTTTTTCTCGCCGAGATAAGCACGTTTTCTGAAATGCCGCTCTCCCGTCACTCTGGTTAAAGTGTTATGAAAAAAAAGGCTGTTGGGGGCTAGGGAGTATCGAGTTGATCATTATACATGAAGAAATAACCAATTTCATCGTTTGGTTTATGTTTTACACGCGTTTTAAATTTTATTGCCGAAATCGCTTTTTCTCGCCGAGATAAGCACGTTTTCTGAAATGCCGCTCTCCCGTCACTCTGGTTAAAGTGTTATGAAAAAAAAGGCTGTTGGGGGCTAGGGAGTATCGAGTTGATCATTATACATGAAGAAATAACCAATTTCATCGTTTGGTTTATGTTTTACACGCGTTTTAAATTTTATTGCCGAAATCGCTTTTTCTCGCCGAGATAAGCACGTTTTCTGAAATGCCGCTCTCCCGTCACTCTGGTTAAAGTGTTATGAAAAAAAAGGCTGTTGGGGGCTAGGGAGTATCGAGTTGATCATTATACATGAAGAAATAACCAATTTCATCGTTTGGTTTATGTTTTACACGCGTTTTAAATTTTATTGCCGAAATCGCTTTTTCTCGCCGAGATAAGCACGTTTTCTGAAATGCCGCTCTCCCGTCACTCTGGTTAAAGTGTTATGAAAAAAAAGGCTGTTGGGGGCTAGGGAGTATCGAGTTGATCATTATACATGAAGAAATAACCAATTTCATCGTTTGGTTTATGTTTTACACGCGTTTTAAATTTTATTGCCGAAATCGCTTTTTCTCGCCGAGATAAGCACGTTTTCTGAAATGCCGCTCTCCCGTCACTCTGGTTAAAGTGTTATGAAAAAAAAGGCTGTTGGGGGCTAGGGAGTATCGAGTTGATCATTATACATGAAGAAATAACCAATTTCATCGTTTGGTTTATGTTTTACACGCGTTTTAAATTTTATTGCCGAAATCGCTTTTTCTCGCCGAGATAAGCACGTTTTCTGAAATGCCGCTCTCCCGTCACTCTGGTTAAAGTGTTATGAAAAAAAAGGCTGTTGGGGGCTAGGGAGTATCGAGTTGATCATTATACATGAAGAAATAACCAATTTCATCGTTTGGTTTATGTTTTACACGCGTTTTAAATTTTATTGCCGAAATCGCTTTTTCTCGCCGAGATAAGCACGTTTTCTGAAATGCCGCTCTCCCGTCACTCTGGTTAAAGTGTTATGAAAAAAAAGGCTGTTGGGGGCTAGGGAGTATCGAGTTGATCATTATACATGAAGAAATAACCAATTTCATCGTTTGGTTTATGTTTTACACGCGTTTTAAATTTTATTGCCGAAATCGCTTTTTCTCGCCGAGATAAGCACGTTTTCTGAAATGCCGCTCTCCCGTCACTCTGGTTAAAGTGTTATGAAAAAAAAGGCTGTTGGGGGCTAGGGAGTATCGAGTTGATCATTATACATGAAGAAATAACCAATTTCATCGTTTGGTTTATGTTTTACACGCGTTTTAAATTTTATTGCCGAAATCGCTTTTTCTCGCCGAGATAAGCACGTTTTCTGAAATGCCGCTCTCCCGTCACTCTGGTTAAAGTGTTATGAAAAAAAAGGCTGTTGGGGGCTAGGGAGTATCGAGTTGATCATTATACATGAAGAAATAACCAATTTCATCGTTTGGTTTATGTTTTACACGCGTTTTAAATTTTATTGCCGAAATCGCTTTTTCTCGCCGAGATAAGCACGTTTTCTGAAATGCCGCTCTCCCGTCACTCTGGTTAAAGTGTTATGAAAAAAAAGGCTGTTGGGGGCTAGGGAGTATCGAGTTGATCATTATACATGAAGAAATAACCAATTTCATCGTTTGGTTTATGTTTTACACGCGTTTTAAATTTTATTGCCGAAATCGCTTTTTCTCGCCGAGATAAGCACGTTTTCTGAAATGCCGCTCTCCCGTCACTCTGGTTAAAGTGTTATGAAAAAAAAGGCTGTTGGGGGCTAGGGAGTATCGAGTTGATCATTATACATGAAGAAATAACCAATTTCATCGTTTGGTTTATGTTTTACACGCGTTTTAAATTTTATTGCCGAAATCGCTTTTTCTCGCCGAGATAAGCACGTTTTCTGAAATGCCGCTCTCCCGTCACTCTGGTTAAAGTGTTATGAAAAAAAAGGCTGTTGGGGGCTAGGGAGTATCGAGTTGATCATTATACATGAAGAAATAACCAATTTCATCGTTTGGTTTATGTTTTACACGCGTTTTAAATTTTATTGCCGAAATCGCTTTTTCTCGCCGAGATAAGCACGTTTTCTGAAATGCCGCTCTCCCGTCACTCTGGTTAAAGTGTTATGAAAAAAAAGGCTGTTGGGGGCTAGGGAGTATCGAGTTGATCATTATACATGAAGAAATAACCAATTTCATCGTTTGGTTTATGTTTTACACGCGTTTTAAATTTTATTGCCGAAATCGCTTTTTCTCGCCGAGATAAGCACGTTTTCTGAAATGCCGCTCTCCCGTCACTCTGGTTAAAGTGTTATGAAAAAAAAGGCTGTTGGGGGCTAGGGAGTATCGAGTTGATCATTATACATGAAGAAATAACCAATTTCATCGTTTGGTTTATGTTTTACACGCGTTTTAAATTTTATTGCCGAAATCGCTTTTTCTCGCCGAGATAAGCACGTTTTCTGAAATGCCGCTCTCCCGTCACTCTGGTTAAAGTGTTATGAAAAAAAAGGCTGTTGGGGGCTAGGGAGTATCGAGTTGATCATTATACATGAAGAAATAACCAATTTCATCGTTTGGTTTATGTTTTACACGCGTTTTAAATTTTATTGCCGAAATCGCTTTTTCTCGCCGAGATAAGCACGTTTTCTGAAATGCCGCTCTCCCGTCACTCTGGTTAAAGTGTTATGAAAAAAAAGGCTGTTGGGGGCTAGGGAGTATCGAGTTGATCATTATACATGAAGAAATAACCAATTTCATCGTTTGGTTTATGTTTTACACGCGTTTTAAATTTTATTGCCGAAATCGCTTTTTCTCGCCGAGATAAGCACGTTTTCTGAAATGCCGCTCTCCCGTCACTCTGGTTAAAGTGTTATGAAAAAAAAGGCTGTTGGGGGCTAGGGAGTATCGAGTTGATCATTATACATGAAGAAATAACCAATTTCATCGTTTGGTTTATGTTTTACACGCGTTTTAAATTTTATTGCCGAAATCGCTTTTTCTCGCCGAGATAAGCACGTTTTCTGAAATGCCGCTCTCCCGTCACTCTGGTTAAAGTGTTATGAAAAAAAAGGCTGTTGGGGGCTAGGGAGTATCGAGTTGATCATTATACATGAAGAAATAACCAATTTCATCGTTTGGTTTATGTTTTACACGCGTTTTAAATTTTATTGCCGAAATCGCTTTTTCTCGCCGAGATAAGCACGTTTTCTGAAATGCCGCTCTCCCGTCACTCTGGTTAAAGTGTTATGAAAAAAAAGGCTGTTGGGGGCTAGGGAGTATCGAGTTGATCATTATACATGAAGAAATAACCAATTTCATCGTTTGGTTTATGTTTTACACGCGTTTTAAATTTTATTGCCGAAATCGCTTTTTCTCGCCGAGATAAGCACGTTTTCTGAAATGCCGCTCTCCCGTCACTCTGGTTAAAGTGTTATGAAAAAAAAGGCTGTTGGGGGCTAGGGAGTATCGAGTTGATCATTATACATGAAGAAATAACCAATTTCATCGTTTGGTTTATGTTTTACACGCGTTTTAAATTTTATTGCCGAAATCGCTTTTTCTCGCCGAGATAAGCACGTTTTCTGAAATGCCGCTCTCCCGTCACTCTGGTTAAAGTGTTATGAAAAAAAAGGCTGTTGGGGGCTAGGGAGTATCGAGTTGATCATTATACATGAAGAAATAACCAATTTCATCGTTTGGTTTATGTTTTACACGCGTTTTAAATTTTATTGCCGAAATCGCTTTTTCTCGCCGAGATAAGCACGTTTTCTGAAATGCCGCTCTCCCGTCACTCTGGTTAAAGTGTTATGAAAAAAAAGGCTGTTGGGGGCTAGGGAGTATCGAGTTGATCATTATACATGAAGAAATAACCAATTTCATCGTTTGGTTTATGTTTTACACGCGTTTTAAATTTTATTGCCGAAATCGCTTTTTCTCGCCGAGATAAGCACGTTTTCTGAAATGCCGCTCTCCCGTCACTCTGGTTAAAGTGTTATGAAAAAAAAGGCTGTTGGGGGCTAGGGAGTATCGAGTTGATCATTATACATGAAGAAATAACCAATTTCATCGTTTGGTTTATGTTTTACACGCGTTTTAAATTTTATTGCCGAAATCGCTTTTTCTCGCCGAGATAAGCACGTTTTCTGAAATGCCGCTCTCCCGTCACTCTGGTTAAAGTGTTATGAAAAAAAAGGCTGTTGGGGGCTAGGGAGTATCGAGTTGATCATTATACATGAAGAAATAACCAATTTCATCGTTTGGTTTATGTTTTACACGCGTTTTAAATTTTATTGCCGAAATCGCTTTTTCTCGCCGAGATAAGCACGTTTTCTGAAATGCCGCTCTCCCGTCACTCTGGTTAAAGTGTTATGAAAAAAAAGGCTGTTGGGGGCTAGGGAGTATCGAGTTGATCATTATACATGAAGAAATAACCAATTTCATCGTTTGGTTTATGTTTTACACGCGTTTTAAATTTTATTGCCGAAATCGCTTTTTCTCGCCGAGATAAGCACGTTTTCTGAAATGCCGCTCTCCCGTCACTCTGGTTAAAGTGTTATGAAAAAAAAGGCTGTTGGGGGCTAGGGAGTATCGAGTTGATCATTATACATGAAGAAATAACCAATTTCATCGTTTGGTTTATGTTTTACACGCGTTTTAAATTTTATTGCCGAAATCGCTTTTTCTCGCCGAGATAAGCACGTTTTCTGAAATGCCGCTCTCCCGTCACTCTGGTTAAAGTGTTATGAAAAAAAAGGCTGTTGGGGGCTAGGGAGTATCGAGTTGATCATTATACATGAAGAAATAACCAATTTCATCGTTTGGTTTATGTTTTACACGCGTTTTAAATTTTATTGCCGAAATCGCTTTTTCTCGCCGAGATAAGCACGTTTTCTGAAATGCCGCTCTCCCGTCACTCTGGTTAAAGTGTTATGAAAAAAAAGGCTCGTTGGGGGCTAGGGAGTATCGAGTTGATCATTATACATGAAGAAATAACCAATTTCATCGTTTGGTTTATGTTTTACACGCGTTTTAAATTTTATTGCCGAAATCGCTTTTTCTCGCCGAGATAAGCACGTTTTCTGAAATGCCGCTCTCCCGTCACTCTGGTTAAAGTGTTATGAAAAAAAAGGCTGTTGGGGGCTAGGGAGTATCGAGTTGATCATTATACATGAAGAAATAACCAATTTCATCGTTTGGTTTATGTTTTACACGCGTTTTAAATTTTATTGCCGAAATCGCTTTTTCTCGCCGAGATAAGCACGTTTTCTGAAATGCCGCTCTCCCGTCACTCTGGTTAAAGTGTTATGAAAAAAAAGGCTGTTGGGGGCTAGGGAGTATCGAGTTGATCATTATACATGAAGAAATAACCAATTTCATCGTTTGGTTTATGTTTTACACGCGTTTTAAATTTTATTGCCGAAATCGCTTTTTCTCGCCGAGATAAGCACGTTTTCTGAAATGCCGCTCTCCCGTCACTCTGGTTAAAGTGTTATGAAAAAAAAGGCTGTTGGGGGCTAGGGAGTATCGAGTTGATCATTATACATGAAGAAATAACCAATTTCATCGTTTGGTTTATGTTTTACACGCGTTTTAAATTTTATTGCCGAAATCGCTTTTTCTCGCCGAGATAAGCACGTTTTCTGAAATGCCGCTCTCCCGTCACTCTGGTTAAAGTGTTATGAAAAAAAAGGCTGTTGGGGGCTAGGGAGTATCGAGTTGATCATTATACATGAAGAAATAACCAATTTCATCGTTTGGTTTATGTTTTACACGCGTTTTAAATTTTATTGCCGAAATCGCTTTTTCTCGCCGAGATAAGCACGTTTTCTGAAATGCCGCTCTCCCGTCACTCTGGTTAAAGTGTTATGAAAAAAAAGGCTGTTGGGGGCTAGGGAGTATCGAGTTGATCATTATACATGAAGAAATAACCAATTTCATCGTTTGGTTTATGTTTTACACGCGTTTTAAATTTTATTGCCGAAATCGCTTTTTCTCGCCGAGATAAGCACGTTTTCTGAAATGCCGCTCTCCCGTCACTCTGGTTAAAGTGTTATGAAAAAAAAGGCTGTTGGGGGCTAGGGAGTATCGAGTTGATCATTATACATGAAGAAATAACCAATTTCATCGTTTGGTTTATGTTTTACACGCGTTTTAAATTTTATTGCCGAAATCGCTTTTTCTCGCCGAGATAAGCACGTTTTCTGAAATGCCGCTCTCCCGTCACTCTGGTTAAAGTGTTATGAAAAAAAAGGCTGTTGGGGGCTAGGGAGTATCGAGTTGATCATTATACATGAAGAAATAACCAATTTCATCGTTTGGTTTATGTTTTACACGCGTTTTAAATTTTATTGCCGAAATCGCTTTTTCTCGCCGAGATAAGCACGTTTTCTGAAATGCCGCTCTCCCGTCACTCTGGTTAAAGTGTTATGAAAAAAAAGGCTGTTGGGGGCTAGGGAGTATCGAGTTGATCATTATACATGAAGAAATAACCAATTTCATCGTTTGGTTTATGTTTTACACGCGTTTTAAATTTTATTGCCGAAATCGCTTTTTCTCGCCGAGATAAGCACGTTTTCTGAAATGCCGCTCTCCCGTCACTCTGGTTAAAGTGTTATGAAAAAAAAGGCTGTTGGGGGCTAGGGAGTATCGAGTTGATCATTATACATGAAGAAATAACCAATTTCATCGTTTGGTTTATGTTTTACACGCGTTTTAAATTTTATTGCCGAAATCGCTTTTTCTCGCCGAGATAAGCACGTTTTCTGAAATGCCGCTCTCCCGTCACTCTGGTTAAAGTGTTATGAAAAAAAAGGCTGTTGGGGGCTAGGGAGTATCGAGTTGATCATTATACATGAAGAAATAACCAATTTCATCGTTTGGTTTATGTTTTACACGCGTTTTAAATTTTATTGCCGAAATCGCTTTTTCTCGCCGAGATAAGCACGTTTTCTGAAATGCCGCTCTCCCGTCACTCTGGTTAAAGTGTTATGAAAAAAAAGGCTGTTGGGGGCTAGGGAGTATCGAGTTGATCATTATACATGAAGAAATAACCAATTTCATCGTTTGGTTTATGTTTTACACGCGTTTTAAATTTTATTGCCGAAATCGCTTTTTCTCGCCGAGATAAGCACGTTTTCTGAAATGCCGCTCTCCCGTCACTCTGGTTAAAGTGTTATGAAAAAAAAGGCTGTTGGGGGCTAGGGAGTATCGAGTTGATCATTATACATGAAGAAATAACCAATTTCATCGTTTGGTTTATGTTTTACACGCGTTTTAAATTTTATTGCCGAAATCGCTTTTTCTCGCCGAGATAAGCACGTTTTCTGAAATGCCGCTCTCCCGTCACTCTGGTTAAAGTGTTATGAAAAAAAAGGCTGTTGGGGGCTAGGGAGTATCGAGTTGATCATTATACATGAAGAAATAACCAATTTCATCGTTTGGTTTATGTTTTACACGCGTTTTAAATTTTATTGCCGAAATCGCTTTTTCTCGCCGAGATAAGCACGTTTTCTGAAATGCCGCTCTCCCGTCACTCTGGTTAAAGTGTTATGAAAAAAAAGGCTGTTGGGGGCTAGGGAGTATCGAGTTGATCATTATACATGAAGAAATAACCAATTTCATCGTTTGGTTTATGTTTTACACGCGTTTTAAATTTTATTGCCGAAATCGCTTTTTCTCGCCGAGATAAGCACGTTTTCTGAAATGCCGCTCTCCCGTCACTCTGGTTAAAGTGTTATGAAAAAAAAGGCTGTTGGGGGCTAGGGAGTATCGAGTTGATCATTATACATGAAGAAATAACCAATTTCATCGTTTGGTTTATGTTTTACACGCGTTTTAAATTTTATTGCCGAAATCGCTTTTTCTCGCCGAGATAAGCACGTTTTCTGAAATGCCGCTCTCCCGTCACTCTGGTTAAAGTGTTATGAAAAAAAAGGCTGTTGGGGGCTAGGGAGTATCGAGTTGATCATTATACATGAAGAAATAACCAATTTCATCGTTTGGTTTATGTTTTACACGCGTTTTAAATTTTATTGCCGAAATCGCTTTTTCTCGCCGAGATAAGCACGTTTTCTGAAATGCCGCTCTCCCGTCACTCTGGTTAAAGTGTTATGAAAAAAAAGGCTGTTGGGGGCTAGGGAGTATCGAGTTGATCATTATACATGAAGAAATAACCAATTTCATCGTTTGGTTTATGTTTTACACGCGTTTTAAATTTTATTGCCGAAATCGCTTTTTCTCGCCGAGATAAGCACGTTTTCTGAAATGCCGCTCTCCCGTCACTCTGGTTAAAGTGTTATGAAAAAAAAGGCTGTTGGGGGCTAGGGAGTATCGAGTTGATCATTATACATGAAGAAATAACCAATTTCATCGTTTGGTTTATGTTTTACACGCGTTTTAAATTTTATTGCCGAAATCGCTTTTTCTCGCCGAGATAAGCACGTTTTCTGAAATGCCGCTCTCCCGTCACTCTGGTTAAAGTGTTATGAAAAAAAAGGCTGTTGGGGGCTAGGGAGTATCGAGTTGATCATTATACATGAAGAAATAACCAATTTCATCGTTTGGTTTATGTTTTACACGCGTTTTAAATTTATTGCCGAAATCGCTTTTTCTCGCCGAGATAAGCACGTTTTCTGAAATGCCGCTCTCCCGTCACTCTGGTTAAAGTGTTATGAAAAAAAAGGCTGTTGGGGGCTAGGGAGTATCGAGTTGATCATTATACATGAAGAAATAACCAATTTCATCGTTTGGTTTATGTTTTACACGCGTTTTAAATTTTATTGCCGAAATCGCTTTTTCTCGCCGAGATAAGCACGTTTTCTGAAATGCCGCTCTCCCGTCACTCTGGTTAAAGTGTTATGAAAAAAAAGGCTGTTGGGGGCTAGGGAGTATCGAGTTGATCATTATACATGAAGAAATAACCAATTTCATCGTTTGGTTTATGTTTTACACGCGTTTTAAATTTTATTGCCGAAATCGCTTTTTCTCGCCGAGATAAGCACGTTTTCTGAAATGCCGCTCTCCCGTCACTCTGGTTAAAGTGTTATGAAAAAAAAGGCTGTTGGGGGCTAGGGAGTATCGAGTTGATCATTATACATGAAGAAATAACCAATTTCATCGTTTGGTTTATGTTTTACACGCGTTTTAAATTTTATTGCCGAAATCGCTTTTTCTCGCCGAGATAAGCACGTTTTCTGAAATGCCGCTCTCCCGTCACTCTGGTTAAAGTGCTTATGAAAAAAAAGGCTGTTGGGGGCTAGGGAGTATCGAGTTGATCATTATACATGAAGAAATAACCAATTTCATCGTTTGGTTTATGTTTTACACGCGTTTTAAATTTTATTGCCGAAATCGCTTTTTCTCGCCGAGATAAGCACGTTTTCTGAAATGCCGCTCTCCCGTCACTCTGGTTAAAGTGTTATGAAAAAAAAGGCTGTTGGGGGCTAGGGAGTATCGAGTTGATCATTATACATGAAGAAATAACCAATTTCATCGTTTGGTTTATGTTTTACACGCGTTTTAAATTTTATTGCCGAAATCGCTTTTTCTCGCCGAGATAAGCACGTTTTCTGAAATGCCGCTCTCCCGTCACTCTGGTTAAAGTGTTATGAAAAAAAAGGCTGTTGGGGGCTAGGGAGTATCGAGTTGATCATTATACATGAAGAAATAACCAATTTCATCGTTTGGTTTATGTTTTACACGCGTTTTAAATTTTATTGCCGAAATCGCTTTTTCTCGCCGAGATAAGCACGTTTTCTGAAATGCCGCTCTCCCGTCACTCTGGTTAAAGTGTTATGAAAAAAAAGGCTGTTGGGGGCTAGGGAGTATCGAGTTGATCATTATACATGAAGAAATAACCAATTTCATCGTTTGGTTTATGTTTTACACGCGTTTTAAATTTTATTGCCGAAATCGCTTTTTCTCGCCGAGATAAGCACGTTTTCTGAAATGCCGCTCTCCCGTCACTCTGGTTAAAGTGTTATGAAAAAAAAGGCTGTTGGGGGCTAGGGAGTATCGAGTTGATCATTATACATGAAGAAATAACCAATTTCATCGTTTGGTTTATGTTTTACACGCGTTTTAAATTTTATTGCCGAAATCGCTTTTTCTCGCCGAGATAAGCACGTTTTCTGAAATGCCGCTCTCCCGTCACTCTGGTTAAAGTGTTATGAAAAAAAAGGCTGTTGGGGGCTAGGGAGTATCGAGTTGATCATTATACATGAAGAAATAACCAATTTCATCGTTTGGTTTATGTTTTACACGCGTTTTAAATTTTATTGCCGAAATCGCTTTTTCTCGCCGAGATAAGCACGTTTTCTGAAATGCCGCTCTCCCGTCACTCTGGTTAAAGTGTTATGAAAAAAAAGGCTGTTGGGGGCTAGGGAGTATCGAGTTGATCATTATACATGAAGAAATAACCAATTTCATCGTTTGGTTTATGTTTTACACGCGTTTTAAATTTTATTGCCGAAATCGCTTTTTCTCGCCGAGATAAGCACGTTTTCTGAAATGCCGCTCTCCCGTCACTCTGGTTAAAGTGTTATGAAAAAAAAGGCTGTTGGGGGCTAGGGAGTATCGAGTTGATCATTATACATGAAGAAATAACCAATTTCATCGTTTGGTTTATGTTTTACACGCGTTTTAAATTTTATTGCCGAAATCGCTTTTTCTCGCCGAGATAAGCACGTTTTCTGAAATGCCGCTCTCCCGTCACTCTGGTTAAAGTGTTATGAAAAAAAAGGCTGTTGGGGGCTAGGGAGTATCGAGTTGATCATTATACATGAAGAAATAACCAATTTCATCGTTTGGTTTATGTTTTACACGCGTTTTAAATTTTATTGCCGAAATCGCTTTTTCTCGCCGAGATAAGCACGTTTTCTGAAATGCCGCTCTCCCGTCACTCTGGTTAAAGTGTTATGAAAAAAAAGGCTGTTGGGGGCTAGGGAGTATCGAGTTGATCATTATACATGAAGAAATAACCAATTTCATCGTTTGGTTTATGTTTTACACGCGTTTTAAATTTTATTGCCGAAATCGCTTTTTCTCGCCGAGATAAGCACGTTTTCTGAAATGCCGCTCTCCCGTCACTCTGGTTAAAGTGTTATGAAAAAAAAGGCTGTTGGGGGCTAGGGAGTATCGAGTTGATCATTATACATGAAGAAATAACCAATTTCATCGTTTGGTTTATGTTTTACACGCGTTTTAAATTTTATTGCCGAAATCGCTTTTTCTCGCCGAGATAAGCACGTTTTCTGAAATGCCGCTCTCCCGTCACTCTGGTTAAAGTGTTATGAAAAAAAAGGCTGTTGGGGGCTAGGGAGTATCGAGTTGATCATTATACATGAAGAAATAACCAATTTCATCGTTTGGTTTATGTTTTACACGCGTTTTAAATTTTATTGCCGAAATCGCTTTTTCTCGCCGAGATAAGCACGTTTTCTGAAATGCCGCTCTCCCGTCACTCTGGTTAAAGTGTTATGAAAAAAAAGGCTGTTGGGGGCTAGGGAGTATCGAGTTGATCATTATACATGAAGAAATAACCAATTTCATCGTTTGGTTTATGTTTTACACGCGTTTTAAATTTTATTGCCGAAATCGCTTTTTCTCGCCGAGATAAGCACGTTTTCTGAAATGCCGCTCTCCCGTCACTCTGGTTAAAGTGTTATGAAAAAAAAGGCTGTTGGGGGCTAGGGAGTATCGAGTTGATCATTATACATGAAGAAATAACCAATTTCATCGTTTGGTTTATGTTTTACACGCGTTTTAAATTTTATTGCCGAAATCGCTTTTTCTCGCCGAGATAAGCACGTTTTCTGAAATGCCGCTCTCCCGTCACTCTGGTTAAAGTGTTATGAAAAAAAAGGCTGTTGGGGGCTAGGGAGTATCGAGTTGATCATTATACATGAAGAAATAACCAATTTCATCGTTTGGTTTATGTTTTACACGCGTTTTAAATTTTATTGCCGAAATCGCTTTTTCTCGCCGAGATAAGCACGTTTTCTGAAATGCCGCTCTCCCGTCACTCTGGTTAAAGTGTTATGAAAAAAAAGGCTGTTGGGGGCTAGGGAGTATCGAGTTGATCATTATACATGAAGAAATAACCAATTTCATCGTTTGGTTTATGTTTTACACGCGTTTTAAATTTTATTGCCGAAATCGCTTTTTCTCGCCGAGATAAGCACGTTTTCTGAAATGCCGCTCTCCCGTCACTCTGGTTAAAGTGTTATGAAAAAAAAGGCTGTTGGGGGCTAGGGAGTATCGAGTTGATCATTATACATGAAGAAATAACCAATTTCATCGTTTGGTTTATGTTTTACACGCGTTTTAAATTTTATTGCCGAAATCGCTTTTTCTCGCCGAGATAAGCACGTTTTCTGAAATGCCGCTCTCCCGTCACTCTGGTTAAAGTGTTATGAAAAAAAAGGCTGTTGGGGGCTAGGGAGTATCGAGTTGATCATTATACATGAAGAAATAACCAATTTCATCGTTTGGTTTATGTTTTACACGCGTTTTAAATTTTATTGCCGAAATCGCTTTTTCTCGCCGAGATAAGCACGTTTTCTGAAATGCCGCTCTCCCGTCACTCTGGTTAAAGTGTTATGAAAAAAAAGGCTGTTGGGGGCTAGGGAGTATCGAGTTGATCATTATACATGAAGAAATAACCAATTTCATCGTTTGGTTTATGTTTTACACGCGTTTTAAATTTTATTGCCGAAATCGCTTTTTCTCGCCGAGATAAGCACGTTTTCTGAAATGCCGCTCTCCCGTCACTCTGGTTAAAGTGTTATGAAAAAAAAGGCTGTTGGGGGCTAGGGAGTATCGAGTTGATCATTATACATGAAGAAATAACCAATTTCATCGTTTGGTTTATGTTTTACACGCGTTTTAAATTTTATTGCCGAAATCGCTTTTTCTCGCCGAGATAAGCACGTTTTCTGAAATGCCGCTCTCCCGTCACTCTGGTTAAAGTGTTATGAAAAAAAAGGCTGTTGGGGGCTAGGGAGTATCGAGTTGATCATTATACATGAAGAAATAACCAATTTCATCGTTTGGTTTATGTTTTACACGCGTTTTAAATTTTATTGCCGAAATCGCTTTTTCTCGCCGAGATAAGCACGTTTTCTGAAATGCCGCTCTCCCGTCACTCTGGTTAAAGTGTTATGAAAAAAAAGGCTGTTGGGGGCTAGGGAGTATCGAGTTGATCATTATACATGAAGAAATAACCAATTTCATCGTTTGGTTTATGTTTTACACGCGTTTTAAATTTTATTGCCGAAATCGCTTTTTCTCGCCGAGATAAGCACGTTTTCTGAAATGCCGCTCTCCCGTCACTCTGGTTAAAGTGTTATGAAAAAAAAGGCTGTTGGGGGCTAGGGAGTATCGAGTTGATCATTATACATGAAGAAATAACCAATTTCATCGTTTGGTTTATGTTTTACACGCGTTTTAAATTTTATTGCCGAAATCGCTTTTTCTCGCCGAGATAAGCACGTTTTCTGAAATGCCGCTCTCCCGTCACTCTGGTTAAAGTGTTATGAAAAAAAAGGCTGTTGGGGGCTAGGGAGTATCGAGTTGATCATTATACATGAAGAAATAACCAATTTCATCGTTTGGTTTATGTTTTACACGCGTTTTAAATTTTATTGCCGAAATCGCTTTTTCTCGCCGAGATAAGCACGTTTTCTGAAATGCCGCTCTCCCGTCACTCTGGTTAAAGTGTTATGAAAAAAAAGGCTGTTGGGGGCTAGGGAGTATCGAGTTGATCATTATACATGAAGAAATAACCAATTTCATCGTTTGGTTTATGTTTTACACGCGTTTTAAATTTTATTGCCGAAATCGCTTTTTCTCGCCGAGATAAGCACGTTTTCTGAAATGCCGCTCTCCCGTCACTCTGGTTAAAGTGTTATGAAAAAAAAGGCTGTTGGGGGCTAGGGAGTATCGAGTTGATCATTATACATGAAGAAATAACCAATTTCATCGTTTGGTTTATGTTTTACACGCGTTTTAAATTTTATTGCCGAAATCGCTTTTTCTCGCCGAGATAAGCACGTTTTCTGAAATGCCGCTCTCCCGTCACTCTGGTTAAAGTGTTATGAAAAAAAAGGCTGTTGGGGGCTAGGGAGTATCGAGTTGATCATTATACATGAAGAAATAACCAATTTCATCGTTTGGTTTATGTTTTACACGCGTTTTAAATTTTATTGCCGAAATCGCTTTTTCTCGCCGAGATAAGCACGTTTTCTGAAATGCCGCTCTCCCGTCACTCTGGTTAAAGTGTTATGAAAAAAAAGGCTGTTGGGGGCTAGGGAGTATCGAGTTGATCATTATACATGAAGAAATAACCAATTTCATCGTTTGGTTTATGTTTTACACGCGTTTTAAATTTTATTGCCGAAATCGCTTTTTCTCGCCGAGATAAGCACGTTTTCTGAAATGCCGCTCTCCCGTCACTCTGGTTAAAGTGTTATGAAAAAAAAGGCTGTTGGGGGCTAGGGAGTATCGAGTTGATCATTATACATGAAGAAATAACCAATTTCATCGTTTGGTTTATGTTTTACACGCGTTTTAAATTTTATTGCCGAAATCGCTTTTTCTCGCCGAGATAAGCACGTTTTCTGAAATGCCGCTCTCCCGTCACTCTGGTTAAAGTGTTATGAAAAAAAAGGCTGTTGGGGGCTAGGGAGTATCGAGTTGATCATTATACATGAAGAAATAACCAATTTCATCGTTTGGTTTATGTTTTACACGCGTTTTAAATTTTATTGCCGAAATCGCTTTTTCTCGCCGAGATAAGCACGTTTTCTGAAATGCCGCTCTCCCGTCACTCTGGTTAAAGTGTTATGAAAAAAAAGGCTGTTGGGGGCTAGGGAGTATCGAGTTGATCATTATACATGAAGAAATAACCAATTTCATCGTTTGGTTTATGTTTTACACGCGTTTTAAATTTTATTGCCGAAATCGCTTTTTCTCGCCGAGATAAGCACGTTTTCTGAAATGCCGCTCTCCCGTCACTCTGGTTAAAGTGTTATGAAAAAAAAGGCTGTTGGGGGCTAGGGAGTATCGAGTTGATCATTATACATGAAGAAATAACCAATTTCATCGTTTGGTTTATGTTTTACACGCGTTTTAAATTTTATTGCCGAAATCGCTTTTTCTCGCCGAGATAAGCACGTTTTCTGAAATGCCGCTCTCCCGTCACTCTGGTTAAAGTGTTATGAAAAAAAAGGCTGTTGGGGGCTAGGGAGTATCGAGTTGATCATTATACATGAAGAAATAACCAATTTCATCGTTTGGTTTATGTTTTACACGCGTTTTAAATTTTATTGCCGAAATCGCTTTTTCTCGCCGAGATAAGCACGTTTTCTGAAATGCCGCTCTCCCGTCACTCTGGTTAAAGTGTTATGAAAAAAAAGGCTGTTGGGGGCTAGGGAGTATCGAGTTGATCATTATACATGAAGAAATAAGCAATTTCATCGTTTGGTTTATGTTTTACACGCGTTTTAAATTTTATTGCCGAAATCGCTTTTTCTCGCCGAGATAAGCACGTTTTCTGAAATGCCGCTCTCCCGTCACTCTGGTTAAAGTGTTATGAAAAAAAAGGCTGTTGGGGGCTAGGGAGTATCGAGTTGATCATTATACATGAAGAAATAACCAATTTCATCGTTTGGTTTATGTTTTACACGCGTTTTAAATTTTATTGCCGAAATCGCTTTTTCTCGCCGAGATAAGCACGTTTTCTGAAATGCCGCTCTCCCGTCACTCTGGTTAAAGTGTTATGAAAAAAAAGGCTGTTGGGGGCTAGGGAGTATCGAGTTGATCATTATACATGAAGAAATAACCAATTTCATCGTTTGGTTTATGTTTTACACGCGTTTTAAATTTTATTGCCGAAATCGCTTTTTCTCGCCGAGATAAGCACGTTTTCTGAAATGCCGCTCTCCCGTCACTCTGGTTAAAGTGTTATGAAAAAAAAGGCTGTTGGGGGCTAGGGAGTATCGAGTTGATCATTATACATGAAGAAATAACCAATTTCATCGTTTGGTTTATGTTTTAGACGCGTTTTAAATTTTATTGCCGAAATCGCTTTTTCTCGCCGAGATAAGCACGTTTTCTGAAATGCCGCTCTCCCGTCACTCTGGTTAAAGTGTTATGAAAAAAAAGGCTGTTGGGGGCTAGGGAGTATCGAGTTGATCATTATACATGAAGAAATAACCAATTTCATCGTTTGGTTTATGTTTTACACGCGTTTTAAATTTTATTGCCGAAATCGCTTTTTCTCGCCGAGATAAGCACGTTTTCTGAAATGCCGCTCTCCCGTCACTCTGGTTAAAGTGTTATGAAAAAAAAGGCTGTTGGGGGCTAGGGAGTATCGAGTTGATCATTATACATGAAGAAATAACCAATTTCATCGTTTGGTTTATGTTTTACACGCGTTTTAAATTTTATTGCCGAAATCGCTTTTTCTCGCCGAGATAAGCACGTTTTCTGAAATGCCGCTCTCCCGTCACTCTGGTTAAAGTGTTATGAAAAAAAAGGCTGTTGGGGGCTAGGGAGTATCGAGTTGATCATTATACATGAAGAAATAACCAATTTCATCGTTTTGTTTATGTTTTACACGCGTTTTTAATTTTATTGCCGAAATCGCTTTTTCTCGCCGAGATAAGCACGTTTTCTGAAATGCCGCTCTCCCGTCACTCTGGTTAAAGTGTTATGAAAAAAAAGGCTGTTGGGGGCTAGGGCGTATCGAGTTGATCATTATACATGAAGAAATAACCAATTTCATCGTTTGGTTTATGTTTTACACGCGTTTTAAATTTTATTGCCGAAATCGCTTTTTCTCGCCGAGATAAGCACGTTTTCTGAAATGCCGCTCTCCCGTCACTCTGGTTAAAGTGTTATGAAAAAAAAGGCTGTTGGGGGCTAGGGAGTATCGAGTTGATCATTATACATGAAGAAATAACCAATTTCATCGTTTGGTTTATGTTTTACACGCGTTTTAAATTTTATTGCCGAAATCGCTTTTTCTCGCCGAGATAAGCACGTTTTCTGAAATGCCGCTCTCCCGTCACTCTGGTTAAAGTGTTATGAAAAAAAAGGCTGTTGGGGGCTAGGGAGTATCGAGTTGATCATTATACATGAAGAAATAACCAATTTCATCGTTTGGTTTATGTTTTACACGCGTTTTAAATTTTATTGCCGAAATCGCTTTTTCTCGCCGAGATAAGCACGTTTTCTGAAATGCCGCTCTCCCGTCACTCTGGTTAAAGTGTTATGAAAAAAAAGGCTGTTGGGGGCTAGGGAGTATCGAGTTGATCATTATACATGAAGAAATAAGCAATTTCATCGTTTGGTTTATGTTTTACACGCGTTTTAAATTTTATTGCCGAAATCGCTTTTTCTCGCCGAGATAAGCACGTTTTCTGAAATGCCGCTCTCCCGTCACTCTGGTTAAAGTGTTATGAAAAAAAAGGCTGTTGGGGGCTAGGGAGTATCGAGTTGATCATTATACATGAAGAAATAACCAATTTCATCGTTTGGTTTATGTTCTACACGCGTTTTAAATTTTATTGCCGAAATCGCTTTTTCTCGCCGAGATAAGCACGTTTTCTGAAATGCCGCTCTCCCGTCACTCTGGTTAAAGTGTTATGAAAAAAAAGGCTGTTGGGGGCTAGGGAGTATCGAGTTGATCATTATACATGAAGAAATAACCAATTTCATCGTTTGGTTTATGTTTTACACGCGTTTTAAATTTTATTGCCGAAATCGCTTTTTCTCGCCGAGATAAGCACGTTTTCTGAAATGCCGCTCTCCCGTCACTCTGGTTAAAGTGTTATGAAAAAAAAGGCTGTTGGGGGCTAGGGAGTATCGAGTTGATCATTATACATTAAGAAATAACCAATTTCATCGTTTGGTTTATGTTTTACACGCGTTTTAAATTTTATTGCCGAAATCGCTTTTTCTCGCCGAGATAAGCACGTTTTCTGAAATGCCGCTCTCCCGTCACTCTGGTTAAAGTGTTATGAAAAAAAAGGCTGTTGGGGGCTAGGGAGTATCGAGTTGATCATTATACATGAAGAAATAACCAATTTCATCGTTTGGTTTATGTTTTACACGCGTTTTAAATTTTATTGCCGAAATCGCTTTTTCTCGCCGAGATAAGCACGTTTTCTGAAATGCCGCTCTCCCGTCACTCTGGTTAAAGTGTTATGAAAAAAAAGGCTGTTGGGGGCTAGGGAGTATCGAGTTGATCATTATACATGAAGAAATAACCAATTTCATCGTTTGGTTTATGTTTTACACGCGTTTTAAATTTTATTGCCGAAATCGCTTTTTCTCGCCGAGATAAGCACGTTTTCTGAAATGCCGCTCTCCCGTCACTCTGGTTAAAGTGTTATGAAAAAAAAGGCTGTTGGGGGCTAGGGAGTATCGAGTTGATCATTATACATGAAGAAATAACCAATTTCATCGTTTGGTTTATGTTTTACACGCGTTTTAAATTTTATTGCCGAAATCGCTTTTTCTCGCCGAGATAAGCACGTTTTCTGAAATGCCGCTCTCCCGTCACTCTGGTTAAAGTGTTATGAAAAAAAAGGCTGTTGGGGGCTAGGGAGTATCGAGTTGATCATTATACATGAAGAAATAACCAATTTCATCGTTTGGTTTATGTTTTACACGCGTTTTAAATTTTATTGCCGAAATCGCTTTTTCTCGCCGAGATAAGCACGTTTTCTGAAATGCCGCTCTCCCGTCACTCTGGTTAAAGTGTTATGAAAAAAAAGGCTGTTGGGGGCTAGGGAGTATCGAGTTGATCATTATACATGAAGAAATAACCAATTTCATCGTTTGGTTTATGTTTTACACGCGTTTTAAATTTTATTGCCGAAATCGCTTTTTCTCGCCGAGATAAGCACGTTTTCTGAAATGCCGCTCTCCCGTCACTCTGGTTAAAGTGTTATGAAAAAAAAGGCTGTTGGGGGCTAGGGAGTATCGAGTTGATCATTATACATGAAGAAATAACCAATTTCATCGTTTGATTTATGTTTTACACGCGTTTTAAATTTTATTGCCGAAATCGCTTTTTCTCGCCGAGATAAGCACGTTTTCTGAAATGCCGCTCTCCCGTCACTCTGGCTAAAGTGTTATGAAAAAAAAGTCTGTTGGGGGCTAGGGAGTATCGAGTTGATCATTATACATGAAGAAATAACCAATTTCATCGTTTGGTTTATGTTTTACACGATGCTGAGCTCCAGCTGGAAGTGTAAAAAGAACCGGGCTGGTTAAAAAAAGAACCGGGCGACCCGGTAAAATTGCTTAGCCGGGGCTCTGGAAGCCTAACACGGCGTGATCTTGTCCAAAAAGCCGCTGCTGAGCTCCAGCTGGAAGTGTAAAAAGAACCGGGCTGGTTAAAAAAAAGAACCGGGCGACCCGGTAAAATTGCTTAGCCGGGGCTCTGGAAGCCTAACACGGCGTGATCTTGTCCAAAAAGCCGCTGCTGAGCTCCAGCTGGAAGTGTAAAAAGAACCGGGCTGGTTAAAAAAAAGAACCGGGCGGCCCGGTAAAATTGCTTAGCCGGGGCTCTGGAAGCCTAACCCGGCGTGATACTGTGCAAAAAGCCGCTGCTGAGCTCCAGCTGGAAGTGTAAAAAAAACCGGGCTGGTTAAAAAAAAGAACCGGGCTACCCTGTAAAATTGCTTAGCCGGGGCTCTGGAAGCCTAACACGGCGTGATCTTGTCCAAAAACCCGCTGCTGAGCTCCAGCTGGAAGTGTAAAAAGAACCGGGCTGGTTAAAAAAAAGAACCGGGCGGGCCGGTAAAATTGCTTAGCCGGGGCTCTGGAAGCCTAACACGGCGTGATCTTGTCCAAAAAGCCGCTCGTGAGCTCCAGCTGGAAGTGTAAAAAGAACCGGGCTGGTTCAAAAAAAGAACCGGGCGGCCCGGTAGAATTGCTTAGCCGAGGTCCTGGAAGCCTAACCCGGCGTGATCTTGCGCAAAAAGCCGCTGCTGAGCTCCAGCTGGAAGTGTAAAAAGAACCGGGCTGGTTCAAAAAAAGAACCGGGCGGCCCGGTAAAATTGCTTAGCCGGGGTCCTGGAAGCCTAACGCGGCGTGATCTTGCCCGAAAGTCGGCCTCTATACTTCCATATTAGGTACCAGGCGCTCAGAGCCAACTTGGCAAAAATTTTCTAAGTGCCCACGGCTCTGCGGGGATTGTGCGTCCGACCCGCGCCGGTTCTCCAGCCGGCCTAAAATAACGCAAAACCAGCCTCTCCCCCTGGAGCTCACAGCCAAAGGCGAAACTTTTCTAAGTGCCTACGGCTCTGCGGGCTTTTGAGTCCGCCCCGCGCCGGTTCGTCGGTCGGCCTCAAAAAGCGAAAAATCAGCCTCTCTCCCTGGAGCTCGACTCGAGTTGATCATTATACATGAAGAAATAACCAATTTCATCGTTTGGTTTATGTTTTACACGCGTTTTAAATTTTATTGCCGAAATCGCTTTTTCTCGCCGAGATAAGCACGTTTTCTGAAATGCCGCTCTCCCGTCACTCTGGTTAAAGTGTTATGAAAAAAAAGGCTGTTGGGGGCTAGGGAGTATCGAGTTGATCATTATACATGAAGAAATAACCAATTTCATCGTTTGGTTTATGTTTTACACGCGTTTTAAATTTTATTGCCGAAATCGCTTTTTCTCGCCGAGATAAGCACGTTTTCTGAAATGCCGCTCTCCCGTCACTCTGGTTAAAGTGTTATGAAAAAAAAGGCTGTTGGGGGCTAGGGAGTATCGAGTTGATCATTATACATGAAGAAATAACCAATTTCATCGTTTGGTTTATGTTTTACACGCGTTTTAAATTTTATTGCCGAAATCGCTTTTTCTCGCCGAGATAAGCACGTTTTCTGAAATGCCGCTCTCCCGTCACTCTGGTTAAAGTGTTATGAAAAAAAAAGGCTGTTGGGGGCTAGGGAGTATCGAGTTGATCATTAACATGAAGAAATAACCAATTTCATCGTTTGGTTTATGTTTTACACGCGTTTTAAATTTTATTGCCGAAATCGCTTTTTCTCGCCGAGATAAGCACGTTTTCTGAAATGCCGCTCTCCCGTCACTCTGGTTAAAGTGTTATGAAAAAAAAGGCTGTTGGGGGCTAGGGAGTATCGAGTTGATCATTATACATGAAGAAATAACCAATTTCATCGTTTGGTTTATGTTTTACACGCGTTTTAAATTTTATTGCCGAAATCGCTTTTTCTCGCCGAGATAAGCACGTTTTCTGAAATGCCGCTCTCCCGTCACTCTGGTTAAAGTGTTATGAAAAAAAAGGCTGTTGGGGGCTAGGGAGTATCGAGTTGATCATTATACATGAAGAAATAACCAATTTCATCGTTTGGTTTATGTTTTACACGCGTTTTAAATTTTATTGCCGAAATCGCTTTTTCTCGCCGAGATAAGCACGTTTTCTGAAATGCCGCTCTCCCGTCACTCTGGTTAAAGTGTTATGAAAAAAAAGGCTGTTGGGGGCTAGGGAGTATCGAGTTGATCATTATACATGAAGAAATAACCAATTTCATCGTTTGGTTTATGTTTTACACGCGTTTTAAATTTTATTGCCGAAATCGCTTTTTCTCGCCGAGATAAGCACGTTTTCTGAAATGCCGCTCTCCCGTCACTCTGGTTAAAGTGTTATGAAAAAAAAGGCTGTTGGGGGCTAGGGAGTATCGAGTTGATCATTATACATGAAGAAATAACCAATTTCATCGTTTGGTTTATGTTTTACACGCGTTTTAAATTTTATTGCCGAAATCGCTTTTTCTCGCCGAGATAAGCACGTTTTCTGAAATGCCGCTCTCCCGTCACTCTGGTTAAAGTGTTATGAAAAAAAAGGCTGTTGGGGGCTAGGGAGTATCGAGTTGATCATTATACATGAAGAAATAACCAATTTCATCGTTTGGTTTATGTTTTACACGCGTTTTAAATTTTATTGCCGAAATCGCTTTTTCTCGCCGAGATAAGCACGTTTTCTGAAATGCCGCTCTCCCGTCACTCTGGTTAAAGTGTTATGAAAAAAAAGGCTGTTGGGGGCTAGGGAGTATCGAGTTGATCATTATACATGAAGAAATAACCAATTTCATCGTTTGGTTTATGTTTTACACGCGTTTTAAATTTTATTGCCGAAATCGCTTTTTCTCGCCGAGATAAGCACGTTTTCTGAAATGCCGCTCTCCCGTCACTCTGGTTAAAGTGTTATGAAAAAAAAGGCTGTTGGGGGCTAGGGAGTATCGAGTTGATCATTATACATGAAGAAATAACCAATTTCATCGTTTGGTTTATGTTTTACACGCGTTTTAAATTTTATTGCCGAAATCGCTTTTTCTCGCCGAGATAAGCACGTTTTCTGAAATGCCGCTCTCCCGTCACTCTGGTTAAAGTGTTATGAAAAAAAAGGCTGTTGGGGGCTAGGGAGTATCGAGTTGATCATTATACATGAAGAAATAACCAATTTCATCGTTTGGTTTATGTTTTACACGCGTTTTAAATTTTATTGCCGAAATCGCTTTTTCTCGCCGAGATAAGCACGTTTTCTGAAATGCCGCTCTCCCGTCACTCTGGTTAAAGTGTTATGAAAAAAAAGGCTGTTGGGGGCTAGGGAGTATCGAGTTGATCATTATACATGAAGAAATAACCAATTTCATCGTTTGGTTTATGTTTTACACGCGTTTTAAATTTTATTGCCGAAATCGCTTTTTCTCGCCGAGATAAGCACGTTTTCTGAAATGCCGCTCTCCCGTCACTCTGGTTAAAGTGTTATGAAAAAAAAGGCTGTTGGGGGCTAGGGAGTATCGAGTTGATCATTATACATGAAGAAATAACCAATTTCATCGTTTGGTTTATGTTTTACACGCGTTTTAAATTTTATTGCCGAAATCGCTTTTTCTCGCCGAGATAAGCACGTTTTCTGAAATGCCGCTCTCCCGTCACTCTGGTTAAAGTGTTATGAAAAAAAAGGCTGTTGGGGGCTAGGGAGTATCGAGTTGATCATTATACATGAAGAAATAACCAATTTCATCGTTTGGTTTATGTTTTACACGCGTTTTAAATTTTATTGCCGAAATCGCTTTTTCTCGCCGAGATAAGCACGTTTTCTGAAATGCCGCTCTCCCGTCACTCTGGTTAAAGTGTTATGAAAAAAAAGGCTGTTGGGGGCTAGGGAGTATCGAGTTGATCATTATACATGAAGAAATAACCAATTTCATCGTTTGGTTTATGTTTTACACGCGTTTTAAATTTTATTGCCGAAATCGCTTTTTCTCGCCGAGATAAGCACGTTTTCTGAAATGCCGCTCTCCCGTCACTCTGGTTAAAGTGTTATGAAAAAAAAGGCTGTTGGGGGCTAGGGAGTATCGAGTTGATCATTATACATGAAGAAATAACCAATTTCATCGTTTGGTTTATGTTTTACACGCGTTTTAAATTTTATTGCCGAAATCGCTTTTTCTCGCCGAGATAAGCACGTTTTCTGAAATGCCGCTCTCCCGTCACTCTGGTTAAAGTGTTATGAAAAAAAAGGCTGTTGGGGGCTAGGGAGTATCGAGTTGATCATTATACATGAAGAAATAACCAATTTCATCGTTTGGTTTATGTTTTACACGCGTTTTAAATTTTATTGCCGAAATCGCTTTTTCTCGCCGAGATAAGCACGTTTTCTGAAATGCCGCTCTCCCGTCACTCTGGTTAAAGTGTTATGAAAAAAAAGGCTGTTGGGGGCTAGGGAGTATCGAGTTGATCATTATACATGAAGAAATAACCAATTTCATCGTTTGGTTTATGTTTTACACGCGTTTTAAATTTTATTGCCGAAATCGCTTTTTCTCGCCGAGATAAGCACGTTTTCTGAAATGCCGCTCTCCCGTCACTCTGGTTAAAGTGTTATGAAAAAAAAGGCTGTTGGGGGCTAGGGAGTATCGAGTTGATCATTATACATGAAGAAATAACCAATTTCATCGTTTGGTTTATGTTTTACACGCGTTTTAAATTTTATTGCCGAAATCGCTTTTTCTCGCCGAGATAAGCACGTTTTCTGAAATGCCGCTCTCCCGTCACTCTGGTTAAAGTGTTATGAAAAAAAAGGCTGTTGGGGGCTAGGGAGTATCGAGTTGATCATTATACATGAAGAAATAACCAATTTCATCGTTTGGTTTATGTTTTACACGCGTTTTAAATTTTATTGCCGAAATCGCTTTTTCTCGCCGAGATAAGCACGTTTTCTGAAATGCCGCTCTCCCGTCACTCTGGTTAAAGTGTTATGAAAAAAAAGGCTGTTGGGGGCTAGGGAGTATCGAGTTGATCATTATACATGAAGAAATAACCAATTTCATCGTTTGGTTTATGTTTTACACGCGTTTTAAATTTTATTGCCGAAATCGCTTTTTCTCGCCGAGATAAGCACGTTTTCTGAAATGCCGCTCTCCCGTCACTCTGGTTAAAGTGTTATGAAAAAAAAGGCTGTTGGGGGCTAGGGAGTATCGAGTTGATCATTATACATGAAGAAATAACCAATTTCATCGTTTGGTTTATGTTTTACACGCGTTTTAAATTTTATTGCCGAAATCGCTTTTTCTCGCCGAGATAAGCACGTTTTCTGAAAAATGCCGCTCTCCCGTCACTCTGGTTAAAGTGTTATGAAAAAAAAGGCTGTTGGGGGCTAGGGAGTATCGAGTTGATCATTATACATGAAGAAATAACCAATTTCATCGTTTGGTTTATGTTTTACACGCGTTTTAAATTTTATTGCCGAAATCGCTTTTTCTCGCCGAGATAAGCACGTTTTCTGAAATGCCGCTCTCCCGTCACTCTGGTTAAAGTGTTATGAAAAAAAAGGCTGTTGGGGGCTAGGGAGTATCGAGTTGATCATTATACATGAAGAAATAACCAATTTCATCGTTTGGTTTATGTTTTACACGCGTTTTAAATTTTATTGCCGAAATCGCTTTTTCTCGCCGAGATAAGCACGTTTTCTGAAATGCCGCTCTCCCGTCACTCTGGTTAAAGTGTTATGAAAAAAAAGGCTGTTGGGGGCTAGGGAGTATCGAGTTGATCATTATACATGAAGAAATAACCAATTTCATCGTTTGGTTTATGTTTTACACGCGTTTTAAATTTTATTGCCGAAATCGCTTTTTCTCGCCGAGATAAGCACGTTTTCTGAAATGCCGCTCTCCCGTCACTCTGGTTAAAGTGTTATGAAAAAAAAGGCTGTTGGGGGCTAGGGAGTATCGAGTTGATCATTATACATGAAGAAATAACCAATTTCATCGTTTGGTTTATGTTTTACACGCGTTTTAAATTTTATTGCCGAAATCGCTTTTTCTCGCCGAGATAAGCACGTTTTCTGAAATGCCGCTCTCCCGTCACTCTGGTTAAAGTGTTATGAAAAAAAAGGCTGTTGGGGGCTAGGGAGTATCGAGTTGATCATTATACATGAAGAAATAACCAATTTCATCGTTTGGTTTATGTTTTACACGCGTTTTAAATTTTATTGCCGAAATCGCTTTTTCTCGCCGAGATAAGCACGTTTTCTGAAATGCCGCTCTCCCGTCACTCTGGTTAAAGTGTTATGAAAAAAAAGGCTGTTGGGGGCTAGGGAGTATCGAGTTGATCATTATACATGAAGAAATAACCAATTTCATCGTTTGGTTTATGTTTTACACGCGATTTAAATTTTATTGCCGAAATCGCTTTTTCTCGCCGAGATAAGCACGTTTTCTGAAATGCCGCTCTCCCGTCACTCTGGTTAAAGTGTTATGAAAAAAAAGGCTGTTGGGGGCTAGGGAGTATCGAGTTGATCATTATACATGAAGAAATAACCAATTTCATCGTTTGGTTTATGTTTTACACGCGTTTTAAATTTTATTGCCGAAATCGCTTTTTCTCGCCGAGATAAGCACGTTTTCTGAAATGCCGCTCTCCCGTCACTCTGGTTAAAGTGTTATGAAAAAAAAGGCTGTTGGGGGCTAGGGAGTATCGAGTTGATCATTATACATGAAGAAATAACCAATTTCATCGTTTGGTTTATGTTTTACACGCGTTTTAAATTTTATTGCCGAAATCGCTTTTTCTCGCCGAGATAAGCACGTTTTCTGAAATGCCGCTCTCCCGTCACTCTGGTTAAAGTGTTATGAAAAAAAAGGCTGTTGGGGGCTAGGGAGTATCGAGTTGAACATTATACATGAAGAAATAACCAATTTCATCGTTTGGTTTATGTTTTACACGCGTTTTAAATTTTATTGCCGAAATCGCTTTTTCTCGCCGAGATAAGCACGTTTTCTGAAATGCCGCTCTCCCGTCACTCTGGTTAAAGTGTTATGAAAAAAAAGGCTGTTGGGGGCTAGGGAGTATCGAGTTGATCATTATACATGAAGAAATAACCAATTTCATCGTTTGGTTTATGTTTTACACGCGTTTTAAATTTTATTGCCGAAATCGCTTTTTCTCGCCGAGATAAGCACGTTTTCTGAAATGCCGCTCTCCCGTCACTCTGGTTAAAGTGTTATGAAAAAAAAGGCTGTTGGGGGCTAGGGAGTATCGAGTTGATCATTATACATGAAGAAATAACCAATTTCATCGTTTGGTTTATGTTTTACACGCGTTTTAAATTTTATTGCCGAAATCGCTTTTTCTCGCCGAGATAAGCACGTTTTCTGAAATGCCGCTCTCCCGTCACTCTGGTTAAAGTGTTATGAAAAAAAAGGCTGTTGGGGGCTAGGGAGTATCGAGTTGATCATTATACATGAAGAAATAACCAATTTCATCGTTTGTTTATGTTTTACACGCGTTTTAAATTTTATTGCCGAAATCGCTTTTTCTCGCCGAGATAAGCACGTTTTCTGAAATGCCGCTCTCCGTCACTCTGGTTAAAGTGTTATGAAAAAAAAGGCTGTTGGGGGCTAGGGAGTATCGAGTTGATCATTATACATGAAGAAATAACCAATTTCATCGTTTGGTTTATGTTTTACACGCGTTTTAAATTTTATTGCCGAAATCGCTTTTTCTCGCCGAGATAAGCACGTTTTCTGAAATGCCGCTCTCCCGTCACTCTGGTTAAAGTGTTATGAAAAAAAAGGCTGTTGGGGGCTAGGGAGTATCGAGTTGATCATTATACATGAAGAAATAACCAATTTCATCGTTTGGTTTATGTTTTACACGCGTTTTAAATTTTATTGCCGAAATCGCTTTTTCTCGCCGAGATAAGCACGTTTTCTGAAATGCCGCTCTCCCGTCACTCTGGTTAAAGTGTTATGAAAAAAAAGGCTGTTGGGGGCTAGGGAGTATCGAGTTGATCATTATACATGAAGAAATAACCAATTTCATCGTTTGGTTTATGTTTTACACGCGTTTTAAATTTTATTGCCGAAATCGCTTTTTCTCGCCGAGATAAGCACGTTTTCTGAAATGCCGCTCTCCCGTCACTCTGGTTAAAGTGTTATGAAAAAAAAGGCTGTTGGGGGCTAGGGAGTATCGAGTTGATCATTATACATGAAGAAATAACCAATTTCATCGTTTGGTTTATGTTTTACACGCGTTTTAAATTTTATTGCCGAAATCGCTTTTTCTCGCCGAGATAAGCACGTTTTCTGAAATGCCGCTCTCCCGTCACTCTGGTTAAAGTGTTATGAAAAAAAAGGCTGTTGGGGGCTAGGGAGTATCGAGTTGATCATTATACATGAAGAAATAACCAATTTCATCGTTTGGTTTATGTTTTACACGCGTTTTAAATTTTATTGCCGAAATCGCTTTTTCTCGCCGAGATAAGCACGTTTTCTGAAATGCCGCTCTCCCGTCACTCTGGTTAAAGTGTTATGAAAAAAAAGGCTGTTGGGGGCTAGGGAGTATCGAGTTGATCATTATACATGAAGAAATAACCAATTTCATCGTTTGGTTTATGTTTTACACGCGTTTTAAATTTTATTGCCGAAATCGCTTTTTCTCGCCGAGATAAGCACGTTTTCTGAAATGCCGCTCTCCCGTCACTCTGGTTAAAGTGTTATGAAAAAAAAGGCTGTTGGGGGCTAGGGAGTATCGAGTTGATCATTATACATGAAGAAATAACCAATTTCATCGTTTGGTTTATGTTTTACACGCGTTTTAAATTTTATTGCCGAAATCGCTTTTTCTCGCCGAGATAAGCACGTTTTCTGAAATGCCGCTCTCCCGTCACTCTGGTTAAAGTGTTATGAAAAAAAAGGCTGTTGGGGGCTAGGGAGTATCGAGTTGATCATTATACATGAAGAAATAACCAATTTCATCGTTTGGTTTATGTTTTACACGCGTTTTAAATTTTATTGCCGAAATCGCTTTTTCTCGCCGAGATAAGCACGTTTTCTGAAATGCCGCTCTCCCGTCACTCTGGTTAAAGTGTTATGAAAAAAAAGGCTGTTGGGGGCTAGGGAGTATCGAGTTGATCATTATACATGAAGAAATAACCAATTTCATCGTTTGGTTTATGTTTTACACGCGTTTTAAATTTTATTGCCGAAATCGCTTTTTCTCGCCGAGATAAGCACGTTTTCTGAAATGCCGCTCTCCCGTCACTCTGGTTAAAGTGTTATGAAAAAAAAGGCTGTTGGGGGCTAGGGAGTATCGAGTTGATCATTATACATGAAGAAATAACCAATTTCATCGTTTGGTTTATGTTTTACACGCGTTTTAAATTTTATTGCCGAAATCGCTTTTTCTCGCCGAGATAAGCACGTTTTCTGAAATGCCGCTCTCCCGTCACTCTGGTTAAAGTGTTATGAAAAAAAAGGCTGTTGGGGGCTAGGGAGTATCGAGTTGATCATTATACATGAAGAAATAACCAATTTCATCGTTTGGTTTATGTTTTACACGCGTTTTAAATTTTATTGCCGAAATCGCTTTTTCTCGCCGAGATAAGCACGTTTTCTGAAATGCCGCTCTCCCGTCACTCTGGTTAAAGTGTTATGAAAAAAAAGGCTGTTGGGGGCTAGGGAGTATCGAGTTGATCATTATACATGAAGAAATAACCAATTTCATCGTTTGGTTTATGTTTTACACGCGTTTTAAATTTTATTGCCGAAATCGCTTTTTCTCGCCGAGATAAGCACGTTTTCTGAAATGCCGCTCTCCCGTCACTCTGGTTAAAGTGTTATGAAAAAAAAGGCTGTTGGGGGCTAGGGAGTATCGAGTTGATCATTATACATGAAGAAATAACCAATTTCATCGTTTGGTTTATGTTTTACACGCGTTTTAAATTTTATTGCCGAAATCGCTTTTTCTCGCCGAGATAAGCACGTTTTCTGAAATGCCGCTCTCCCGTCACTCTGGTTAAAGTGTTATGAAAAAAAAGGCTGTTGGGGGCTAGGGAGTATCGAGTTGATCATTATACATGAAGAAATAACCAATTTCATCGTTTGGTTTATGTTTTACACGCGTTTTAAATTTTATTGCCGAAATCGCTTTTTCTCGCCGAGATAAGCACGTTTTCTGAAATGCCGCTCTCCCGTCACTCTGGTTAAAGTGTTATGAAAAAAAAGGCTGTTGGGGGCTAGGGAGTATCGAGTTGATCATTATACATGAAGAAATAACCAATTTCATCGTTTGGTTTATGTTTTACACGCGTTTTAAATTTTATTGCCGAAATCGCTTTTTCTCGCCGAGATAAGCACGTTTTCTGAAATGCCGCTCTCCCGTCACTCTGGTTAAAGTGTTATGAAAAAAAAGGCTGTTGGGGGCTAGGGAGTATCGAGTTGATCATTATACATGAAGAAATAACCAATTTCATCGTTTGGTTTATGTTTTACACGCGTTTTAAATTTTATTGCCGAAATCGCTTTTTCTCGCCGAGATAAGCACGTTTTCTGAAATGCCGCTCTCCCGTCACTCTGGTTAAAGTGTTATGAAAAAAAAGGCTGTTGGGGGCTAGGGAGTATCGAGTTGATCATTATACATGAAGAAATAACCAATTTCATCGTTTGGTTTATGTTTTACACGCGTTTTAAATTTTATTGCCGAAATCGCTTTTTCTCGCCGAGATAAGCACGTTTTCTGAAATGCCGCTCTCCCGTCACTCTGGTTAAAGTGTTATGAAAAAAAAGGCTGTTGGGGGCTAGGGAGTATCGAGTTGATCATTATACATGAAGAAATAACCAATTTCATCGTTTGGTTTATGTTTTACACGCGTTTTAAATTTTATTGCCGAAATCGCTTTTTCTCGCCGAGATAAGCACGTTTTCTGAAATGCCGCTCTCCCGTCACTCTGGTTAAAGTGTTATGAAAAAAAAGGCTGTTGGGGGCTAGGGAGTATCGAGTTGATCATTATACATGAAGAAATAACCAATTTCATCGTTTGGTTTATGTTTTACACGCGTTTTAAATTTTATTGCCGAAATCGCTTTTTCTCGCCGAGATAAGCACGTTTTCTGAAATGCCGCTCTCCCGTCACTCTGGTTAAAGTGTTATGAAAAAAAAGGCTGTTGGGGGCTAGGGAGTATCGAGTTGATCATTATACATGAAGAAATAACCAATTTCATCGTTTGGTTTATGTTTTACACGCGTTTTAAATTTTATTGCCGAAATCGCTTTTTCTCGCCGAGATAAGCACGTTTTCTGAAATGCCGCTCTCCCGTCACTCTGGTTAAAGTGTTATGAAAAAAAAGGCTGTTGGGGGCTAGGGAGTATCGAGTTGATCATTATACATGAAGAAATAACCAATTTCATCGTTTGGTTTATGTTTTACACGCGTTTTAAATTTTATTGCCGAAATCGCTTTTTCTCGCCGAGATAAGCACGTTTTCTGAAATGCCGCTCTCCCGTCACTCTGGTTAAAGTGTTATGAAAAAAAAGGCTGTTGGGGGCTAGGGAGTATCGAGTTGATCATTATACATGAAGAAATAACCAATTTCATCGTTTGGTTTATGTTTTACACGCGTTTTAAATTTTATTGCCGAAATCGCTTTTTCTCGCCGAGATAAGCACGTTTTCTGAAATGCCGCTCTCCCGTCACTCTGGTTAAAGTGTTATGAAAAAAAAGGCTGTTGGGGGCTAGGGAGTATCGAGTTGATCATTATACATGAAGAAATAACCAATTTCATCGTTTGGTTTATGTTTTACACGCGTTTTAAATTTTATTGCCGAAATCGCTTTTTCTCGCCGAGATAAGCACGTTTTCTGAAATGCCGCTCTCCCGTCACTCTGGTTAAAGTGTTATGAAAAAAAAGGCTGTTGGGGGCTAGGGAGTATCGAGTTGATCATTATACATGAAGAAATAACCAATTTCATCGTTTGGTTTATGTTTTACACGCGTTTTAAATTTTATTGCCGAAATCGCTTTTTCTCGCCGAGATAAGCACGTTTTCTGAAATGCCGCTCTCCCGTCACTCTGGTTAAAGTGTTATGAAAAAAAAGGCTGTTGGGGGCTAGGGAGTATCGAGTTGATCATTATACATGAAGAAATAACCAATTTCATCGTTTGGTTTATGTTTTACACGCGTTTTAAATTTTATTGCCGAAATCGCTTTTTCTCGCCGAGATAAGCACGTTTTCTGAAATGCCGCTCTCCCGTCACTCTGGTTAAAGTGTTATGAAAAAAAAGGCTGTTGGGGGCTAGGGAGTATCGAGTTGATCATTATACATGAAGAAATAACCAATTTCATCGTTTGGTTTATGTTTTACACGCGTTTTAAATTTTATTGCCGAAATCGCTTTTTCTCGCCGAGATAAGCACGTTTTCTGAAATGCCGCTCTCCCGTCACTCTGGTTAAAGTGTTATGAAAAAAAAGGCTGTTGGGGGCTAGGGAGTATCGAGTTGATCATTATACATGAAGAAATAACCAATTTCATCGTTTGGTTTATGTTTTACACGCGTTTTAAATTTTATTGCCGAAATCGCTTTTTCTCGCCGAGATAAGCACGTTTTCTGAAATGCCGCTCTCCCGTCACTCTGGTTAAAGTGTTATGAAAAAAAAGGCTGTTGGGGGCTAGGGAGTATCGAGTTGATCATTATACATGAAGAAATAACCAATTTCATCGTTTGGTTTATGTTTTACACGCGTTTTAAATTGTATTGCCGAAATCGCTTTTTCTCGCCGAGATAAGCACGTTTTCTGAAATGCCGCTCTGCCGTCACTCTGGTTAAAGTGTTATGAAAAAAAAGGCTGTTGGGGGCTAGGGAGTATCGAGTTGATCATTATACATGAAGAAATAACCAATTTCATCGTTTGGTTTATGTTTTACACGCGTTTTAAATTTTATTGCCGAAATCGCTTTTTCTCGCCGAGATAAGCACGTTTTCTGAAATGCCGCTCTCCCGTCACTCTGGTTAAAGTGTTATGAAAAAAAAGGCTGTTGGGGGCTAGGGAGTATCGAGTTGATCATTATACATGAAGAAATAACCAATTTCATCGTTTGGTTTATGTTTTACACGCGTTTTAAATTTTATTGCCGAAATCGCTTTTTCTCGCCGAGATAAGCACGTTTTCTGAAATGCCGCTCTCCCGTCACTCTGGTTAAAGTGTTATGAAAAAAAAGGCTGTTGGGGGCTAGGGAGTATCGAGTTGATCATTATACATGAAGAAATAACCAATTTCATCGTTTGGTTTATGTTTTCCACGCGTTTTAAATTTTATTGCCGAAATCGCTTTTTCTCGCCGAGATAAGCACGTTTTCTGAAATGCCGCTCTCCCGTCACTCTGGTTAAAGTGTTATGAAAAAAAAGGCTGTTGGGGGCTAGGGAGTATCGAGTTGATCATTATACATGAAGAAATAACCAATTTCATCGTTTGGTTTATGTTTTACACGCGTTTTAAATTTTATTGCCGAAATCGCTTTTTCTCGCCGAGATAAGCACGTTTTCTGAAATGCCGCTCTCCCGTCACTCTGGTTAAAGTGTTATGAAAAAAAAGGCTGTTGGGGGCTAGGGAGTATCGAGTTGATCATTATACATGAAGAAATAACCAATTTCATCGTTTGGTTTATGTTTTACACGCGTTTTAAATTTTATTGCCGAAATCGCTTTTTCTCGCCGAGATAAGCACGTTTTCTGAAATGCCGCTCTCCCGTCACTCTGGTTAAAGTGTTATAAAAAAAAAGGCTGTTGGGGGCTAGGGAGTATCGAGTTGATCATTATACATGAAGAAATAACCAATTTCATCGTTTGGTTTATGTTTTACACGCCGTTTTAAATTTTATTGCCGAAATCGCTTTTTCTCGCCGAGATAAGCACGTTTTCTGAAATGCCGCTCTCCCGTCACTCTGGTTAAAGTGTTATGAAAAAAAAGGCTGTTGGGGGCTAGGGAGTATCGAGTTGATCACTATACATGAAGAAATAACCAATTTCATCGTTTGGTTTATGTTTTACACGCGTTTTAAATTTTATTGCCGAAATCGCTTTTTCTCGCCGAGATAAGCACGTTTTCTGAAATGCCGCTCTCCCGTCACTCTGGTTAAAGTGTTATGAAAAAAAAGGCTGTTGGGGGCTAGGGAGTATCGAGTTGATCATTATACATGAAGAAATAACCAATTTCATCGTTTGGTTTATGTTTTACATGCGTTTTAAATTTTATTGCCGAAATCGCTTTTTCTCGCCGAGATAAGCACGTTTTCTGAAATGCCGCTCTCCCGTCACTCTGGTTAAAGTGTTATGAAAAAAAAGGCTGTTGGGGGCTAGGGAGTATCGAGTTGATCATTATACATGAAGAAATAACATATTTCATCGTTTGGTTTATGTTTTACACGCGTTTTAAATTTTATTGCCGAAATCGCTTTTTCTCGCCGAAATAAGCACGTTTTCTGAAATGCCGCTCTCCCGTCACTCTGGTTAAAGTATGAAAAAAAAGGCTGTTGGGGGCTAGGGAGTATCGAGTTGATCATTATACATGAAGAAATAACCGATTTCATCGTTTGGTTTATGTTTTACACGCGTTTTAAATTTTATTGCCGAAATCGCTTTTTCTCGCCGAGATAAGCACGTTTTCTAAAATGCCGCTCTCCCGTCACTCTGGTTAAAGTGTCATGAAAAAAAAGGCTGTTGGGGGCTAGGGAGTATCGAGTTGATCATTATACATGAAGAAATAACCAATTTCATCGTTTGGTTTATGTTTTACACGCGTTTTAAATTTTATTGCCGAAATCGCTTTTTCTCGCCGAGATAAGCACGTTTTCTGAAATGCCGCTCTCCCGTCACTCTGGTTAAAGTGTTATGAAAAAAAAGGCTGTTGGGGGCTAGGGAGTATCGAGTTGATCATTATACATGAAGAAATAACCAATTTCATCGTTTGGTTTATGTTTTACACGCGTTTTAAATTTTATTGCCGAAATCGCTTTTTCTCGCCGAGATAAGCACGTTTTCTGAAATGCCGCTCTCCCGTCACTCTGGTTAAAGTGTTATGAAAAAAAAGGCTGTTGGGGGCTAGGGAGTATCGAGTTGATCATTATACATGAAGAAATAACCAATTTCATCGTTTGGTTTATGTTTTACACGCGTTTTAAATTGTATTGCCGAAATCGCTTTTTCTCGCCGAGATAAGCACGTTTTCTGAAATGCCGCTCTCCCGTCACTCTGGTTAAAGTGTTATGAAAAAAAAGGCTGTTGGGGGCTAGGGAGTATCGAGTTGATCATTATACATGAAGAAATAACCAATTTCATCGTTTGGTTTATGTTTTACACGCGTTTTAAATTTTATTGCCGAAATCGCTTTTTCTCGCCGAGATAAGCACGTTTTCTGAAATGCCGCTCTCCCGTCACTCTGGTTAAAGTGTTATGAAAAAAAAGGCTGTTGGGGGCTAGGGAGTATCGAGTTGATCATTATACATGAAGAAATAACCAATTTCATCGTTTGGTTTATGTTTTACACGCGTTTTAAATTTTATTGCCGAAATCGCTTTTTCTCGCCGAGATAAGCACGTTTTCTGAAATGCCGCTCTCCCGTCACTCTGGTTAAAGTGTTATGAAAAAAAAGGCTGTTGGGGGCTAGGGAGTATCGAGTTGATCATTATACATGAAGAAATAACCAATTTCATCGTTTGGTTTATGTTTTACACGCGTTTTAAATTTTATTGCCGAAATCGCTTTTTCTCGCCGAGATAAGCACGTTTTCTGAAATGCCGCTCTCCCGTCACTCTGGTTAAAGTGTTATGAAAAAAAAGGCTGTTGGGGGCTAGGGAGTCTCGAGTTGATCATTATACATGGGGAGAAATAACCAATTTCATCGTTTGGTTTATGTTTTACACGCGTTTTAAATTTTATTGCCGAAATCGCTTTTTCTCGCCGAGATAAGCACGTTTTCTGAAATGCCGCTCTCCCGTCACTCTGGTTGTAGTGTTATGAAAAAAAAGGCTGTTGGGGGCTAGGGAGTATCGAGTTGATCATTATACATGAAGAAATAACCAATTTCATCGTTTGGTTTATGTTTTACACGCGTTTTAAATTTTATTGCCGAAATCGCTTTTTCTCGCCGAGATAAGCACGTTTTCTGAAATGCCGCTCTCCCGTCACTCTGGTTAAAGTGTTATGAAAAAAAAGGCTGTTGGGGGCTAGGGAGTATCGAGTTGATCATTATACATGAAGAAATAACCAATTTCATCGTTTGGTTTATGTTTTACACGCGTTTTAAATTTTATTGCCGAAATCGCTTTTTCTCGCCGAGATAAGCACGTTTTCTGATATGCCGCTCTCCCGTCACTCTGGTTAAAGTGTTATGAAAAAAAAGGCTGTTGGGGGCTAGGGAGTATCGAGTTGATCATTATACATGAAGAAATAACCAATTTCATCGTTTGGTTTATGTTTTACACGCGTTTTAAATTGTATTGCCGAAATCGCTTTTTCTCGCCGAGATAAGCACGTTTTCTGAAATGCCGCTCTCCCGTCACTCTGGTTAAAGTGTTATGAAAAAAAAGGCTGTTGGGGGCTAGGGAGTATCGAGTTGATCATTATACATGAAGAAATAACATATTTCATCGTTTGGTTTATGTTTTACACGCGTTTTAAATTTTATTGCCGAAATCGCTTTTTCTCGCCGAGATAAGCACGTTTTCTGAAATGCCGCTCTCCCGTCACTCTGGTTAAAGTGTTATGAAAAAAAAGGCTGTTGGGGGCTAGGGAGTATCGAGTTGATCATTATACATGAAGAAATAACCAATTTCATCGTTTGGTTTATGTTTTACACGCGTTTTAAATTTTATTGCCGAAATCGCTTTTTCTCGCCGAGATAAGCACGTTTTCTGAAATGCCGCTCTCCCGTCACTCTGGTTAAAGTGTTATGAAAAAAAAGGCTGTTGGGGGCTAGGGAGTATCGAGTTGATCATTATACATGAAGAAATAACCAATTTCATCGTTTGGTTTATGTTTTACACGCGTTTTAAATTTTATTGCCGAAATCGCTTTTTCTCGCCGAGATAAGCACGTTTTCTGAAATGCCGCTCTCCCGTCACTCTGGTTAAAGTGTTATGAAAAAAAAGGCTGTTGGGGGCTAGGGAGTATCGAGTTGATCATTATACATGAAGAAATAACCAATTTCATCGTTTGGTTTATGTTTTACACGCGTTTTAAATTTTATTGCCGAAATCGCTTTTTCTCGCCGAGATAAGCACGTTTTCTGAAATGCCGCTCTCCCGTGACTCTGGTTAAAGTGTTATGAAAAAAAAGGCTGTTGGGGGCTAGGGAGTATCGAGTTGATCATTATACATGAAGAAATAACCAATTTCATCGTTTGGTTTATGTTTTACACGCGTTTTAAATTTTATTGCCGAAATCGCTTTTTCTCGCCGAGATAAGCACGTTTTCTGAAATGCCGCTCTCCCGTCACTCTGGTTAAAGTGTTATGAAAAAAAAGGCTGTTGGGGGCTAGGGAGTATCGAGTTGATCATTATACATGAAGAAATAACCAATTTCATCGTTTGGTTTATGTTTTACACGCGTTTTAAATTTTATTGCCGAAATCGCTTTTTCTCGCCGAGATAAGCACGTTTTCTGAAATGCCGCTCTCCCGTCACTCTGGTTAAAGTGTTATGAAAAAAAAGGCTGTTGGGGGCTAGGGAGTATCGAGTTGATCATTATACATGAAGAAATAACCAATTTCATCGTTTGGTTTATGTTTTACACGCGTTTTAAATTTTATTGCCGAAATCGCTTTTTCTCGCCGAGATAAGCACGTTTTCTGAAATGCCGCTCTCCCGTCACTCTGGTTAAAGTGTTATGAAAAAAAAGGCTGTTGGGGGCTAGGGAGTATCGAGTTGATCATTATACATGAAGAAATAACCAATTTCATCGTTTGGTTTATGTTTTACACGCGTTTTAAATTTTATTGCCGAAATCGCTTTTTCTCGCCGAGATAAGCACGTTTTCTGAAATGCCGCTCTCCCGTCACTCTGGTTAAAGTGTTATGAAAAAAAAGGCTGTTGGGGGCTAGGGAGTATCGAGTTGATCATTATACATGAAGAAATAACCAATTTCATCGTTTGGTTTATGTTTTACACGCGTTTTAAATGTTATTGCCGAAATCGCTTTTTCTCGCCGAGATAAGCACGTTTTCTGAAATGCCGCTCTCCCGTCGACTCTGGTTAAAGTGTTATGAAAAAAAAGGCTGTTGGGGGCTAGGGAGTATCGAGTTGATCATTATACATGAAGAAATAACCAATTTCATCGTTTGGTTTATGTTTTACACGCGTTTTAAATTTTATTGCCGAAATCGCTTTTTCTCGCCGAGATAAGCACGTTTTCTGAAATGCCGCTCTCCCGTCACTCTGGTTAAAGTGTTATGAAAAAAAAGGCTGTTGGGGGCTAGGGAGTATCGAGTTGATCATTATACATGAAGAAATAACCAATTTCATCGTTTGGTTTATGTTTTACACGCGTTTTAAATTTTATTGCCGAAATCGCTTTTTCTCGCCGAGATAAGCACGTTTTCTGAAATGCCGCTCTCCCGTCACTCTGGTTAAAGTGTTATGAAAAAAAAGGCTGTTGGGGGCTAGGGAGTATCGAGTTGATCATTATACATGAAGAAATAACCAATTTCATCGTTTGGTTTATGTTTTACACGCGTTTTAAATTTTATTGCCGAAATCGCTTTTTCTCGCCGAGATAAGCACGTTTTCTGAAATGCCGCTCTCCCGTCACTCTGGTTAAAGTGTTATGAAAAAAAAGGCTGTTGGGGGCTAGGGAGTATCGAGTTGATCATTATACATGAAGAAATAACCAATTTCATCGTTTGGTTTATGTTTTACACGCGTTTTAAATTTTATTGCCGAAATCGCTTTTTCTCGCCGAGATAAGCACGTTTTCTGAAATGCCGCTCTCCCGTCACTCTGGTTAAAGTGTTATGAAAAAAAAGGCTGTTGGGGGCTAGGGAGTATCGAGTTGATCATTATACATGAAGAAATAACCAATTTCATCGTTTGGTTTATGTTTTACACGCGTTTTAAATTTTATTGCCGAAATCGCTTTTTCTCGCCGAGATAAGCACGTTTTCTGAAATGCCGCTCTCCCGTCACTCTGGTTAAAGTGTTATGAAAAAAAAGGCTGTTGGGGGCTAGGGAGTATCGAGTTGATCATTATACATGAAGAAATAACCAATTTCATCGTTTGGTTTATGTTTTACACGCGTTTTAAATTTTATTGCCGAAATCGCTTTTTCTCGCCGAGATAAGCACGTTTTCTGAAATGCCGCTCTCCCGTCACTCTGGTTAAAGTGTTATGAAAAAAAAGGCTGTTGGGGGCTAGGGAGTATCGAGTTGATCATTATACATGAAGAAATAACCAATTTCATCGTTTGGTTTATGTTTTACACGCGTTTTAAATTTTATTGCCGAAATCGCTTTTTCTCGCCGAGATAAGCACGTTTTCTGAAATGCCGCTCTCCCGTCACTCTGGTTAAAGTGTTATGAAAAAAAAGGCTGTTGGGGGCTAGGGAGTATCGAGTTGATCATTATACATGAAGAAATAACCAATTTCATCGTTTGGTTTATGTTTTACACGCGTTTTAAATTTTATTGCCGAAATCGCTTTTTCTCGCCGAGATAAGCACGTTTTCTGAAATGCCGCTCTCCCGTCACTCTGGTTAAAGTGTTATGAAAAAAAAGGCTGTTGGGGGCTAGGGAGTATCGAGTTGATCATTATACATGAAGAAATAACCAATTTCATCGTTTGGTTTATGTTTTACACGCGTTTTAAATTTTATTGCCGAAATCGCTTTTTCTCGCCGAGATAAGCACGTTTTCTGAAATGCCGCTCTCCCGTCACTCTGGTTAAAGTGTTATGAAAAAAAAGGCTGTTGGGGGCTAGGGAGTATCGAGTTGATCATTATACATGAAGAAATAACCAATTTCATCGTTTGGTTTATGTTTTACACGCGTTTTAAATTTTATTGCCGAAATCGCTTTTTCTCGCCGAGATAAGCACGTTTTCTGAAATGCCGCTCTCCCGTCACTCTGGTTAAAGTGTTATGAAAAAAAAGGCTGTTGGGGGCTAGGGAGTATCGAGTTGATCATTATACATGAAGAAATAACCAATTTCATCGTTTGGTTTATGTTTTACACGCGTTTTAAATTTTATTGCCGAAATCGCTTTTTCTCGCCGAGATAAGCACGTTTTCTGAAATGCCGCTCTCCCGTCACTCTGGTTAAAGTGTTATGAAAAAAAAGGCTGTTGGGGGCTAGGGAGTATCGAGTTGATGATTATACATGAAGAAATAACCAATTTCATCGTTTGGTTTATGTTTTACACGCGTTTTAAATTTTATTGCCGAAATCGCTTTTTCTCGCCGAGATAAGCACGTTTTCTGAAATGCCGCTCTCCCGTCACTCTGGTTAAAGTGTTATGAAAAAAAAGGCTGTTGGGGGCTAGGGAGTATCGAGTTGATCATTATACATGAAGAAATAACCAATTTCATCGTTTGGTTTATGTTTTACACGCGTTTTAAATTTTATTGCCGAAATCGCTTTTTCTCGCCGAGATAAGCACGTTTTCTGAAATGCCGCTCTCCCGTCACTCTGGTTAAAGTGTTATGAAAAAAAAGGCTGTTGGGGGCTAGGGAGTATCGAGTTGATGATTATACATGAAGAAATAACCAATTTCATCGTTTGGTTTATGTTTTACACGCGTTTTAAATTTTATTGCCGAAATCGCTTTTTCTCGCCGAGATAAGCACGTTTTCTGAAATGCCGCTCTCCCGTCACTCTGGTTAAAGTGTTATGAAAAAAAAGGCTGTTGGGGGCTAGGGAGTATCGAGTTGATCATTATACATGAAGAAATAACCAATTTCATCGTTTGGTTTATGTTTTACACGCGTTTTAAATTTTATTGCCGAAATCGCTTTTTCTCGCCGAGATAAGCACGTTTTCTGAAATGCCGCTCTCCCGTCACTCTGGTTAAAGTGTTATGAAAAAAAAGGCTGTTGGGGGCTAGGGAGTATCGAGTTGATCATTATACATGAAGAAATAACCAATTTCATCGTTTGGTTTATGTTTTACACGCGTTTTAAATTTTATTGCCGAAATCGCTTTTTCTCGCCGAGATAAGCACGTTTTCTGAAATGCCGCTCTCCCGTCACTCTGGTTAAAGTGTTATGAAAAAAAAGGCTGTTGGGGGCTAGGGAGTATCGAGTTGATCATTATACATGAAGAAATAACCAATTTCATCGTTTGGTTTATGTTTTACACGCGTTTTAAATTTTATTGCCGAAATCGCTTTTTCTCGCCGAGATAAGCACGTTTTCTGAAATGCCGCTCTCCCGTCACTCTGGTTAAAGTGTTATGAAAAAAAAGGCTGTTGGGGGCTAGGGAGTATCGAGTTGATCATTATACATGAAGAAATAACCAATTTCATCGTTTGGTTTATGTTTTACACGCGTTTTAAATTTTATTGCCGAAATCGCTTTTTCTCGCCGAGATAAGCACGTTTTCTGAAATGCCGCTCTCCCGTCACTCTGGTTAAAGTGTTATGAAAAAAAAGGCTGTTGGGGGCTAGGGAGTATCGAGTTGATCATTATACATGAAGAAATAACCAATTTCATCGTTTGGTTTATGTTTTACACGCGTTTTAAATTTTATTGCCGAAATCGCTTTTTCTCGCCGAGATAAGCACGTTTTCTGAAATGCCGCTCTCCCGTCACTCTGGTTAAAGTGTTATGAAAAAAAAGGCTGTTGGGGGCTAGGGAGTATCGAGTTGATCATTATACATGAAGAAATAACCAATTTCATCGTTTGGTTTATGTTTTACACGCGTTTTAAATTTTATTGCCGAAATCGCTTTTTCTCGCCGAGATAAGCACGTTTTCTGAAATGCCGCTCTCCCGTCACTCTGGTTAAAGTGTTATGAAAAAAAAGGCTGTTGGGGGCTAGGGAGTATCGAGTTGATCATTATACATGAAGAAATAACCAATTTCATCGTTTGGTTTATGTTTTACACGCGTTTTAAATTTTATTGCCGAAATCGCTTTTTCTCGCCGAGATAAGCACGTTTTCTGAAATGCCGCTCTCCCGTCACTCTGGTTAAAGTGTTATGAAAAAAAAGGCTGTTGGGGGCTAGGGAGTATCGAGTTGATCATTATACATGAAGAAATAACCAATTTCATCGTTTGGTTTATGTTTTACACGCGTTTTAAATTTTATTGCCGAAATCGCTTTTTCTCGCCGAGATAAGCACGTTTTCTGAAATGCCGCTCTCCCGTCACTCTGGTTAAAGTGTTATGAAAAAAAAGGCTGTTGGGGGCTAGGGAGTATCGAGTTGATCATTATACATGAAGAAATAACCAATTTCATCGTTTGGTTTATGTTTTACACGCGTTTTAAATTTTATTGCCGAAATCGCTTTTTCTCGCCGAGATAAGCACGTTTTCTGAAATGCCGCTCTCCCGTCACTCTGGTTAAAGTGTTATGAAAAAAAAGGCTGTTGGGGGCTAGGGAGTATCGAGTTGATCATTATACATGAAGAAATAACCAATTTCATCGTTTGGTTTATGTTTTACACGCGTTTTAAATTTTATTGCCGAAATCGCTTTTTCTCGCCGAGATAAGCACGTTTTCTGAAATGCCGCTCTCCCGTCACTCTGGTTAAAGTGTTATGAAAAAAAAGGCTGTTGGGGGCTAGGGAGTATCGAGTTGATCATTATACATGAAGAAATAACCAATTTCATCGTTTGGTTTATGTTTTACACGCGTTTTAAATTTTATTGCCGAAATCGCTTTTTCTCGCCGAGATAAGCACGTTTTCTGAAATGCCGCTCTCCCGTCACTCTGGTTAAAGTGTTATGAAAAAAAAGGCTGTTGGGGGCTAGGGAGTATCGAGTTGATCATTATACATGAAGAAATAACCAATTTCATCGTTTGGTTTATGTTTTACACGCGTTTTAAATTTTATTGCCGAAATCGCTTTTTCTCGCCGAGATAAGCACGTTTTCTGAAATGCCGCTCTCCCGTCACTCTGGTTAAAGTGTTATGAAAAAAAAGGCTGTTGGGGGCTAGGGAGTATCGAGTTGATCATTATACATGAAGAAATAACCAATTTCATCGTTTGGTTTATGTTTTACACGCGTTTTAAATTTTATTGCCGAAATCGCTTTTTCTCGCCGAGATAAGCACGTTTTCTGAAATGCCGCTCTCCCGTCACTCTGGTTAAAGTGTTATGAAAAAAAAGGCTGTTGGGGGCTAGGGAGTATCGAGTTGATCATTATACATGAAGAAATAACCAATTTCATCGTTTGGTTTATGTTTTACACGCGTTTTAAATTTTATTGCCGAAATCGCTTTTTCTCGCCGAGATAAGCACGTTTTCTGAAATGCCGCTCTCCCGTCACTCTGGTTAAAGTGTTATGAAAAAAAAGGCTGTTGGGGGCTAGGGAGTATCGAGTTGATCATTATACATGAAGAAATAACCAATTTCATCGTTTGGTTTATGTTTTACACGCGTTTTAAATTTTATTGCCGAAATCGCTTTTTCTCGCCGAGATAAGCACGTTTTCTGAAATGCCGCTCTCCCGTCACTCTGGTTAAAGTGTTATGAAAAAAAAGGCTGTTGGGGGCTAGGGAGTATCGAGTTGATCATTATACATGAAGAAATAACCAATTTCATCGTTTGGTTTATGTTTTACACGCGTTTTAAATTTTATTGCCGAAATCGCTTTTTCTCGCCGAGATAAGCACGTTTTCTGAAATGCCGCTCTCCCGTCACTCTGGTTAAAGTGTTATGAAAAAAAAGGCTGTTGGGGGCTAGGGAGTATCGAGTTGATCATTATACATGAAGAAATAACCAATTTCATCGTTTGGTTTATGTTTTACACGCGTTTTAAATTTTATTGCCGAAATCGCTTTTTCTCGCCGAGATAAGCACGTTTTCTGAAATGCCGCTCTCCCGTCACTCTGGTTAAAGTGTTATGAAAAAAAAGGCTGTTGGGGGCTAGGGAGTATCGAGTTGATCATTATACATGAAGAAATAACCAATTTCATCGTTTGGTTTATGTTTTACACGCGTTTTAAATTTTATTGCCGAAATCGCTTTTTCTCGCCGAGATAAGCACGTTTTCTGAAATGCCGCTCTCCCGTCACTCTGGTTAAAGTGTTATGAAAAAAAAGGCTGTTGGGGGCTAGGGAGTATCGAGTTGATCATTATACATGAAGAAATAACCAATTTCATCGTTTGGTTTATGTTTTACACGCGTTTTAAATTTTATTGCCGAAATCGCTTTTTCTCGCCGAGATAAGCACGTTTTCTGAAATGCCGCTCTCCCGTCACTCTGGTTAAAGTGTTATGAAAAAAAAGGCTGTTGGGGGCTAGGGAGTATCGAGTTGATCATTATACATGAAGAAATAACCAATTTCATCGTTTGGTTTATGTTTTACACGCGTTTTAAATTTTATTGCCGAAATCGCTTTTTCTCGCCGAGATAAGCACGTTTTCTGAAATGCCGCTCTCCCGTCACTCTGGTTAAAGTGTTATGAAAAAAAAGGCTGTTGGGGGCTAGGGAGTATCGAGTTGATCATTATACATGAAGAAATAACCAATTTCATCGTTTGGTTTATGTTTTACACGCGTTTTAAATTTTATTGCCGAAATCGCTTTTTCTCGCCGAGATAAGCACGTTTTCTGAAATGCCGCTCTCCCGTCACTCTGGTTAAAGTGTTATGAAAAAAAAGGCTGTTGGGGGCTAGGGAGTATCGAGTTGATCATTATACATGAAGAAATAACCAATTTCATCGTTTGGTTTATGTTTTACACGCGTTTTAAATTTTATTGCCGAAATCGCTTTTTCTCGCCGAGATAAGCACGTTTTCTGAAATGCCGCTCTCCCGTCACTCTGGTTAAAGTGTTATGAAAAAAAAGGCTGTTGGGGGCTAGGGAGTATCGAGTTGATCATTATACATGAAGAAATAACCAATTTCATCGTTTGGTTTATGTTTTACACGCGTTTTAAATTTTATTGCCGAAATCGCTTTTTCTCGCCGAGATAAGCACGTTTTCTGAAATGCCGCTCTCCCGTCACTCTGGTTAAAGTGTTATGAAAAAAAAGGCTGTTGGGGGCTAGGGAGTATCGAGTTGATCATTATACATGAAGAAATAACCAATTTCATCGTTTGGTTTATGTTTTACACGCGTTTTAAATTTTATTGCCGAAATCGCTTTTTCTCGCCGAGATAGGCACGTTTTCTGAAATGCCGCTCTCCCGTCACTCTGGTTAAAGTGTTATGAAAAAAAAGGCTGTTGGGGGCTAGGGAGTATCGAGTTGATCATTATACATGAAGAAATAACCAATTTTATCGTTTGGTTTATGTTTTACACGCGTTTTAAATTTTATTGCCGAAATCGCTTTTTCTCGCCGAGATAAGCACGTTTTCTGAAATGCCGCTCTCCCGTCACTCTGGTTAAAGTGTTATGAAAAAAAAGGCTGTTGGGGGCTAGGGAGTATCGAGTTGATCATTATACATGAAGAAATAACCAATTTCATCGTTTGGTTTATGTTTTACACGCGTTTTAAATTTTATTGCCGAAATCGCTTTTTCTCGCCGAGATAAGCACGTTTTCTGAAATGCCGCTCTCCCGTCACTCTGGTTAAAGTGTTATGAAAAAAAAGGCTGTTGGGGGCTAGGGAGTATCGAGTTGATCATTATACATGAAGAAATAACCAATTTCATCGTTTGGTTTATGTTTTACACGCGTTTTAAATTTTATTGCCGAAATCGCTTTTTCTCGCCGAGATAGGCACGTTTTCTGAAATGCCGCTCTCCCGTCACTCTGGTTAAAGTGTTATGAAAAAAAAAGGCTGTTGGGGGCTAGGGAGTATCGAGTTGATCATTATACATGAAGAAATAACCAATTTCATCGTTTGGTTTATGTTTTACACGCGTTTTAAATTTTATTGCCGAAATCGCTTTTTCTCGCCGAGATAAGCACGTTTTCTGAAATGCCGCTCTCCCGTCACTCTGGTTAAAGTGTTATGAAAAAAAAGGCTGTTGGGGGCTAGGGAGTATCGAGTTGATCATTATACATGAAGAAATAACCAATTTCATCGTTTGGTTTATGTTTTACACGTGTTTTAAATTTTATTGCTGAAATCGCTTTTTCTCGCCGAGATAAGCACGTTTTCTGAAATGCCGCTCTCCCGTCACTCTGGTTAAAGTGTTATGAAAAAAAAGGCTGTTGGGGGCTAGGGAGTATCGAGTTGATCATTATACATGAAGAAATAACCAATTTCATCGTTTGGTTTATGTTTTACACGCGTTTTAAATGTTATTGCCGAAATCGCTTTTTCTCGCCGAGATAGGCACGTTTTCGGAAATGCCGCTCTCCCGTCACTCTGGTTAAAGTGTTATGAAAAAAAAGGCTGTTGGGGGCTAGGGAGTATCGAGTTGATCATTATACATGAAGAAATAACCAATTTCATCGTTTGGTTTATGTTTTACACGCGTTTTAAATTTTATTGCCGAAATCGCTTTTTCTCGCCGAGATAAGCACGTTTTCTGAAATGCCGCTCTCCCGTCACTCTGGTTAAAGTGTTATGAAAAAAAAGGCTGTTGGGGGCTAGGGAGTATCGAGTTGATCATTATACATGAAGAAATAACCTATTTCATCGTTTGGTTTATGTTTTACACGCGTTTTAAATTTTATTGCCGAAATCGCTTTTTCTCGCCGAGATAAGCACGTTTTCTGAAATGCCGCTCTCCCGTCACTCTGGTTAAAGTGTTATGAAAAAAAAGGCTGTTGGGGGCTAGGGAGTATCGAGTTGATCATTATACATGAAGAAATAACCAATTTCATCGTTTGGTTTATGTTTTACACGCGTTTTAAATTTTATTGCCGAAATCGCTTTTTCTCGCCGAGATAAGCACGTTTTCTGAAATGCCGCTCTCCCGTCACTCTGGTTAAAGTGTTATGAAAAAAAAGGCTGTTGGGGGCTAGGGAGTATCGAGTTGATCATTATACATGAAGAAATAACCAATTTCATCGTTTGGTTTATGTTTTACACGCATTTTAAATTTTATTGCCGAAATCGCTTTTTCTCGCCGAGATAAGCACGTTTTCTGAAATGCCGCTCTCCCGTCACTCTGGTTAAAGTGTTATGAAAAAAAAGGCTGTTGGGGGCTAGGGAGTATCGAGTTGATCATTATACATGAAGAAATAACCAATTTCATCGTTTGGTTTATGTTTTACACGCGTTTTAAATTTTATTGCCGAAATCGCTTTTTCTCGCCGAAATAAGCACGTTTTCTGAAATGCCGCTCTCCCGTCACTCTGGTTAAAGTGTTATGAAAAAAAAGGCTGTTGGGGGCTAGGGAGTATCGAGTTGATCATTATACATGAAGAAATAACCAATTTCATCGTTTGGTTTATGTTTTACACGCGTTTTAAATTTTATTGCCGAAATCGCTTTTTCTCGCCGAGATAAGCACGTTTTCTGAAATGCCGCTCTCCCGTCACTCTGGTTAAAGTGTTATGAAAAAAAAGGCTGTTGGGGGCTAGGGAGTATCGAGTTGATCATTATACATGAAGAAATAACCAATTTCATCGTTTGGTTTATGTTTTACACGCGTTTTAAATTTTATTGCCGAAATCGCTTTTTCTCGCCGAGATAAGCACGTTTTCTGAAATGCCGCTCTCCCGTCACTCTGGTTAAAGTGTTATGAAAAAAAAGGCTGTTGGGGGCTAGGGAGTATCGAGTTGATCATTATACATGAAGAAATAACCAATTTCATCGTTTGGTTTATGTTTTACACGCGTTTTAAATTTTATTGCCGAAATCGCTTTTTCTCGCCGAGATAAGCACGTTTTCTGAAATGCCGCTCTCCCGTCACTCTGGTTAAAGTGTTATGAAATAAAAGGCTGTTGGGGGCTAGGGAGTATCGAGTTGATCATTATACATGAAGAAATAACCAATTTCATCGTTTGGTTTATGTTTTACACGCGTTTTAAATTTTATTGCCGAAATCGCTTTTTCTCGCCGAGATAAGCACGTTTTCTGAAATGCCGCTCTCCCGTCACTCTGGTTAAAGTGTTATGAAAAAAAAGGCTGTTGGGGGCTAGGGAGTATCGAGTTGATCATTATACATGAAGAAATAACCAATTTCATCGTTTGGTTTATGTTTTACACGCGTTTTAAATTTTATTGCCGAAATCGCTTTTTCTCGCCGAGATAAGCACGTTTTCTGAAATGCCGCTCTCCCGTCACTCTGGTTAAAGTGTTATGAAAAAAAAGGCTGTTGGGGGCTAGGGAGTATCGAGTTGATCATTATACATGAAGAAATAACCAATTTCATCGTTTGGTTTATGTTTTACACGCGTTTTAAATTTTATTGCCAAAATCGCTTTTTCTCGCCGAGATAAGCACGTTTTCTGAAATGCCGCTCTCCCGTCACTCTGGTTAAAGTGTTATGAAAAAAAAGGCTGTTGGGGGCTAGGGAGTATCGAGTTGATCATTATACATGAAGAAATAACCAATTTCATCGTTTGGTTTATGTTTTACACGCGTTTTAAATTTTATTGCCGAAATCGCTTTTTCTCGCCGAGATAAGCACGTTTTCTGAAATGCCGCTCTCCCGTCACTCTGGTTAAAGTGTTATAAAAAAAAGGCTGTTGGGGGCTAGGGAGTATCGAGTTGATCATTATACATGAAGAAATAACCAATTTCATCGTTTGGTTTATGTTTTACACGCGTTTTAAATTTTATTGCCGAAATCGCTTTTTCTCGCCGAGATAAGCACGTTTTCTGAAATGCCGCTCTCCCGTCACTCTGGTTAAAGTGTTATGAAAAAAAAAGGCTGTTGGGGGCTAGGGAGTATCGAGTTGATCATTATACATGAAGAAATAACCAATTTCATCGTTTGGTTTATGTTTTACACGCGTTTTAAATTTTATTGCCGAAATCGCTTTTTCTCGCCGAGATAAGCACGTTTTCTGAAATGCCGCTCTCCCGTCACTCTGGTTAAAGTGTTATGAAAAAAAAGTCTGTTGGGGGCTAGGGAGTATCGAGTTGCTCATTATACATGAAGAAATAACCAATTTCATCGTTTGGTTTATGTTTTACACGCGTTTTAAATTTTATTGCCGAAATCGCTTTTTCTCGCCGAGATAAGCACGTTTTCTGAAATGCCGCTCTCCCGTCACTCTGGTTAAAGTGTTATGAAAAAAAAGGCTGTTGGGGGCTAGGGAGTATCGAGTTGATCATTATACATGAAGAAATAACCAATTTCATCGTTTGGTTTATGTTTTACACGCGTTTTAAATTTTATTGCCGAAATCGCTTTTTCTCGCCGAGATAAGCACGTTTTCTGAAATGCCGCTCTCCCGTCACTCTGGTTAAAGTGTTATGAAAAAAAAGGCTGTTGGGGGCTAGGGAGTATCGAGTTGATCATTATACATGAAGAAATAACCAATTTCACCGTTTGGTTTATGTTTTACACGCGTTTTAAATTTTATTGCCGAAATCGCTTTTTCTCGCCGAGATAAGCACGTTTTCTGAAATGCCGCTCTCCCGTCACTCTGGTTAAAGTGTTATGAAAAAAAAGGCTGTTGGGGGCTAGGGAGTATCGAGTTGATCATTATACATGAAGAAATAACCAATTTCATCGTTTGGTTTATGTTTTACACGCGTTTTAAATTTTATTGCCGAAATCGCTTTTTCTCGCCGAGATAAGCACGTTTTCTGAAATGCCGCTCTCCCGTCACTCTGGTTAAAGTGTTATGAAAAAAAAGGCTGTTGGGGGCTAGGGAGTATCGAGTTGATCATTATACATGAAGAAATAACCAATTTCATCGTTTGGTTCATGTTTTACACGCGTTTTAAATTTTATTGCCGAAATCGCTTTTTCTCGCCGAGATAAGCACGTTTTCTGAAATGCCGCTCTCCCGTCACTCTGGTTAAAGTTTTATGAAAAAAAAGGCTGTTGGGGGCTAGGGAGTATCGAGTTGATCATTATACATGAAGAAATAACCAATTTCACCGTTTGGTTTATGTTTTACACGCGTTTTAAATTTTATTGCCGAAATCGCTTTTTCTCGCCGAGATAAGCACGTTTTCTGAAATGCCGCTCTCCCGTCACTCTGGTTAAAGTGTTATGAAAAAAAAGGCTGTTGGGGGCTAGGGAGTATCGAGTTGATCATTATACATGAAGAAATAACCAATTTCATCGTTTGGTTTATGTTTTACACGATGCTGAGCTCCAGCTGGAAGTGTAAAAAGAACCGGGCTGGTTGAAAAAAGAACCGGGCGACCCGGTAAAATTGCTTAGCCGGGGCTCTGGAAGCCTAACACGGCGTGATCTTGTCCAAAAAGCCGCTCGTGAGCTCCAGCTGGAAGTGTAAAAAGAACCGGGCTGGTTCAAAAAAAGAACCGGGCGGCCCGGTAGAATTGCTTAGTCGAGGTCCTGGAAGCCTAACCCGGCGTGATCTTGCGCAAAAAGCCGCTGCTGAGCTCCAGCTGGAAGTGTAAAAAGAACCGGGCTGGTTCAAAAAAAGAACCGGGCGGCCCGGTAAAATTGCTTAGCCGGGGTCCTGGAAGCCTAACGCGGCGTGATCTTGCCCGAAAGTCGGCCTCTATACTTCCATATTAGGTACCAGGCGCTCAGAGCCAACTTGGCAAAAATTTTCTAAGTGCCCACGGCTCTGCGGGGATTGTGCGTCCGACCCGCGCCGGTTCTCCAGCCGGCCTAAAATAACGCAAAACCAGCCTCTCCCCCTGGAGCTCACAGCCAAAGGCGAAACTTTTCTAAGTGCCTACGGCTCTGCGGGCTTTTGAGTCCGCCCTGCGCCGGTTCGTCGGTCGGCCTCAAAAAGCGAAAAATCAGCCTCTCTCCCTGGAGCTCGACTCGAGTTGATCATTATACATGAAGAAATAACCAATTTCATCGTTTGGTTTATGTTTTACACGCGTTTTAAATTTTATTGCCGAAATCGCTTTTTCTCGCCGAGATAAGCACGTTTTCTGAAATGCCGCTCTCCCGTCACTCTGGTTAAAGTGTTATGAAAAAAAAGGCTGTTGGGGGCTAGGGAGTATCGAGTTGATCATTATACATGAAGAAATAACCAATTTCATCGTTTGGTTTATGTTTTACACGCGTTTTAAATTTTATTGCCGAAATCGCTTTTTCTCGCCGAGATAAGCACGTTTTCTGAAATGCCGCTCTCCCGTCACTCTGGTTAAAGTGTTATGAAAAAAAAGGCTGTTGGGGGCTAGGGAGTATCGAGTTGATCATTATACATGAAGAAATAACCAATTTCATCGTTTGATTTATGTTTTACACGCGTTTTAAATTTTATTGCCGAAATCGCTTTTTCTCGCCGAGATAAGCACGTTTTCTGAAATGCCGCTCTCCCGTCACTCTGGTTAAAGTGTTATGAAAAAAAAGGCTGTTGGGGGCTAGGGAGTATCGAGTTGATCATTATACATGAAGAAATAACCAATTTCATCGTTTGGTTTATGTTTTACACGCGTTTTAAATTTTATTGCCGAAATCGCTTTTTCTCGCCGAGATAAGCACGTTTTCTGAAATGCCGCTCTCCCGTCACTCTGGTTAAAGTGTTATGAAAAAAAAGGCTGTTGGGGGCTAGGGAGTATCGAGTTGATCATTATACATGAAGAAATAACCAATTTCATCGTTTGGTTTATGTTTTACACGCGTTTTAAATTTTATTGCCGAAATCGCTTTTTACCGCCGAGATAAGCACGTTTTCTGAAATGCCGCTCTCCCGTCACTCTGGTTAAAGTGTTATGAAAAAAAAGGCTGTTGGGGGCTAGGGAGTATCGAGTTGATCATTATACATGAAGAAATAACCAATTTCATCGTTTGGTTTATGTTTTACACGCGTTTTAAATTTTATTGCCGAAATCGCTTTTTCTCGCCGAGATAAGCACGTTTTCTGAAATGCCGCTCTCCCGTCACTCTGGTTAAAGTGTTATGAAAAAAAAGGCTGTTGGGGGCTAGGGAGTATCGAGTTGATCATTATACATGAAGAAATAACCAATTTCATCGTTTGGTTTATGTTTTACACGCGTTTTAAATTTTATTGCCGAAATCGCTTTTTCTCGCCGAGATAAGCACGTTTTCTGAAATGCCGCTCTCCCGTCACTCTGGTTAAAGTGTTATGAAAAAAAAGGCTGTTGGGGGCTAGGGAGTATCGAGTTGATCATTATACATGAAGAAATAACCAATTTCATCGTTTGGTTTATGTTTTACACGATGCTGAGCTCCAGCTGGAAGTGTAAAAAGAACCGGGCTGGTTAAAAAAAGAACCGGGCGACCCGGTAAAATTGCTTAGCCGGGGCTCTGGAAGCCTAACACGGCGTGATCTTGTCCAAAAAGCCGCTGCTGAGCTCCAGCTGGAAGTGTAAAAAGAACCGGGCTGGTTAAAAAAAAGAACCGGGCGACCCGGTAAAATTGCTTAGCCGGGGCTCTGGAAGCCTAACACGGCGTGATCTTGTCCAAAAAGCCGCTGCTGAGCTCCAGCTGGAAGTGTAAAAAGAACCGGGCTGGTTAAAAAAAAGAACCGGGCGGCCCGGTAAAATTGCTTAGCCGGGGCTCTGGAAGCCTAACCCGGCGTGATACTGTGCAAAAAGCCGCTGCTGAGCTCCAGCTGGAAGTGTAAAAAAAACTGGGCTGGTTAAAAAAAAGAACCGGGCGACCCTGTAAAATTGCTTAGCCGGGGCTCTGGAAGCCTAACACGGCGTGATCTTGTCCAAAAACCCGCTGCTGAACTCCAGCTGGAAGTGTAAAAAGAACCGGGCTGGTTAAAAAAAAGAACCGGGCGGGCCGGTAAAATTGCTTAGCCGGGGCTCTGGAAGCCTAACACGGCGTGATCTTGTCCAAAAAGCCGCTCGTGAGCTCCAGCTGGAAGTGTAAAAAGAACCGGGCTGGTTCAAAAAAAGAACCGGGCGGCCCGGTAGAATTGCTTAGCCGAGGTCCTGGAAGCCTAACCCGGCGTGATCTTGCGCAAAAAGCCGCTGCTGAGCTCCAGCTGGAAGTGTAAAAAGAACCGGGCTGGTTCAAAAAAAGAACCGGGCGGCCCGGTAAAATTGCTTAGCCGGGGTCCTGGAAGCCTAATGCGGCGTGATCTTGCCCGAAAGTCGGCCTCTATACTTCCATATTAGGTACCAGGCGCTCAGAGCCAACTTGGCAAAAATTTTCTAAGTGCCCACGGCTCTGCGGGGATTGTGCGTCCGACCCGCGCCGGTTCTCCAGCCGGCCTAAAATAACGCAAAACCAGCCTCTCCCCCTGGAGCTCACAGCCAAAGGCGAAACTTTTCTAAGTGCCTACGGCTCTGCGGGCTTTTGAGTCCGCCCCGCGCCGGTTCGTCGGTCGGCCTCAAAAAGCGAAAAATCAGCCTCTCTCCCTGGAGCTCGACTCGAGTTGATCATTATACATGAAGAAATAACCAATTTCATCGTTTGGTTTATGTTTTACACGCGTTTTAAATTTTATTGCCGAAATCGCTTTTTCTCGCCGAGATAAGCACGTTTTCTGAAATGCCGCTCTCCCGTCACTCTGGTTGAAGTGTTATGAAAAAAAAGGCTGTTGGGGGCTAGGGAGTATCGAGTTGATCATTATACATGAAGAAATAACCAATTTCATCGTTTGGTTTATGTTTTACACGCGTTTTAAATTTTATTGCCGAAATCGCTTTTTCTCGCCGAGATAAGCACGTTTTCTGAAATGCCGCTCTCCCGTCACTCTGGTTAAAGTGTTATGAAAAAAAAGGCTGTTGGGGGCTAGGGAGTATCGAGTTGATCATTATACATGAAGAAATAACCAATTTCATCGTTTGGTTTATGTTTTACACGCGTTTTAAATTTTATTGCCGAAATCGCTTTTTCTCGCCGAGATAAGCACGTTTTCTGAAATGCCGCTCTCCCGTCACTCTGGTTAAAGTGTTATGAAAAAAAAGGCTGTTGGGGGCTAGGGAGTATCGACTTGATCATTATACATGAAGAAATAACCAATTTCATCGTTTGGTTTATGTTTTACACGCGTTTTAAATTTTATTGCCGAAATCGCTTTTTCTCGCCGAGATAAGCACGTTTTCTGAAATGCCGCTCTCCCGTCACTCTGGTTAAAGTGTTATGAAAAAAAAGGCTGTTGGGGGCTAGGGAGTATCGAGTTGATCATTATACATGAAGAAATAACCAATTTCATCGTTTGGTTTATGTTTTACACGCGTTTTAAATTTTATTGCCGAAATCGCTTTTTCTCGCCGAGATAAGCACGTTTTCTGAAATGCCGCTCTCCCGTCACTCTGGTTAAAGTGTTATGAAAAAAAAGGCTGTTGGGGGCTAGGGAGTATCGAGTTGATCATTATACATGAAGAAATAACCAATTTCATCGTTTGGTTTATGTTTTACACGCGTTTTAAATTTTATTGCCGAAATCGCTTTTTCTCGCCGAGATAAGCACGTTTTCTGAAATGCCGCTCTCCCGTCACTCTGGTTAAAGTGTTATGAAAAAAAAGGCTGTTGGGGGCTAGGGAGTATCGAGTTGATCATTATACATGAAGAAATAACCAATTTCATCGTTTGGTTTATGTTTTACACGCGTTTTAAATTTTATTGCCGAAATCGCTTTTTCTCGCCGAGATAAGCACGTTTTCTGAAATGCCGCTCTCCCGTCACTCTGGTTAAAGTGTTATGAAAAAAAAGGCTGTTGGGGGCTAGGGAGTATCGACTTGATCATTATACATGAAGAAATAACCAATTTCATCGTTTGGTTTATGTTTTACACGCGTTTTAAATTTTATTGCCGAAATCGCTTTTTCTCGCCGAGATAAGCACGTTTTCTGAAATGCCGCTCTCCCGTCACTCTGGTTAAAGTGTTATGAAAAAAAAGGCTGTTGGGGGCTAGGGAGTATCGAGTTGATCATTATACATGAAGAAATAACCAATTTCATCGTTTGGTTTATGTTTTACACGCGTTTTAAATTTTATTGCCGAAATCGCTTTTTCTCGCCGAGATAAGCACGTTTTCTGAAATGCCGCTCTCCCGTCACTCTGGTTAAAGTGTTATGAAAAAAAAGGCTGTTGGGGGCTAGGGAGTATCGAGTTGATCATTATACATGAAGAAATAACCAATTTCATCGTTTGGTTTATGTTTTACACGCGTTTTAAATTTTATTGCCGAAATCGCTTTTTCTCGCCGAGATAAGCACGTTTTCTGAAATGCCGCTCTCCCGTCACTCTGGTTAAAGTGTTATGAAAAAAAAGGCTGTTGGGGGCTAGGGAGTATCGAGTTGATCATTATACATGAAGAAATAACCAATTTCATCGTTTGGTTTATGTTTTACACGCGTTTTAAATTTTATTGCCGAAATCGCTTTTTCTCGCCGAGATAAGCACGTTTTCTGAAATGCCGCTCTCCCGTCACTCTGGTTAAAGTGTTATGAAAAAAAAGGCTGTTGGGGGCTAGGGAGTATCGAGTTGATCATTATACATGAAGAAATAACCAATTTCATCGTTTGGTTTATGTTTTACACGCGTTTTAAATTTTATTGCCGAAATCGCTTTTTCTCGCCGAGATAAGCACGTTTTCTGAAATGCCGCTCTCCCGTCACTCTGGTTAAAGTGTTATGAAAAAAAAGGCTGTTGGGGGCTAGGGAGTATCGAGTTGATCATTATACATGAAGAAATAACCAATTTCATCGTTTGGTTTATGTTTTACACGCGTTTTAAATTTTATTGCCGAAATCGCTTTTTACCGCCGAGATAAGCACGTTTTCTGAAATGCCGCTCTCCCGTCACTCTGGTTAAAGTGTTATGAAAAAAAAGGCTGTTGGGGGCTAGGGAGTATCGAGTTGATCATTATACATGAAGAAATAACCAATTTCATCGTTTGGTTTATGTTTTACACGCGTTTTAAATTTTATTGCCGAAATCGCTTTTTCTCGCCGAGATAAGCACGTTTTCTGAAATGCCGCTCTCCCGTCACTCTGGTTAAAGTGTTATGAAAAAAAAGGCTGTTGGGGGCTAGGGAGTATCGAGTTGATCATTATACATGAAGAAATAACCAATTTCATCGTTTGGTTTATGTTTTACACGATGCTGAGCTCCAGCTGGAAGTGTAAAAAGAACCGGGCTGGTTAAAAAAAGAACCGGGCGACCCGGTAAAATTGCTTAGCCGGGGCTCTGGAAGCCTAACACGGCGTGATCTTGTCCAAAAAGCCGCTGCTGAGCTCCAGCTGGAAGTGTAAAAAGAACCGGGCTGGTTAAAAAAAAGAACCGGGCGACCCGGTAAAATTGCTTAGCCGGGGCTCTGGAAGCCTAACACGGCGTGATCTTGTCCAAAAAGCCGCTGCTGAGCTCCAGCTGGAAGTGTAAAAAGAACCGGGCTGGTTAAAAAAAAGAACCGGGCGGCCCGGTAAAATTGCTTAGCCGGGGCTCTGGAAGCCTAACCCGGCGTGATACTGTGCAAAAAGCCGCTGCTGAGCTCCAGCTGGAAGTGTAAAAAAAACTGGGCTGGTTAAAAAAAAGAACCGGGCGACCCTGTAAAATTGCTTAGCCGGGGCTCTGGAAGCCTAACACGGCGTGATCTTGTCCAAAAACCCGCTGCTGAACTCAAGCTGGAAGTGTAAAAAGAACCGGGCTGGTTAAAAAAAAGAACCGGGCGGGCCGGTAAAATTGCTTAGCCGGGGCTCTGGAAGCCTAACACGGCGTGATCTTGTCCAAAAAGCCGCTCGTGAGCTCCAGCTGGAAGTGTAAAAAGAACCGGGCTGGTTCAAAAAAAGAACCGGGCGGCCCGGTAGAATTGCTTAGCCGAGGTCCTGGAAGCCTAACCCGGCGTGATCTTGCGCAAAAAGCCGCTGCTGAGCTCCAGCTGGAAGTGTAAAAAGAACCGGGCTGGTTCAAAAAAAGAACCGGGCGGCCCGGTAAAATTGCTTAGCCGGGGTCCTGGAAGCCTAATGCGGCGTGATCTTGCCCGAAAGTCGGCCTCTATACTTCCATATTAGGTACCAGGCGCTCAGAGCCAACTTGGCAAAAATTTTCTAAGTGCCCACGGCTCTGCGGGGATTGTGCGTCCGACCCGCGCCGGTTCTCCAGCCGGCCTAAAATAACGCAAAACCAGCCTCTCCCCCTGGAGCTCACAGCCAAAGGCGAAACTTTTCTAAGTGCCTACGGCTCTGCGGGCTTTTGAGTCCGCCCCGCGCCGGTTCGTCGGTCGGCCTCAAAAAGCGAAAAATCAGCCTCTCTCCCTGGAGCTCGACTCGAGTTGATCATTATACATGAAGAAATAACCAATTTCATCGTTTGGTTTATGTTTTACACGCGTTTTAAATTTTATTGCCGAAATCGCTTTTTCTCGCCGAGATAAGCACGTTTTCTGAAATGCCGCTCTCCCGTCACTCTGGTTAAAGTGTTATGAAAAAAAAGGCTGTTGGGGGCTAGGGAGTATCGAGTTGATCATTATACATGAAGAAATAACCAATTTCATCGTTTGGTTTATGTTTTACACGCGTTTTAAATTTTATTGCCGAAATCGCTTTTTCTCGCCGAGATAAGCACGTTTTCTGAAATGCCGCTCTCCCGTCACTCTGGTTAAAGTGTTATGAAAAAAAAGGCTGTTGGGGGCTAGGGAGTATCGAGTTGATCATTATACATGAAGAAATAACCAATTTCATCGTTTGGTTTATGTTTTACACGCGTTTTAAATTTTATTGCCGAAATCGCTTTTTCTCGCCGAGATAAGCACGTTTTCTGAAATGCCGCTCTCCCGTCACTCTGGTTAAAGTGTTATGAAAAAAAAGGCTGTTGGGGGCTAGGGAGTATCGAGTTGATCATTATACATGAAGAAATAACCAATTTCATCGTTTGGTTTATGTTTTACACGCGTTTTAAATTTTATTGCCGAAATCGCTTTTTCTCGCCGAGATAAGCACGTTTTCTGAAATGCCGCTCTCCCGTCACTCTGGTTAAAGTGTTATGAAAAAAAAGGCTGTTGGGGGCTAGGGAGTATCGAGTTGATCATTATACATGAAGAAATAACCAATTTCATCGTTTGGTTTATGTTTTACACGCGTTTTAAATTTTATTGCCGAAATCGCTTTTTCTCGCCGAGATAAGCACGTTTTCTGAAATGCCGCTCTCCCGTCACTCTGGTTAAAGTGTTATGAAAAAAAAGGCTGTTGGGGGCTAGGGAGTATCGAGTTGATCATTATACATGAAGAAATAACCAATTTCATCGTTTGGTTTATGTTTTACACGCGTTTTAAATTTTATTGCCGAAATCGCTTTTTCTCGCCGAGATAAGCACGTTTTCTGAAATGCCGCTCTCCCGTCACTCTGGTTAAAGTGTTATGAAAAAAAAGGCTGTTGGGGGCTAGGGAGTATCGAGTTGATCATTATACATGAAGAAATAACCAATTTCATCGTTTGGTTTATGTTTTACACGCGTTTTAAATTTTATTGCCGAAATCGCTTTTTCTCGCCGAGATAAGCACGTTTTCTGAAATGCCGCTCTCCCGTCACTCTGGTTAAAGTGTTATGAAAAAAAAGGCTGTTGGGGGCTAGGGAGTATCGACTTGATCATTATACATGAAGAAATAACCAATTTCATCGTTTGGTTTATGTTTTACACGCGTTTTAAATTTTATTGCCGAAATCGCTTTTTCTCGCCGAGATAAGCACGTTTTCTGAAATGCCGCTCTCCCGTCACTCTGGTTAAAGTGTTATGAAAAAAAAGGCTGTTGGGGGCTAGGGAGTATCGAGTTGATCATTATACATGAAGAAATAACCAATTTCATCGTTTGGTTTATGTTTTACACGCGTTTTAAATTTTATTGCCGAAATCGCTTTTTCTCGCCGAGATAAGCACGTTTTCTGAAATGCCGCTCTCCCGTCACTCTGGTTAAAGTGTTATGAAAAAAAAGGCTGTTGGGGGCTAGGGAGTATCGAGTTGATCATTATACATGAAGAAATAACCAATTTCATCGTTTGGTTTATGTTTTACACGCGTTTTAAATTTTATTGCCGAAATCGCTTTTTCTCGCCGAGATAAGCACGTTTTCTGAAATGCCGCTCTCCCGTCACTCTGGTTAAAGTGTTATGAAAAAAAAGGCTGTTGGGGGCTAGGGAGTATCGAGTTGATCATTATACATGAAGAAATAACCAATTTCATCGTTTGGTTTATGTTTTACACGCGTTTTAAATTTTATTGCCGAAATCGCTTTTTCTCGCCGAGATAAGCACGTTTTCTGAAATGCCGCTCTCCCGTCACTCTGGTTAAAGTGTTATGAAAAAAAAGGCTGTTGGGGGCTAGGGAGTATCGAGTTGATCATTATACATGAAGAAATAACCAATTTCATCGTTTGGTTTATGTTTTACACGCGTTTTAAATTTTATTGCCGAAATCGCTTTTTCTCGCCGAGATAAGCACGTTTTCTGAAATGCCGCTCTCCCGTCACTCTGGTTAAAGTGTTATGAAAAAAAAGGCTGTTGGGGGCTAGGGAGTATCGAGTTGATCATTATACATGAAGAAATAACCAATTTCATCGTTTGGTTTATGTTTTACACGCGTTTTAAATTTTATTGCCGAAATCGCTTTTTACCGCCGAGATAAGCACGTTTTCTGAAATGCCGCTCTCCCGTCACTCTGGTTAAAGTGTTATGAAAAAAAAGGCTGTTGGGGGCTAGGGAGTATCGAGTTGATCATTATACATGAAGAAAAAACCAATTTCATCGTTTGGTTTATGTTTTACACACGTTTTAAATTTTATTGCCGAAATCGCTTTTTCTCGCCGAGATAAGCACGTTTTCTGAAATGCCGCTCTCCCGTCACTCTGGTTAAAGTGTTATGAAAAAAAAGGCTGTTGGGGGCTAGGGAGTATCGAGTTGATCATTATACATGAAGAAATAACCAATTTCATCGTTTGGTTTATGTTTTACACGCGTTTTAAATTTTATTGCCGAAATCGCTTTTTCTCGCCGAGATAAGCACGTTTTCTGAAATGCCGCTCTCCCGTCACTCTGGTTAAAGTGTTATGAAAAAAAAGGCTGTTGGGGGCTAGGGAGTATCGAGTTGATCATTATACATGAAGAAATAACCAATTTCATCGTTTGGTTTATGTTTTACACGATGCTGAGCTCCAGCTGGAAGTGTAAAAAGAACCGGGCTGGTTAAAAAAAGAACCGGGCGACCCGGTAAAATTGCTTAGCCGGGGCTCTGGAAGCCTAACACGGCGTGATCTTGTCCAAAAAGCCGCTGCTGAGCTCCAGCTGGAAGTGTAAAAAGAACCGGGCTGGTTAAAAAAAAGAACCGGGCGACCCGGTAAAATTGCTTAGCCGGGGCTCTGGAAGCCTAACACGGCGTGATCTTGTCCAAAAAGCCGCTGCTGAGCTCCAGCTGGAAGTGTAAAAAGAACCGGGCTGGTTAAAAAAAAGAACCGGGCGGCCCGGTAAAATTGCTTAGCCGGGGCTCTGGAAGCCTAACCCGGCGTGATACTGTGCAAAAAGCCGCTGCTGAGCTCCAGCTGGAAGTGTAAAAAAAACCGGGCTGGTTAAAAAAAAGAACCGGGCGACCCTGTAAAATTGCTTAGCCGGGGCTCTGGAAGCCTAACACGGCGTGATCTTGTCCAAAAACCCGCTGCTGAACTCCAGCTGGAAGTGTAAAAAGAACCGGGCTGGTTAAAAAAAAGAACCGGGCGGGCCGGTAAAATTGCTTAGCCGGGGCTCTGGAAGCCTAACACGGCGTGATCTTGTCCAAAAAGCCGCTCGTGAGCTCCAGCTGGAAGTGTAAAAAGAACCGGGCTGGTTCAAAAAAAGAACCGGGCGGCCCGGTAGAATTGCTTAGCCGAGGTCCTGGAAGCCTAACCCGGCGTGATCTTGCGCAAAAAGCCGCTGCTGAGCTCCAGCTGGAAGTGTAAAAAGAACCGGGCTGGTTCAAAAAAAGAACCGGGCGGCCCGGTAAAATTGCTTAGCCGGGGTCCTGGAAGCCTAATGCGGCGTGATCTTGCCCGAAAGTCGGCCTCTATACTTCCATATTAGGTACCAGGCGCTCAGAGCCAACTTGGCAAAAATTTTCTAAGTGCCCACGGCTCTGCGGGGATTGTGCGTCCGACCCGCGCCGGTTCTCCAGCCGGCCTAAAATAACGCAAAACCAGCCTCTCCCCCTGGAGCTCACAGCCAAAGGCGAAACTTTTCTAAGTGCCTACGGCTCTGCGGGCTTTTGAGTCCGCCCCGCGCCGGTTCGTCGGTCGGCCTCAAAAAGCGAAAAATCAGCCTCTCTCCCTGGAGCTCGACTCGAGTTGATCATTATACATGAAGAAATAACCAATTTCATCGTTTGGTTTATGTTTTACACGCGTTTTAAATTTTATTGCCGAAATCGCTTTTTCTCGCCGAGATAAGCACGTTTTCTGAAATGCCGCTCTCCCGTCACTCTGGTTAAAGTGTTATGAAAAAAAAGGCTGTTGGGGGCTAGGGAGTATCGAGTTGATCATTATACATGAAGAAATAACCAATTTCATCGTTTGGTTTATGTTTTACACGCGTTTTAAATTTTATTGCCGAAATCGCTTTTTCTCGCCGAGATAAGCACGTTTTCTGAAATGCCGCTCTCCCGTCACTCTGGTTAAAGTGTTATGAAAAAAAAGGCTGTTGGGGGCTAGGGAGTATCGAGTTGATCATTATACATGAAGAAATAACCAATTTCATCGTTTGGTTTATGTTTTACACTCGTTTTAAATTTTATTGCCGAAATCGCTTTTTCTCGCCGAGATAAGCACGTTTTCTGAAATGCCGCTCTCCCGTCACTCTGGTTAAAGTGTTATGAAAAAAAAGGCTGTAGGGGGCTAGGGAGTATCGAGTTGATCATTATACATGAAGAAATAACCAATTTCATCGTTTGGTTTATGTTTTACACGCGTTTTAAATTTTATTGCCGAAATCGCTTTTTCTCGCCGAGATAAGCACGTTTTCTGAAATGCCGCTCTCCCGTCACTCTGGTTAAAGTGTTATGAAAAAAAAGGCTGTTGGGGGCTAGGGAGTATCGAGTTGATCATTATACATGAAGAAATAACCAATTTCACCGTTTGGTTTATGTTTTACACGCGTTTTAAATTTTATTGCCGAAATCGCTTTTTCTCGCCGAGATAAGCACGTTTTCTGAAATGCCGCTCTCCCGTCACTCTGGTTAAAGTGTTATGAAAAAAAAGGCTGTTGGGGGCTAGGGAGTATCGAGTTGATCATTATACATGAAGAAATAACCAATTTCATCGTTTGGTTTATGTTTTACACGCGTTTTAAATTTTATTGCCGAAATCGCTTTTTACCGCCGAGATAAGCACGTTTTCTGAAATGCCGCTCTCCCGTCACTCTGGTTAAAGTGTTATGAAAAAAAAGGCTGTTGGGGGCTAGGGAGTATCGAGTTGATCATTATACATGAAGAAATAACCAATTTCATCGTTTGGTTTATGTTTTACACGCGTTTTAAATTTTATTGCCGAAATCGCTTTTTCTCGCCGAGATAAGCACGTTTTCTGAAATGCCGCTCTCCCGTCACTCTGGTTAAAGTGTTATGAAAAAAAAGGCTGTTGGGGGCTAGGGAGTATCGAGTTGATCATTATACATGAAGAAATAACCAATTTCATCGTTTGGTTTATGTTTTACACGCGTTTTAAATTTTATTGCCGAAATCGCTTTTTCTCGCCGAGATAAGCACGTTTTCTGAAATGCCGCTCTCCCGTCACTCTGGTTAAAGTGTTATGAAAAAAAAGGCTGTTGGGGGCTAGGGAGTATCGAGTTGATCATTATACATGAAGAAATAACCAATTTCATCGTTTGGTTTATGTTTTACACGATGCTGAGCTCCAGCTGGAAGTGTAAAAAGAACCGGGCTGGTTAAAAAAAGAACCGGGCGACCCGGTAAAATTGCTTAGCCGGGGCTCTGGAAGCCTAACACGGCGTGATCTTGTCCAAAAAGCCGCTGCTGAGCTCCAGCTGGAAGTGTAAAAAGAACCGGGCTGGTTAAAAAAAAGAACCGGGCGACCCGGTAAAATTGCTTAGCCGGGGCTCTGGAAGCCTAACACGGCGTGATCTTGTCCAAAAAGCCGCTGCTGAGCTCCAGCTGGAAGTGTAAAAAGAACCGGGCTGGTTAAAAAAAAGAACCGGGCGGCCCGGTAAAATTGCTTAGCCGGGGCTCTGGAAGCCTAACCCGGCGTGATACTGTGCAAAAAGCCGCTGCTGAGCTCCAGCTGGAAGTGTAAAAAAAACCGGGCTGGTTAAAAAAAAGAACCGGGCGACCCTGTAAAATTGCTTAGCCGGGGCTCTGGAAGCCTAACACGGCGTGATCTTGTCCAAAAACCCGCTGCTGAGCTCCAGCTGGAAGTGTAAAAAGAACCGGGCTGGTTAAAAAAAAGAACCGGGCGGGCCGGTAAAATTGCTTAGCCGGGGCTCTGGAAGCCTAACACGGCGTGATCTTGTCCAAAAAGCCGCTCGTGAGCTCCAGCTGGAAGTGTAAAAAGAACCGGGCTGGTTCAAAAAAAGAACCGGGCGGCCCGGTAGAATTGCTTAGCCGAGGTCCTGGAAGCCTAACCCGGCGTGATCTTGCGCAAAAAGCCGCTGCTGAGCTCCAGCTGGAAGTGTAAAAAGAACCGGGCTGGTTCAAAAAAAGAACCGGGCGGCCCGGTAAAATTGCTTAGCCGGGGTCCTGGAAGCCTAACGCGGCGTGATCTTGCCCGAAAGTCGGCCTCTATACTTCCATATTAGGTACCAGGCGCTCAGAGCCAACTTGGCAAAAAATTTCTAAGTGCCCACGGCTCTGCGGGGATTGTGCGTCCGACCCGCGCCGGTTCTCCAGCCGGCCTAAAATAACGCAAAACCAGCCTCTCCCCCTGGAGCTCACAGCCAAAGGCGAAACTTTTCTAAGTGCCTACGGCTCTGCGGGCTTTTGAGTCCGCCCCGCGCCGGTTTGTCGGTCGGCCTCAAAAAGCGAAAAATCAGCCTCTCTCCCTGGAGCTCGACTCGAGTTGATCATTATACATGAAGAAATAACCAATTTCATCGTTTGGTTTATGTTTTACACGCGTTTTAAATTTTATTGCCGAAATCGCTTTTTCTCGCCGAGATAAGCACGTTTTCTGAAATGCCGCTCTCCCGTCACTCTGGTTAAAGTGTTATGAAAAAAAAGGCTGTTGAGGGCTAGGGAGTATCGAGTTGATCATTATACATGAAGAAATAACCAATTTCATCGTTTGGTTTATGTTTTACACGCGTTTTAAATTTTATTGCCGAAATCGCTTTTTCTCGCCGAGATAAGCACGTTTTCTGAAATGCCGCTCTCCCGTCACTCTGGTTAAAGTGTTATGAAAAAAAAGGCTGTTGGGGGCTAGGGAGTATCGAGTTGATCATTATACATGAAGAAATAACCAATTTCATCGTTTGGTTTATGTTTTACACGCGTTTTAAATTTTATTGCCGAAATCGCTTTTTCTCGCCGAGATAAGCACGTTTTCTGAAATGCCGCTCTCCCGTCACTCTGGTTAAAGTGTTATGAAAAAGAAGGCTGTTGGGGGCTAGGGAGTATCGAGTTGATCATTATACATGAAGAAATAACCAATTTCATCGTTTGGTTTATGTTTTACACGCGTTTTAAATTTTATTGCCGAAATCGCTTTTTCTCGCCGAGATAAGCACGTTTTCTGAAATGCCGCTCTCCCGTCACTCTGGTTAAAGTGTTATGAAAAAAAAGGCTGTTGGGGGCTAGGGAGTATCGAGTTGATCATTATACATGAAGAAATAACCAATTTCATCGTTTGGTTTATGTTTTACACGCGTTTTAAATTTTATTGCCGAAATCGCTTTTTCTCGCCGAGATAAGCACGTTTTCTGAAATGCCGCTCTCCCGTCACTCTGGTTAAAGTGTTATGAAAAAAAAGGCTGTTGGGGGCTAGGGAGTATCGAGTTGATCATTATACATGAAGAAATAACCAATTTCATCGTTTGGTTTATGTTTTACACGCGTTTTAAATTTTATTGCCGAAATCGCTTTTTCTCGCCGAGATAAGCACGTTTTCTGAAATGCCGCTCTCCCGTCACTCTGGTTAAAGTGTTATGAAAAAAAAGGCTGTTGGGGGCTAGGGAGTATCGAGTTGATCATTATACATGAAGAAATAACCAATTTCATCGTTTGGTTTATGTTTTACACGCGTTTTAAATTTTATTGCCGAAATCGCTTTTTCTCGCCGAGATAAGCACGTTTTCTGAAATGCCGCTCTCCCGTCACTCTGGTTAAAGTGTTATGAAAAAAAAGGCTGTTGGGGGCTAGGGAGTATCGACTTGATCATTATACATGAAGAAATAACCAATTTCATCGTTTGGTTTATGTTTTACACGCGTTTTAAATTTTATTGCCGAAATCGCTTTTTCTCGCCGAGATAAGCACGTTTTCTGAAATGCCGCTCTCCCGTCACTCTGGTTAAAGTGTTTTGAAAAAAAAGGCTGTTGGGGGCTAGGGAGTATCGAGTTGATCATTATACATGAAGAAATAACCAATTTCATCGTTTGGTTTATGTTTTACACGCGTTTTAAATTTTATTGCCGAAATCGCTTTTTCTCGCCGAGATAAGCACGTTTTCTGAAATGCCGCTCTCCCGTCACTCTGGTTAAAGTGTTATGAAAAAAAAGGCTGTTGGGGGCTAGGGAGTATCGAGTTGATCATTATACATGAAGAAATAACCAATTTCATCGTTTGGTTTATGTTTTACACGCGTTTTAAATTTTATTGCCGAAATCGCTTTTTCTCGCCGAGATAAGCACGTTTTCTGAAATGCCGCTCTCCCGTCACTCTGGTTAAAGTGTTATGAAAAAAAAGGCTGTTGGGGGCTAGGGAGTATCGAGTTGATCATTATACATGAAGAAATAACCAATTTCATCGTTTGGTTTATGTTTTACACGCGTTTTAAATTTTATTGCCGAAATCGCTTTTTCTCGCCGAGATAAGCACGTTTTCTGAAATGCCGCTCTCCCGTCACTCTGGTTAAAGTGTTATGAAAAAAAAGGCTGTTGGGGGCTAGGGAGTATCGAGTTGATCATTATACATGAAGAAATAACCAATTTCATCGTTTGGTTTATGTTTTACACGCGTTTTAAATTTTATTGCCGAAATCGCTTTTTCTCGCCGAGATAAGCACGTTTTCTGAAATGCCGCTCTCCCGTCACTCTGGTTAAAGTGTTATGAAAAAAAAGGCTGTTGGGGGCTAGGGAGTATCGAGTTGATCATTATACATGAAGAAATAACCAATTTCATCGTTTGGTTTATGTTTTACACGCGTTTTAAATTTTATTGCCGAAATCGCTTTTTACCGCCGAGATAAGCACGTTTTCTGAAATGCCGCTCTCCCGTCACTCTGGTTAAAGTGTTATGAAAAAAAAGGCTGTTGGGGGCTAGGGAGTATCGAGTTGATCATTATACATGAAGAAATAACCAATTTCATCGTTTGGTTTATGTTTTACACACGTTTTAAATTTTATTGCCGAAATCGCTTTTTCTCGCCGAGATAAGCACGTTTTCTGAAATGCCGCTCTCCCGTCACTCTGGTTAAAGTGTTATGAAAAAAAAGGCTGTTGGGGGCTAGGGAGTATCGAGTTGATCATTATACATGAAGAAATAACCAATTTCATCGTTTGGTTTATGTTTTACACGCGTTTTAAATTTTATTGCCGAAATCGCTTTTTCTCGCAGAGATAAGCACGTTTTCTGAAATGCCGCTCTCCCGTCACTCTGGTTAAAGTGTTATGAAAAAAAAGGCTGTTGGGGGCTAGGGAGTATCGAGTTGATCATTATACATGAAGAAATAACCAATTTCATCGTTTGGTTTATGTTTTACACGATGCTGAGCTCCAGCTGGAAGTGTAAAAAGAACCGGGCTGGTTAAAAAAAGAACCGGGCGACCCGGTAAAATTGCTTAGCCGGGGCTCTGGAAGCCTAACACGGCGTGATCTTGTCCAAAAAGCCGCTGCTGAGCTCCAGCTGGAAGTGTAAAAAGAACCGGGCTGGTTAAAAAAAAGAACCGGGCGACCCGGTAAAATTGCTTAGCCGGGGCTCTGGAAGCCTAACACGGCATGATCTTGTCCAAAAAGCCGCTGCTGAGCTCCAGCTGGAAGTGTAAAAAGAACCGGGCTGGTTAAAAAAAAGAACCGGGCGGCCCGGTAAAATTGCTTAGCCGGGGCTCTGGAAGCCTAACCCGGCGTGATACTGTGCAAAAAGCCGCTGCTGAGCTCCAGCTGGAAGTGTAAAAAAAACCGGGCTGGTTAAAAAAAAGAACCGGGCGACCCTGTAAAATTGCTTAGCCGGGGCTCTGGAAGCCTAACACGGCGTGATCTTGTCCAAAAACCCGCTGCTGAACTCCAGCTGGAAGTGTAAAAAGAACCGGGCTGGTTAAAAAAAAGAACCGGGCGGGCCGGTAAAATTGCTTAGCCGGGGCTCTGGAAGCCTAACACGGCGTGATCTTGTCCAAAAAGCCGCTCGTGAGCTCCAGCTGGAAGTGTAAAAAGAACCGGGCTGGTTCAAAAAAAGAACCGGGCGGCCCGGTAGAATTGCTTAGCCGAGGTCCTGGAAGCCTAACCCGGCGTGATCTTGCGCAAAAAGCCGCTGCTGAGCTCCAGCTGGAAGTGTAAAAAGAACCGGGCTGGTTCAAAAAAAGAACCGGGCGGCCCGGTAAAATTGCTTAGCCGGGGTCCTGGAAGCCTAATGCGGCGTGATCTTGCCCGAAAGTCGGCCTCTATACTTCCATATTAGGTACCAGGCGCTCAGAGCCAACTTGGCAAAAATTTTCTAAGTGCCCACGGCTCTGCGGGGATTGTGCGTCCGACCCGCGCCGGTTCTCCAGCCGGCCTAAAATAACGCAAAACCAGCCTCTCCCCCTGGAGCTCACAGCCAAAGGCGAAACTTTTCTAAGTGCCTACGGCTCTGCGGGCTTTTGAGTCCGCCCCGCGCCGGTTCGTCGGTCGGCCTCAAAAAGCGAAAAATCAGCCTCTCTCCCTGGAGCTCGACTCGAGTTGATCATTATACATGAAGAAATAACCAATTTCATCGTTTGGTTTATGTTTTACACGCGTTTTAAATTTTATTGCCGAAATCGCTTTTTCTCGCCGAGATAAGCACGTTTTCTGAAATGCCGCTCTCCCGTCACTCTGGTTAAAGTGTTATGAAAAAAAAGGCTGTTGGGGGCTAGGGAGTATCGAGTTGATCATTATACATGAAGAAATAACCAATTTCATCGTTTGGTTTATGTTTTACACGCGTTTTAAATTTTATTGCCGAAATCGCTTTTTCTCGCCGAGATAAGCACGTTTTCTGAAATGCCGCTCTCCCGTCACTCTGGTTAAAGTGTTATGAAAAAAAAGGCTGTTGGGGGCTAGGGAGTATCGAGTTGATCATTATACATGAAGAAATAACCAATTTCATCGTTTGGTTTATGTTTTACACGCGTTTTAAATTTTATTGCCGAAATCGCTTTTTCTCGCCGAGATAAGCACGTTTTCTGAAATGCCGCTCTCCCGTCACTCTGGTTAAAGTGTTATGAAAAAAAAGGCTGTTGGGGGCTAGGGAGTATCGAGTTGATCATTATACATGAAGAAATAACCAATTTCATCGTTTGGTTTATGTTTTACACGCGTTTTAAATTTTATTGCCGAAATCGCTTTTTCTCGCCGAGATAAGCACGTTTTCTGAAATGCCGCTCTCCCGTCACTCTGGTTAAAGTGTTATGAAAAAAAAGGCTGTTGGGGGCTAGGGAGTATCGAGTTGATCATTATACATGAAGAAATAACCAATTTCATCGTTTGGTTTATGTTTTACACGCGTTTTAAATTTTATTGCCGAAATCGCTTTTTCTCGCCGAGATAAGCACGTTTTCTGAAATGCCGCTCTCCCGTCACTCTGGTTAAAGTGTTATGAAAAAAAAGGCTGTTGGGGGCTAGGGAGTATCGAGTTGATCATTATACATGAAGAAATAACCAATTTCATCGTTTGGTTTATGTTTTACACGCGTTTTAAATTTTATTGCCGAAATCGCTTTTTCTCGCCGAGATAAGCACGTTTTCTGAAATGCCGCTCTCCCGTCACTCTGGTTAAAGTGTTATGAAAAAAAAGGCTGTTGGGGGCTAGGGAGTATCGAGTTGATCATTATACATGAAGAAATAACCAATTTCATCGTTTGGTTTATGTTTTACACGCGTTTTAAATTTTATTGCCGAAATCGCTTTTTCTCGCCGAGATAAGCACGTTTTCTGAAATGCCGCTCTCCCGTCACTCTGGTTAAAGTGTTATGAAAAAAAAGGCTGTTGGGGGCTAGGGAGTATCGAGTTGATCATTATACATGAAGAAATAACCAATTTCATCGTTTGGTTTATGTTTTACACGCGTTTTAAATTTTATTGCCGAAATCGCTTTTTCTCGCCGAGATAAGCACGTTTTCTGAAATGCCGCTCTCCCGTCACTCTGGTTAAAGTGTTATGAAAAAAAAGGCTGTTGGGGGCTAGGGAGTATCGAGTTGATCATTATACATGAAGAAATAACCAATTTCATCGTTTGGTTTATGTTTTACACGCGTTTTAAATTTTATTGCCGAAATCGCTTTTTCTCGCCGAGATAAGCACGTTTTCTGAAATGCCGCTCTCCCGTCACTCTGGTTAAAGTGTTATGAAAAAAAAGGCTGTTGGGGGCTAGGGAGTATCGAGTTGATCATTATACATGAAGAAATAACCAATTTCATCGTTTGGTTTATGTTTTACACGCGTTTTAAATTTTATTGCCGAAATCGCTTTTTCTCGCCGAGATAAGCACGTTTTCTGAAATGCCGCTCTCCCGTCACTCTGGTTAAAGTGTTATGAAAAAAAAGGCTGTTGGGGGCTAGGGAGTATCGAGTTGATCATTATACATGAAGAAATAACCAATTTCATCGTTTGATTTATGTTTTACACGCGTTTTAAATTTTATTGCCGAAATCGCTTTTTCTCGCCGAGATAAGCACGTTTTCTGAAATGCCGCTCTCCCGTCACTCTGGTTAAAGTGTTATGAAAAAAAAGGCTGTTGGGGGCTAGGGAGTATCGAGTTGATCATTATACATGAAGAAATAACCAATTTCATCGTTTGGTTTATGTTTTACACGCGTTTTAAATTTTATTGCCGAAATCGCTTTTTCTCGCCGAGATAAGCACGTTTTCTGAAATGCCGCTCTCCCGTCACTCTGGTTAAAGTGTTGTGAAAAAAAAGGCTGTTGGGGGCTAGGGAGTATCGAGTTGATCATTATACATGAAGAAATAACCAATTTCATCGTTTGGTTTATGTTTTACATGCGTTTTAAATTTTATTGCCGAAATCGCTTTTTCTCGCCGAGATAAGCACGTTTTCTGAAATGCCGCTCTCCCGTCACTCTGGTTAAAGTGTTATGAAAAAAAAGGCTGTTGGGGGCTAGGGAGTATCGAGTTGATCATTATACATGAAGAAATAACCAATTTCATCGTTTGCTTTATGTTTTACACGCGTTTTAAATTTTATTGCCGAAATCGCTTTTTCTCGCCGAGATAAGCACGTTTTCTGAAATGCCGCTCTCCCGTCACTCTGGTTAAAGTGTTATGAAAAAAAAGGCTGTTGGGGGCTAGGGAGTATCGAGTTGATCATTATACATGAAGAAATAACCAATTTCATCGTTTGGTTTATGTTTTACACGCGTTTTAAATTTTATTGCCGAAATCGCTTTTTCTCGCCGAGATAAGCACGTTTTCTGAAATGCCGCTCTCCCGTCACTCTGGTTAAAGTGTTATGAAAAAAAAGGCTGTTGGGGGCTAGGGAGTATCGAGTTGATCATTATACATGAAGAAATAACCAATTTCATCGTTTGTTTTATGTTTTACACGCGTTTTAAATTTTATTGCCGAAATCGCTTTTTCTCGCCGAGATAAGCACGTTTTCTGAAATGCCGCTCTCCCGTCACTCTGGTTAAAGTGTTATGAAAAAAAAGGCTGTTGGGGGCTAGGGAGTATCGAGTTGATCATTATACATGAAGAAATAACCAATTTCATCGTTTGGTTTATGTTTTACACGCGTTTTAAATTTTATTGCCGAAATCGCTTTTTCTCGCCGAGATAAGCACGTTTTCTGAAATGCCGCTCTCCCGTCACTCTGGTTAAAGTGTTATGAAAAAAAAGGCTGTTGGGGGCTAGGGAGTATCGAGTTGATCATTATACATGAAGAAATAACCAATTTCATCGTTTGGTTTATGTTTTACACGCGTTTTAAATTTTATTGCCGAAATCGCTTTTTCTCGCCGAGATAAGCACGTTTTCTGAAATGCCGCTCTCCCGTCACTCTGGTTAAAGTGTTATGAAAAAAAAGGCTGTTGGGGGCTAGGGAGTATCGAGTTGATCATTATACATGAAGAAATAACCAATTTCATCGTTTGGTTTATGTTTTACACGCGTTTTAAATTTTATTGCCGAAATCGCTTTTTCTCGCCGAGATAAGCACGTTTTCTGAAATGCCGCTCTCCCGTCACTCTGGTTAAAGTGTTATGAAAAAAAAGGCTGTTGGGGGCTAGGGAGTATCGAGTTGATCATTATACATGAAGAAATAACCAATTTCATCGTTTGGTTTATGTTTTACACGCGTTTTAAATTTTATTGCCGAAATCGCTTTTTCTCGCCGAGATAAGCACGTTTTCTGAAATGCCGCTCTCCCGTCACTCTGGTTAAAGTGTTATGAAAAAAAAGGCTGTTGGGGGCTAGGGAGTATCGAGTTGATCATTATACATGAAGAAATAACCAATTTCATCGTTTGGTTTATGTTTTACACGCGTTTTAAATTTTATTGCCGAAATCGCTTTTTCTCGCCGAGATAAGCACGTTTTCTGAAATGCCGCTCTCCCGTCACTCTGGTTAAAGTGTTATGGAAAAAAAAAGGCTGTTGGGGGCTAGGGAGTATCGAGTTGATCATTATACATGAAGAAATAACCAATTTCATCGTTTGGTTTATGTTTTACACGCGTTTTAAATTTTATTGCCGAAATCGCTTTTTCTCGCCGAGATAAGCACGTTTTCTGAAATGCCGCTCTCCCGTCACTCTGGTTAAAGTGTTATGAAAAAAAAGGCTGTTGGGGGCTAGGGAGTATCGAGTTGATCATTATACATGAAGAAATAACCAATTTCATCGTTTGGTTTATGTTTTACACGCGTTTTAAATTTTATTGCCGAAATCGCTTTTTCTCGCCGAGATAAGCACGTTTTCTGAAATGCCGCTCTCCCGTCACTCTGGTTAAAGTGTTGTGAAAAAAAAGGCTGTTGGGGGCTAGGGAGTATCGAGTTGATGATTATACATGAAGAAATAACCAATTTCATCGTTTGGTTTATGTTTTACACGCGTTTTAAATTTTATTGCCGAAATCGCTTTTTCTCGCCGAGATAAGCACGTTTTCTGAAATGCCGCTCTCCCGTCACTCTGGTTAAAGTGTTATGAAAAAAAAGGCTGTTGGGGGCTAGGGAGTATCGAGTTGATCATTATACATGAAGAAATAACCAATTTCATCGTTTGGTTTATGTTTTACACGCGTTTTAAATTTTATTGCCGAAATCGCTTTTTCTCGCCGAGATAAGCACGTTTTCTGAAATGCCGCTCTCCCGTCACTCTGGTTAAAGTGTTATGAAAAAAAAGGCTGTTGGGGGCTAGGGAGTATCGAGTTGATGATTATACATGAAGAAATAACCAATTTCATCGTTTGGTTTATGTTTTACACGCGTTTTAAATTTTATTGCCGAAATCGCTTTTTCTCGCCGAGATAAGCACGTTTTCTGAAATGCCGCTCTCCCGTCACTCTGGTTAAAGTGTTATGAAAAAAAAGGCTGTTGGGGGCTAGGGAGTATCGAGTTGATCATTATACATGAAGAAATAACCAATTTCATCGTTTGGTTTATGTTTTACACGCGTTTTAAATTTTATTGCCGAAATCGCTTTTTCTCGCCGAGATAAGCACGTTTTCTGAAATGCCGCTCTCCCGTCACTCTGGTTAAAGTGTTATGAAAAAAAAGGCTGTTGGGGGCTAGGGAGTATCGAGTTGATGATTATACATGAAGAAATAACCAATTTCATCGTTTGGTTTATGTTTTACACGCGTTTTAAATTTTATTGCCGAAATCGCTTTTTCTCGCCGAGATAAGCACGTTTTCTGAAATGCCGCTCTCCCGTCACTCTGGTTAAAGTGTTATGAAAAAAAAGGTTGTTGGGGGCTAGGGAGTATCGAGTTGATCATTATACATGAAGAAATAACCAATTTCATCGTTTGGTTTATGTTTTACACGCGTTTTAAATTTTATTGCCGAAATCGCTTTTTCTCGCCGAGATAAGCACGTTTTCTGAAATGCCGCTCTCCCGTCACTCTGGTTAAAGTGTTATGAAAAAAAAGGCTGTTGGGGGCTAGGGAGTATCGAGTTGATCATTATACATGAAGAAATAACCAATTTCATCGTTTGGTTTATGTTTTACACGCGTTTTAAATTTTATTGCCGAAATCGCTTTTTCTCGCCGAGATAAGCACGTTTTCTGAAATGCCGCTCTCCCGTCACTCTGGTTAAAGTGTTATGAAAAAAAAGGCTGTTGGGGGCTAGGGAGTGTCGAGTTGATCATTATACATGAAGAAATAACCAATTTCATCGTTTGGTTTATGTTTTACACGCGTTTTAAATTTTATTGCCGAAATCGCTTTTTCTCGCCGAGATAAGCACGTTTTCTGAAATGCCGCTCTCCCGTCACTCTGGTTAAAGTGTTATGAAAAAAAAGGCTGTTGGGGGCTAGGGAGTATCGAGTTGATCATTATACATGAAGAAATAACCAATTTCATCGTTTGGTTTATGTTTTACACGCGTTTTAAATTTTATTGCCGAAATCGCTTTTTCTCGCCGAGATAAGCACGTTTTCTGAAATGCCGCTCTCCCGTCACTCTGGTTAAAGTGTTATGAAAAAAAAGGCTGTTGGGGGCTAGGGAGTATCGAGTTGATCATTATACATGAAGAAATAACCAATTTCATCGTTTGGTTTATGTTTTACACGCGTTTTAAATTTTATTGCCGAAATCGCTTTTTCTCGCCGAGATAAGCACGTTTTCTGAAATGCCGCTCTCCCGTCACTCTGGTTAAAGTGTTATGAAAAAAAAGGCTGTTGGGGGCTAGGGAGTATCGAGTTGATCATTATACATGAAGAAATAACCAATTTCATCGTTTGGTTTATGTTTTACACGCGTTTTAAATTTTATTGCCGCAATCGCTTTTTCTCGCCGAGATAAGCACGTTTTCTGAAATGCCGCTCTCCCGTCACTCTGGTTAAAGTGTTATGAAAAAAAAGGCTGTTGGGGGCTAGGGAGTATCGAGTTGATCATTATACATGAAGAAATAACCAATTTCATCGTTTGATTTATGTTTTACACGCGTTTTAAATTTTATTGCCGAAATCGCTTTTTCTCGCCGAGATAAGCACGTTTTCTGAAATGCCGCTCTCCCGTCACTCTGGTTAAAGTGTTATGAAAAAAAAGGCTGTTGGGGGCTAGGGAGTATCGAGTTGATCATTATACATGAAGAAATAACCAATTTCATCGTTTGGTTTATGTTTTACACGCGTTTTAAATTTTATTGCCGAAATCGCTTTTTCTCGCCGAGATAAGCACGTTTTCTGAAATGCCGCTCTCCCGTCACTCTGGTTAAAGTGTTATGAAAAAAAAGGCTGTTGGGGGCTAGGGAGTATCGAGTTGAAAATTATACATGAAGAAATAACCAATTTCATCGTTTGGTTTATGTTTTACACGCGTTTTAAATTTTATTGCCGAAATCGCTTTTTCTCGCCGAGATAAGCACGTTTTCTGAAATGCCGCTCTCCCGTCACTCTGGTTAAAGTGTTATGAAAAAAAAGGCTGTTGGGGGCTAGGGAGTATCGAGTTGATCATTATACATGAAGAAATAACCAATTTCATCGTTTGGTTTATGTTTTACACGCGTTTTAAATTTTATTGCCGAAATCGCTTTTTCTCGCCGAGATAAGCACGTTTTCTGAAATGCCGCTCTCCCGTCACTCTGGTTAAAGTGTTATGAAAAAAAAGGCTGTTGGGGGCTAGGGAGTATCGAGTTGATCATTATACATGAAGAAATAACCAATTTCATCGTTTGGTTTATGTTTTACACGCGTTTTAAATTTTATTGCCGAAATCGCTTTTTCTCGCCGAGATAAGCACGTTTTCTGAAATGCCGCTCTCCCGTCACTCTGGTTAAAGTGTTATGAAAAAAAAGGCTGTTGGGGGCTAGGGAGTATCGAGTTGATCATTATACATGAAGAAATAACCAATTTCATCGTTTGGTTTATGTTTTACACGCGTTTTAAATTTTATTGCCGAAATCGCTTTTTCTCGCCGAGATAAGCACGTTTTCTGAAATGCCGCTCTCCCGTCACTCTGGTTAAAGTGTTATGAAAAAAAAGGCTGTTGGGGGCTAGGGAGTATCGAGTTGATCATTATACATGAAGAAATAACCAATTTCATCGTTTGGTTTATGTTTTACACGCGTTTTAAATTTTATTGCCGAAATCGCTTTTTCTCGCCGAGATAAGCACGTTTTCTGAAATGCCGCTCTCCCGTCACTCTGGTTAAAGTGTTATGAAAAAAAAGGCTGTTGGGAGCTAGGGAGTATCGAGTTGATCATTATACATGAAGAAATAACCAATTTCATCGTTTGGTTTATGTTTTACACGCGTTTTAAATTTTATTGCCGAAATCGCTTTTTCTCGCCGAGATAAGCACGTTTTCTGAAATGCCGCTCTCCCGTCACTCTGGTTAAAGTGTTATGAAAAAAAAGGCTGTTGGGGGCTAGGGAGTATCGAGTTGATCATTATACATGAAGAAATAACCAATTTCATCGTTTGGTTTATGTTTTACACGCGTTTTAAATTTTATTGCCGAAATCGCTTTTTCTCGCCGAGATAAGCACGTTTTCTGAAATGCCGCTCTCCCGTCACTCTGGTTAAAGTGTTATGAAAAAAAAGGCTGTTGGGGGCTAGGGAGTATCGAGTTGATCATTATACATGAAGAAATAACCAATTTCATCGTTTGGTTTATGTTTTACACGCGTTTTAAATTTTATTGCCGAAATCGCTTTTTCTCGCCGAGATAAGCACGTTTTCTGAAATGCCGCTCTCCCGTCACTCTGGTTAAAGTGTTATGAAAAAAAAGGCTGTTGGGGGCTAGGGAGTATCGAGTTGATCATTATACATGAAGAAATAACCAATTTCATCGTTTGGTTTATGTTTTACACGCGTTTTAAATTTTATTGCCGAAATCGCTTTTTCTCGCCGAGATAAGCACGTTTTCTGAAATGCCGCTCTCCCGTCACTCTGGTTAAAGTGTTATGAAAAAAAAGGCTGTTGGGGGCTAGGGAGTATCGAGTTGATCATTATACATGAAGAAATAACCAATTTCATCGTTTGGTTTATGTTTTACACGATGCTGAGCTCCAGCTGGAAGTGTAAAAAGAACCGGGCTGGTTAAAAAAAGAACCGGGCGACCCGGTAAAATTGCTTAGCCGGGGCTCTGGAAGCCTAACACGGCGTGATCTTGTCCAAAAAGCCGCTGCTGAGCTCCAGCTGGAAGTGTAAAAAGAACCGGGTTGGTTAAAAAAAAGAACCGGGCGACCCGGTAAAATTGCTTAGCCGGGGCTCTGGAAGCCTAACACGGCGTGATCTTGTCCAAAAAGCCGCTGCTGAGCTCCAGCTGGAAGTGTAAAAAGAACCGGGCTGGTTAAAAAAAAGAACCGGGCGGCCCGGTAAAATTGCTTAGCCGGGGCTCTGGAAGCCTAACCCGGCGTGATACTGTGCAAAAAGCCGCTGCTGAGCTCCAGCTGGAAGTGTAAAAAAAACCGGGCTGGTTAAAAAAAAGAACCGGGCGACCCTGTAAAATTGCTTAGCCGGGGCTCTGGAAGCCTAACACGGCGTGATCTTGTCCAAAAACCCGCTGCTGAACTCCAGCTGGAAGTGTAAAAAGAACCGGGCTGGTTAAAAAAAAGAACCGGGTGGGCCGGTAAAATTGCTTAGCCGGGGCTCTGGAAGCCTAACACGGTGTGATCTTGTCCAAAAAGCCGCTCGTGAGCTCCAGCTGGAAGTGTAAAAAGAACCGGGCTGGTTCAAAAAAAGAACCGGGCGGCCCGGTAGAATTGCTTAGCCGAGGTCCTGGAAGCCTAACCCGGCGTGATCTTGCGCAAAAAGCCGCTGCTGAGCTCCAGCTGGAAGTGTAAAAAGAACCGGGCTGGTTCAAAAAAAGAACCGGGCGGCCCGGTAAAATTGCTTAGCCGGGGTCCTGGAAGCCTAATGCGGCGTGATCTTGCCCGAAAGTCGGCCTCTATACTTCCATATTAGGTACCAGGCGCTCAGAGCCAACTTGGCAAAAATTTTCTAAGTGCCCACGGCTCTGCGGGGATTGTGCGTCCGACCCGCGCCGGTTCTCCAGCCGGCCTAAAATAACGCAAAACCAGCCTCTCCCCCTGGAGCTCACAGCCAAAGGCGAAACTTTTCTAAGTGCCTACGGCTCTGCGGGCTTTTGAGTCCGCCCCGCGCCGGTTCGTCGGTCGGCCTCAAAAAGCGAAAAATCAGCCTCTCTCCCTGGAGCTCGACTCGAGTTGATCATTATACATGAAGAAATAACCAATTTCATCGTTTGGTTTATGTTTTACACGCGTTTTAAATTTTATTGCCGAAATCGCTTTTTCTCGCCGAGATAAGCACGTTTTCTGAAATGCCGCTCTCCCGTCACTCTGGTTAAAGTGTTATGAAAAAAAAGGCTGTTGGGGGCTAGGGAGTATCGAGTTGATCATTATACATGAAGAAATAACCAATTTCATCGTTTGGTTTATGTTTTACACGCGTTTTAAATTTTATTGCCGAAATCGCTTTTTCTCGCCGAGATAAGCACGTTTTCTGAAATGCCGCTCTCCCGTCACTCTGGTTAAAGTGTTATGAAAAAAAAGGCTGTTGGGGGCTAGGGAGTATCGAGTTGATCATTATACATGAAGAAATTACCAATTTCATCGTTTGGTTTATGTTTTACACGCGTTTTAAATTTTATTGCCGAAATCGGTTTTTCTCGCCGAGATAAGCACGTTTTCTGAAATGCCGCTCTCCCGTCACTCTGGTTAAAGTGTTATGAAAAAAAAGGCTGTTGGGGGCTAGGGAGTATCGAGTTGATCATTATACATGAAGAAATAACCAATTTCATCGTTTGGTTTATGTTTTACACGCGTTTTAAATTTTATTGCCGAAATCGCTTTTTCTCGCCGAGATAAGCACGTTTTCTGAAATGCCGCTCTCCCGTCACTCTGGTTAAAGTGTTATGAAAAAAAAGGCTGTTGGGGGCTAGGGAGTATCGAGTTGATCATTATACATGAAGAAATAACCAATTTCATCGTTTGGTTTATGTTTTACACGCGTTTTAAATTTTATTGCCGAAATCGCTTTTTCTCGCCGAGATAAGCACGTTTTCTGAAATGCCGCTCTCCCGTCACTCTGGTTAAAGTGTTATGAAAAAAAAGGCTGTTGGGGGCTAGGGAGTATCGAGTTGATCATTATACATGAAGAAATAACCAATTTCATCGTTTGGTTTATGTTTTACACGCGTTTTAAATTTTATTGCCGAAATCGCTTTTTCTCGCCGAGATAAGCACGTTTTCTGAAATGCCGCTCTCCCGTCACTCTGGTTAAAGTGTTATGAAAAAAAAGGCTGTTGGGGGCTAGGGAGTATCGAGTTGATCATTATACATGAAGAAATAACCAATTTCATCGTTTGGTTTATGTTTTACACGATGCTGAGCTCCAGCTGGAAGTGTAAAAAGAACCGGGCTGGTTAAAAAAAGAACCGGGCGACCCGGTAAAATTGCTTAGCCGGGGCTCTGGAAGCCTAACACGGCGTGATCTTGTCCAAAAAGCCGCTGCTGAGCTCCAGCTGGAAGTGTAAAAAGAACCGGGCTGGTTAAAAAAAAGAACCGGGCGACCCGGTAAAATTGCTTAGCCGGGGCTCTGGAAGCCTAACACGGCGTGATCTTGTCCAAAAAGCCGCTGCTGAGCTCCAGCTGGAAGTGTAAAAAGAACCGGGCTGGTTAAAAAAAAGAACCGGGCGGCCCGGTAAAATTGCTTAGCCGGGGCTCTGGAAGCCTAACCCGGCGTGATACTGTGCAAAAAGCCGCTGCTGAGCTCCAGCTGGAAGTGTAAAAAAAACCGGGCTGGTTAAAAAAAAGAACCGGGCGACCCTGTAAAATTGCTTAGCCGGGGCTCTGGAAGCCTAACACGGCGTGATCTTGTCCAAAAACCCGCTGCTGAACTCCAGCTGGAAGTGTAAAAAGAACCGGGCTGGTTAAAAAAAAGAACCGGGTGGGCCGGTAAAATTGCTTAGCCGGGGCTCTGGAAGCCTAACACGGTGTGATCTTGTCCAAAAAGCCGCTCGTGAGCTCCAGCTGGAAGTGTAAAAAGAACCGGGCTGGTTCAAAAAAAGAACCGGGCGGCCCGGTAGAATTGCTTAGCCGAGGTCCTGGAAGCCTAACCCGGCGTGATCTTGCGCAAAAAGCCGCTGCTGAGCTCCAGCTGGAAGTGTAAAAAGAACCGGGCTGGTTCAAAAAAAGAACCGGGCGGCCCGGTAAAATTGCTTAGCCGGGGTCCTGGAAGCCTAATGCGGCGTGATCTTGCCCGAAAGTCGGCCTCTATACTTCCATATTAGGTACCAGGCGCTCAGAGCCAACTTGGCAAAAATTTTCTAAGTGCCCACGGCTCTGCGGGGATTGTGCGTCCGACCCGCGCCGGTTCTCCAGCCGGCCTAAAATAACGCAAAACCAGCCTCTCCCCCTGGAGCTCACAGCCAAAGGCGAAACTTTTCTAAGTGCCTACGGCTCTGCGGGCTTTTGAGTCCGCCCCGCGCCGGTTCGTCGGTCGGCCTCAAAAAGCGAAAAATCAGCCTCTCTCCCTGGAGCTCGACTCGAGTTGATCATTATACATGAAGAAATAACCAATTTCATCGTTTGGTTTATGTTTTACACGCGTTTTAAATTTTATTGCCGAAATCGCTTTTTCTCGCCGAGATAAGCACGTTTTCTGAAATGCCGCTCTCCCGTCACTCTGGTTAAAGTGTTATGAAAAAAAAGGCTGTTGGGGGCTAGGGAGTATCGAGTTGATCATTATACATGAAGAAATAACCAATTTCATCGTTTGGTTTATGTTTTACACGCGTTTTAAATTTTATTGCCGAAATCGCTTTTTCTCGCCGAGATAAGCACGTTTTCTGAAATGCCGCTCTCCCGTCACTCTGGTTAAAGTGTTATGAAAAAAAAGGCTGTTGGGGGCTAGGGAGTATCGAGTTGATCATTATACATGAAGAAATTACCAATTTCATCGTTTGGTTTATGTTTTACACGCGTTTTAAATTTTATTGCCGAAATCGCTTTTTCTCGCCGAGATAAGCACGTTTTCTGAAATGCCGCTCTCCCGTCACTCTGGTTAAAGTGTTATGAAAAAAAAGGCTGTTGGGGGCTAGGGAGTATCGAGTTGATCATTATACATGAAGAAATAACCAATTTCATCGTTTGGTTTATGTTTTACACGCGTTTTAAATTTTATTGCCGAAATCGCTTTTTACCGCCGAGATAAGCACGTTTTCTGAAATGCCGCTCTCCCGTCACTCTGGTTAAAGTGTTATGAAAAAAAAGGCTGTTGGGGGCTAGGGAGTATCGAGTTGATCATTATACATGAAGAAATAACCAATTTCATCGTTTGGTTTATGTTTTACACGCGTTTTAAATTTTATTGCCGAAATCGCTTTTTCTCGCCGAGATAAGCACGTTTTCTGAAATGCCGCTCTCCCGTCACTCTGGTTAAAGTGTTATGAAAAAAAAGGCTGTTGGGGGCTAGGGAGTATCGAGTTGATCATTATACATGAAGAAATAACCAATTTCATCGTTTGGTTTATGTTTTACACGCGTTTTAAATTTTATTGCCGAAATCGCTTTTTCTCGCCGAGATAAGCACGTTTTCTGAAATGCCGCTCTCCCGTCACTCTGGTTAAAGTGTTATGAAAAAAAAGGCTGTTGGGGGCTAGGGAGTATCGAGTTGATCATTATACATGAAGAAATAACCAATTTCATCGTTTGGTTTATGTTTTACACGATGCTGAGCTCCAGCTGGAAGTGTAAAAAGAACCGGGCTGGTTAAAAAAAGAACCGGGCGACCCGGTAAAATTGCTTAGCCGGGGCTCTGGAAGCCTAACACGGCGTGATCTTGTCCAAAAAGCCGCTGCTGAGCTCCAGCTGGAAGTGTAAAAAGAACCGGGCTGGTTAAAAAAAAGAACCGGGCGACCCGGTAAAATTGCTTAGCCGGGGCTCTGGAAGCCTAACACGGCGTGATCTTGTCCAAAAAGCCGCTGCTGAGCTCCAGCTGGAAGTGTAAAAAGAACCGGGCTGGTTAAAAAAAAGAACCGGGCGGCCCGGTAAAATTGCTTAGCCGGGGCTCTGGAAGCCTAACCCGGCGTGATACTGTGCAAAAAGCCGCTGCTGAGCTCCAGCTGGAAGTGTAAAAAAAACCGGGCTGGTTAAAAAAAAGAACCGGGCGACCCTGTAAAATTGCTTAGCCGGGGCTCTGGAAGCCTAACACGGCGTGATCTTGTCCAAAAACCCGCTGCTGAGCTCCAGCTGGAAGTGTAAAAAGAACCGGGCTGGTTAAAAAAAAGAACCGGGCGGGCCGGTAAAATTGCTTAGCCGGGGCTCTGGAAGCCTAACACGGCGTGATCTTGTCCAAAAAGCCGCTCGTGAGCTCCAGCTGGAAGTGTAAAAAGAACCGGGCTGGTTCAAAAAAAGAACCGGGCGGCCCGGTAGAATTGCTTAGCCGAGGTCCTGGAAGCCTAACCCGGCGTGATCTTGCGCAAAAAGCCGCTGCTGAGCTCCAGCTGGAAGTGTAAAAAGAACCGGGCTGGTTCAAAAAAAGAACCGGGCGGCCCGGTAAAATTGCTTAGCCGGGGTCCTGGAAGCCTAACGCAGCGTGATCTTGCCCGAAAGTCGGCCTCTATACTTCCATATTAGGTACCAGGCGCTCAGAGCCAACTTGGCAAAAATTTTCTAAGTGCCCACGGCTCTGCGGGGATTGTGCGTCCGACCCGCGCCGGTTCTCCAGCCGGCCTAAAATAACGCAAAACCAGCCTCTCCCCCTGGAGCTCACAGCCAAAGGCGAAACTTTTCTAAGTGCCTACGGCTCTGCGGGCTTTTGAGTCCGCCCCGCGCCGGTTTGTCGGTCGGCCTCAAAAAGCGAAAAATCAGCCTCTCTCCCTGGAGCTCGACTCGAGTTGATCATTATACATGAAGAAATAACCAATTTCATCGTTTGGTTTATGTTTTACACGCGTTTTAAATTTTATTGCCGAAATCGCTTTTTCTCGCCGAGATAAGCACGTTTTCTGAAATGCCGCTCTCCCGTCACTCTGGTTAAAGTGTTATGAAAAAAAAGGCTGTTGGGGGCTAGGGAGTATCGAGTTGATCATTATACATGAAGAAATAACCAATTTCATCGTTTGGTTTATGTTTTACACGCGTTTTAAATTTTATTGCCGAAATCGCTTTTTCTCGCCGAGATAAGCACGTTTTCTGAAATGCCGCTCTCCCGTCACTCTGGTTAAAGTGTTATGAAAAAAAAGGCTGTTGGGGGCTAGGGAGTATCGAGTTGATCATTATACATGAAGAAATAACCAATTTCATCGTTTGGTTTATGTTTTACACGCGTTTTAAATTTTATTGCCGAAATCGCTTTTTCTCGCCGAGATAAGCACGTTTTCTGAAATGCCGCTCTCCCGTCACTCTGGTTAAAGTGTTATGAAAAAAAAGGCTGTTGGGGGCTAGGGAGTATCGAGTTGATCATTATACATGAAGAAATAACAAATTTCATCGTTTGGTTTATGTTTTACACGCGTTTTAAATTTTATTGCCGAAATCGCTTTTTCTCGCCGAGATAAGCACGTTTTCTGAAATGCCGCTCTCCCGTCACTCTGGTTAAAGTGTTATGAAAAAAAAAGGCTGTTGGGGGCTAGGGAGTATCGAGTTGATCATTATACATGAAGAAATAACCAATTTCATCGTTTGGTTTATGTTTTACACGATGCTGAGCTCCAGCTGGAAGTGTAAAAAGAACCGGGCTGGTTAAAAAAAGAACCGGGCGACCCGGTAAAATTGCTTAGCCGGGGCTCTGGAAGCCTAACACGGCGTGATCTTGTCCAAAAAGCCGCTGCTGAGCTCCAGCTGGAAGTGTAAAAAGAACCGGGCTGGTTAAAAAAAAGAACCGGGCGACCCGGTAAAATTGCTTAGCCGGGGCTCTGGAAGCCTAACACGGCGTGATCTTGTCCAAAAAGCCGCTGCTGAGCTCCAGCTGGAAGTGTAAAAAGAACCGGGCTGGTTAAAAAAAAGAACCGGGCGGCCCGGTAAAATTGCTTAGCCGGGGCTCTGGAAGCCTAACCCGGCGTGATACTGTGCAAAAAGCCGCTGCTGAGCTCCAGCTGGAAGTGTAAAAAAAACCGGGCTGGTTAAAAAAAAGAACCGGGCGACCCTGTAAAATTGCTTAGCCGGGGCTCTGGAAGCCTAACACGGCGTGATCTTGTCCAAAAACCCGCTGCTGAGCTCCAGCTGGAAGTGTAAAAAGAACCGGGCTGGTTAAAAAAAAGAACCGGGCGGGCCGGTAAAATTGCTTAGCCGGGGCTCTGGAAGCCTAACACGGCGTGATCTTGTCCAAAAAGCCGCTCGTGAGCTCCAGCTGGAAGTGTAAAAAGAACCGGGCTGGTTCAAAAAAAGAACCGGGCGGCCCGGTAGAATTGCTTAGCCGAGGTCCTGGAAGCCTAACCCGGCGTGATCTTGCGCAAAAAGCCGCTGCTGAGCTCCAGCTGGAAGTGTAAAAAGAACCGGGCTGGTTCAAAAAAAGAACCGGGCGGCCCGGTAAAATTGCTTAGCCGGGGTCCTGGAAGCCTAACGCGGCGTGATCTTGCCCGAAAGTCGGCCTCTATACTTCCATATTAGGTACCAGGCGCTCAGAGCCAACTTGGCAAAAATTTTCTAAGTGCCCACGGCTCTGCGGGGATTGTGCGTCCGACCCGCGCCGGTTCTCCAGCCGGCCTAAAATAACGCAAAACCAGCCTCTCCCCCTGGAGCTCACAGCCAAAGGCGAAACTTTTCTAAGTGCCTACGGCTCTGCGGGCTTTTGAGTCCGCCCCGCGCCGGTTTGTCGGTCGGCCTCAAAAAGCGAAAAATCAGCCTCTCTCCCTGGAGCTCGACTCGAGTTGATCATTATACATGAAGAAATAACCAATTTCATCGTTTGGTTTATGTTTTACACGCGTTTTAAATTTTATTGCCGAAATCGCTTTTTCTCGCCGAGATAAGCACGTTTTCTGAAATGCCGCTCTCCCGTCACTCTGGTTAAAGTGTTATGAAAAAAAAGGCTGTTGGGGGCTAGGGAGTATCGAGTTGATCATTATACATGAAGAAATAACCAATTTCATCGTTTGGTTTATGTTTTACACGCGTTTTAAATTTTATTGCCGAAATCGCTTTTTCTCGCCGAGATAAGCACGTTTTCTGAAATGCCGCTCTCCCGTCACTCTGGTTAAAGTGTTATGAAAAAAAAGGCTGTTGGGGGCTAGGGAGTATCGAGTTGATCATTATACATGAAGAAATAACCAATTTCATCGTTTGGTTTATGTTTTACACGCGTTTTAAATTTTATTGGCGAAATCGCTTTTTCTCGCCGAGATAAGCACGTTTTCTGAAATGCCGCTCTCCCGTCACTCTGGTTAAAGTGTTATGAAAAAAAAGGCGGTTGGGGGCTAGGGAGTATCGAGTTGATCATTATACATGAAGAAATAACCAATTTCATCGTTTGGTTTATGTTTTACACGCGTTTTAAATTTTATTGCCGAAATCGCTTTTTCTCGCCGAGATAAGCACGTTTTCTGAAATGCCGCTCTCCCGTCACTCTGGTTAAAGTGTTATGAAAAAAAAGGCTGTTGGGGGCTAGGGAGTATCGAGTTGATCATTATACATGAAGAAATAACCAATTTCATCGTTTGGTTTATGTTTTACACGCGTTTTAAATTTTATTGCCGAAATCGCTTTTTCTCGCCGAGATAAGCACGTTTTCTGAAATGCCGCTCTCCCGTCACTCTGGTTAAAGTGTTATGAAAAAAAAGGCTGTTGGGGGCTAGGGAGTATCGAGTTGATCATTATACATGAAGAAATAACCAATTTCATCGTTTGGTTTATGTTTTACACGCGTTTTAAATTTTATTGCCGAAATCGCTTTTTCTCGCCGAGATAAGCACGTTTTCTGAAATGCCGCTCTCCCGTCACTCTGGTTAAAGTGTTATGAAAAAAAAGGCTGTTGGGGGCTAGGGAGTATCGAGTTGATGATTATACATGAAGAAATAACCAATTTCATCGTTTGGTTTATGTTTTACACGCGTTTTAAATTTTATTGCCGAAATCGCTTTTTCTCGCCGAGATAAGCACGTTTTCTGAAATGCCGCTCTCCCGTCACTCTGGTTAAAGTGTTATGAAAAAAAAGGCTGTTGGGGGCTAGGGAGTATCGACTTGATCATTATACATGAAGAAATAACCAATTTCATCGTTTGGTTTATGTTTTACACGCGTTTTAAATTTTATTGCCGAAATCGCTTTTTCTCGCCGAGATAAGCACGTTTTCTGAAATGCCGCTCTCCCGTCACTCTGGTTAAAGTGTTATGAAAAAAAAGGCTGTTGGGGGCTAGGGAGTATCGAGTTGATCATTATACATGAAGAAATAACCAATTTCATCGTTTGGTTTATGTTTTACACGCGTTTTAAATTTTATTGCCGAAATCGCTTTTTCTCGCCGAGATAAGCACGTTTTCTGAAATGCCGCTCTCCCGTCACTCTGGTTAAAGTGTTATGAAAAAAAAGGCTGTTGGGGGCTAGGGAGTATCGAGTTGATCATTATACATGAAGAAATAACCAATTTCATCGTTTGGTTTATGTTTTACACGCGTTTTAAATTTTATTGCCGAAATCGCTTTTTCTCGCCGAGATAAGCACGTTTTCTGAAATGCCGCTCTCCCGTCACTCTGGTTAAAGTGTTATGAAAAAAAAGGCTGTTGGGGGCTAGGGAGTATCGAGTTGATGATTATACATGAAGAAATAACCAATTTCATCGTTTGGTTTATGTTTTACACGCGTTTTAAATTTTATTGCCGAAATCGCTTTTTCTCGCCGAGATAAGCACGTTTTCTGAAATGCCGCTCTCCCGTCACTCTGGTTAAAGTGTTATGAAAAAAAAGGTTGTTGGGGGCTAGGGAGTATCGAGTTGATCATTATACATGAAGAAATAACCAATTTCATCGTTTGGTTTATGTTTTACACGCGTTTTAAATTTTATTGCCGAAATCGCTTTTTCTCGCCGAGATAAGCACGTTTTCTGAAATGCCGCTCTCCCGTCACTCTGGTTAAAGTGTTATGAAAAAAAAGGCTGTTGGGGGCTAGGGAGTATCGAGTTGATCATTATACATGAAGAAATAACCAATTTCATCGTTTGGTTTATGTTTTACACGCGTTTTAAATTTTATTGCCGAAATCGCTTTTTCTCGCCGAGATAAGCACGTTTTCTGAAATGCCGCTCTCCCGTCACTCTGGTTAAAGTGTTATGAAAAAAAAGGCTGTTGGGGGCTAGGGAGTGTCGAGTTGATCATTATACATGAAGAAATAACCAATTTCATCGTTTGGTTTATGTTTTACACGCGTTTTAAATTTTATTGCCGAAATCGCTTTTTCTCGCCGAGATAAGCACGTTTTCTGAAATGCCGCTCTCCCGTCACTCTGGTTAAAGTGTTATGAAAAAAAAGGCTGTTGGGGGCTAGGGAGTATCGAGTTGATCATTATACATGAAGAAATAACCAATTTCATCGTTTGGTTTATGTTTTACACGCGTTTTAAATTTTATTGCCGAAATCGCTTTTTCTCGCCGAGATAAGCACGTTTTCTGAAATGCCGCTCTCCCGTCACTCTGGTTAAAGTGTTATGAAAAAAAAGGCTGTTGGGGGCTAGGGAGTATCGAGTTGAAAATTATACATGAAGAAATAACCAATTTCATCGTTTGGTTTATGTTTTACACGCGTTTTAAATTTTATTGCCGAAATCGCTTTTTCTCGCCGAGATAAGCACGTTTTCTGAAATGCCGCTCTCCCGTCACTCTGGTTAAAGTGTTATGAAAAAAAAGGCTGTTGGGGGCTAGGGAGTATCGAGTTGATCATTATACATGAAGAAATAACCAATTTCATCGTTTGGTTTATGTTTTACACGCGTTTTAAATTTTATTGCCGAAATCGCTTTTTCTCGCCGAGATAAGCACGTTTTCTGAAATGCCGCTCTCCCGTCACTCTGGTTAAAGTGTTATGAAAAAAAAGGCTGTTGGGGGCTAGGGAGTATCGAGTTGATCATTATACATGAAGAAATAACCAATTTCATCGTTTGGTTTATGTTTTACACGCGTTTTAAATTGTATTGCCGAAATCGCTTTTTCTCGCCGAGATAAGCACGTTTTCTGAAATGCCGCTCTCCCGTCACTCTGGTTAAAGTGTTATGAAAAAAAAGGCTGTTGGGGGCTAGGGAGTATCGAGTTGATCATTATACATGAAGAAATAACCAATTTCATCGTTTGGTTTATGTTTTACACGCGTTTTAAATTGTATTGCCGAAATCGCTTTTTCTCGCCGAGATAAGCACGTTTTCTGAAATGCCGCTCTCCCGTCACTCTGGTTAAAGTGTTATGAAAAAAAAGGCTGTTGGGGGCTAGGGAGTATCGAGTTGATCATTATACATGAAGAAATAACCAATTTCATCGTTTGGTTTATGTTTTACACGCGTTTTAAATTTTATTGCCGAAATCGCTTTTTCTCGCCGAGATAAGCACGTTTTCTGAAATGCCGCTCTCCCGTCACTCTGGTTAAAGTGTTATGAAAAAAAAGGCTGTTGGGGGCTAGGGAGTATCGAGTTGATCATTATACATGAAGAAATAACCAATTTCATCGTTTGGTTTATGTTTTACACGCGTTTTAAATTTTATTGCCGAAATCGCTTTTTCTCGCCGAGATAAGCACGTTTTCTGAAATGCCGCTCTCCCGTCACTCTGGTTAAAGTGTTATGAAAAAAAAGGCTGTTGGGGGCTAGGGAGTATCGAGTTGATCATTATACATGAAGAAATAACCAATTTCATCGTTTGGTTTATGTTTTACACGCGTTTTAAATTTTATTGCCGAAATCGCTTTTTCTCGCCGAGATAAGCACGTTTTCTGAAATGCCGCTCTCCCGTCACTCTGGTTAAAGTGTTATGAAAAAAAAGGCTGTTGGGGGCTAGGGAGTATCGAGTTGATCATTATACATGAAGAAATAACCAATTTCATCGTTTGGTTTATGTTTTACACGCGTTTTAAATTTTATTGCCGAAATCGCTTTTTCTCGCCGAGATAAGCACGTTTTCTGAAATGCCGCTCTCCCGTCACTCTGGTTAAAGTGTTATGAAAAAAAAGGCTGTTGGGGGCTAGGGAGTATCGAGTTGATCATTATACATGAAGAAATAACCAATTTCATCGTTTGGTTTATGTTTTACACGCGTTTTAAATTTTATTGCCGAAATCGCTTTTTCTCGCCGAGATAAGCACGTTTTCTGAAATGCCGCTCTCCCGTCACTCTGGTTAAAGTGTTATGAAAAAAAAGGCTGTTGGGGGCTAGGGAGTATCGAGTTGATCATTATACATGAAGAAATAACCAATTTCATCGTTTGGTTTATGTTTTACACGCGTTTTAAATTTTATTGCCGAAATCGCTTTTTCTCGCCGAGATAAGCACGTTTTCTGAAATGCCGCTCTCCCGTCACTCTGGTTAAAGTGTTATGAAAAAAAAGGCTGTTGGGGGCTAGGGAGTGTCGAGTTGATCATTATACATGAAGAAATAACCAATTTCATCGTTTGGTTTATGTTTTACACGCGTTTTAAATTTTATTGCCGAAATCGCTTTTTCTCGCCGAGATAAGCACGTTTTCTGAAATGCCGCTCTCCCGTCACTCTGGTTAAAGTGTTATGAAAAAAAAGGCTGTTGGGGGCTAGGGAGTATCGAGTTGATCATTATACATGAAGAAATAACCAATTTCATCGTTTGGTTTATGTTTTACACGCGTTTTAAATTTTATTGCCGAAATCGCTTTTTCTCGCCGAGATAAGCACGTTTTCTGAAATGCCGCTCTCCCGTCACTCTGGTTAAAGTGTTATGAAAAAAAAGGCTGTTGGGGGCTAGGGAGTGTCGAGTTGATCATTATACATGAAGAAATAACCAATTTCATCGTTTGGTTTATGTTTTACACGCGTTTTAAATTTTATTGCCGAAATCGCTTTTTCTCGCCGAGATAAGCACGTTTTCTGAAATGCCGCTCTCCCGTCACTCTGGTTAAAGTGTTATGAAAAAAAAGGCTGTTGGGGGCTAGGGAGTATCGAGTTGATCATTATACATGAAGAAATAACCAATTTCATCGTTTGGTTTATGTTTTACACGCGTTTTAAATTTTATTGCCGAAATCGCTTTTTCTCGCCGAGATAAGCACGTTTTCTGAAATGCCGCTCTCCCGTCACTCTGGTTAAAGTGTTATGAAAAAAAAGGCTGTTGGGGGCTAGGGAGTGTCGAGTTGATCATTATACATGAAGAAATAACCAATTTCATCGTTTGGTTTATGTTTTACACGCGTTTTAAATTTTATTGCCGAAATCGCTTTTTCTCGCCGAGATAAGCACGTTTTCTGAAATGCCGCTCTCCCGTCACTCTGGTTAAAGTGTTAAGAAAAAAAAGGCTGTTGGGGGCTAGGGAGTATCGAGTTGATCATTATACATGAAGAAATAACCAATTTCATCGTTTGGTTTATGTTTTACACGCGTTTTAAATTTTATTGCCGAAATCGCTTTTTCTCGCCGAGATAAGCACGTTTTCTGAAATGCCGCTCTCCCGTCACTCTGGTTAAAGTGTTATGAAAAAAAAGGCTGTTGGTGGCTAAGGAGTATCGAGTTGATCATTATACATGAAGAAATAACCAATTTCATCGTTTGGTTTATGTTTTACACGCGTTTTAAATTTTATTGCCGAAATCGCTTTTTCTCGCCGAGATAAGCACGTTTTCTGAAATGCCGCTCTCCCGTCACTCTGGTTAAAGTGTTATGAAAAAAAAGGCTGTTGGGGGCTAGGGAGTATCGAGTTGATCATTATACATGAAGAAATAACCAATTTCATCGTTTGGTTTATGTTTTACACGCGTTTTAAATTTTATTGCCGAAATCGCTTTTTCTCGCCGAGATAAGCACGTTTTCTGAAATGCCGCTCTCCCGTCACTCTGGTTAAAGTGTTATGAAAAAAAAGGCTGTTGGGGGCTAGGGAGTATCGAGTTGATTATTATACATGAAGAAATAACCAATTTCATCGTTTGGTTTATGTTTTACACGCGTTTTAAATTTTATTGCCGAAATCGCTTTTTCTCGCCGAGATAAGCACGTTTTCTGAAATGCCGCTCTCCCGTCACTCTGGTTAAAGTGTTATGAAAAAAAAGGCTGTTGGGGGCTAGGGAGTATCGAGTTGATCATTATACATGAAGAAATAACCAATTTCATCGTTTGGTTTATGTTTTACACGCGTTTTAAATTTTATTGCCGAAATCGCTTTTTCTCGCCGAGATAAGCACGTTTTCTGAAATGCCGCTCTCCCGTCACTCTGGTTAAAGTGTTATGAAAAAAAAGGCTGTTGGGGGCTAGGGAGTATCGAGTTGATCATTATACATGAAGAAATAACCAATTTCATCGTTTGGTTTATGTTTTACACGCGTTTTAAATTTTATTGCCGAAATCGCTTTTTCTCGCCGAGATAAGCACGTTTTCTGAAATGCCGCTCTCCCGTCACTCTGGTTAAAGTGTTATGAAAAAAAAGGCTGTTGGGGGCTAGGGAGTATCGAGTTGATCATTATACATGAAGAAATAACCAATTTCATCGTTTGGTTTATGTTTTACACGCGTTTTAAATTGTATTGCCGAAATCGCTTTTTCTCGCCGAGATAAGCACGTTTTCTGAAATGCCGCTCTCCCGTCACTCTGGTTAAAGTGTTATGAAAAAAAAGGCTGTTGGGGGCTAGGGAGTATCGAGTTGATCATTATACATGAAGAAATAACCAATTTCATCGTTTGGTTTATGTTTTACACGCGTTTTAAATTTTATTGCCAAAATCGCTTTTTCTCGCCGAGATAAGCACGTTTTCTGAAATGCCGCTCTCCCGTCACTCTGGTTAAAGTGTTATGAAAAAAAAGGATGTTGGGGGCTAGGGAGTATCGAGTTGATCATTATACATGAAGAAATAACCAATTTCATCGTTTGGTTTATGTTTTACACGCGTTTTAAATTTTATTGCCGAAATCGCTTTTTCTCGCCGAGATAAGCACGTTTTCTGAAATGCCGCTCTCCCGTCACTCTGGTTAAAGTGTTATGAAAAAAAAGGCTGTTGGGGGCTAGGGAGTATCGAGTTGATCATTATACATGAAGAAATAACCAATTTCATCGTTTGGTTTATGTTTTACACGATGCTGAGCTCCAGCTGGAAGTGTAAAAAGAACCGGGCTGGTTAAAAAAAGAACCGGGCGACCCGGTAAAATTGCTTAGCCGGGGCTCTGGAAGCCTAACACGGCGTGATCTTGTCCAAAAAGCCGCTGCTGAGCTCCAGCTGGAAGTGTAAAAAGAACCGGGCTGGTTAAAAAAAAGAACCGGGCGACCCGGTAAAATTGCTTAGCCGGGGCTCTGGAAGCCTAACACGGCGTGATCTTGTCCAAAAAGCCGCTGCTGAGCTCCAGCTGGAAGTTTAAAAAGAACCGGGCTGGTTAAAAAAAAGAACCGGGCGGCCCGGTAAAATTGCTTAGCCGGGGCTCTGGAAGCCTAACCCGGCGTGATACTGTGCAAAAAGCCGCTGCTGAGCTCCAGCTGGAAGTGTAAAAAAAACCGGGCTGGTTAAAAAAAAGAACCGGGCGACCCTGTAAAATTGCTTAGCCGGGGCTCTGGAAGCCTAACACGGCGTGATCTTGTCCAAAAACCCGCTGCTGAGCTCCAGCTGGAAGTGTAAAAAGAACCGGGCTGGTTAAAAAAAAGAACCGGGCGGGCCGGTAAAATTGCTTAGCCGGGGCTCTGGAAGCCTAACACGGCGTGATCTTGTCCAAAAAGCCGCTCGTGAGCTCCAGCTGGAAGTGTAAAAAGAACCGGGCTGGTTCAAAAAAAGAACCGGGCGGCCCGGTAGAATTGCTTAGCTGAGGTCCTGGAAGCCTAACCCGTTGTGATCTTGCGCAAAAAACCGCTGCTGAGCTCCAGCTGGAAGTGTAAAAAGAACCGGGCTGGTTCAAAAAAAGAACCGGGCGGCCCGGTAAAATTGCTTAGCCGGGGTCCTGGAAGCCTAACGCGGCGTGATCTTGCCCGAAAGTCGGCCTCTATACTTCCATATTAGGTACCAGGCGCTCAGAGCCAACTTGGCAAAAATGTTCTAAGTGCCCACGGCTCTGCGGGGATTGTGCGTCCGACCCGCGCCGGTTCTCCAGCCGGCCTAAAATAACGCAAAACCAGCCTCTCCCCCTGGAGCTCACAGCCAAAGGCGAAACTTTTCTAAGTGCCTACGGCTCTGCGGGCTTTTGAGTCCGCCCCGCGCCGGTTCGTCGGTCGGCCTCAAAAAGCGAAAAATCAGCCTCTCTCCCTGGAGCTCGACTCGAGTTGATCATTATACATGAAGAAATAACCAATTTCATCGTTTGGTTTATGTTTTACACGCGTTTTAAATTTTATTGCCGAAATCGCTTTTTCTCGCCGAGATAAGCACGTTTTCTGAAATGCCGCTCTCCCGTCACTCTGGTTAAAGTGTTATGAAAAAAAAGGCTGTTGGGGGCTAGGGAGTATCGAGTTGATCATTATACATGAAGAAATAACCAATTTCATCGTTTGGTTTATGTTTTACACGCGTTTTAAATTTTATTGTCGAAATCGCTTTTTCTCGCCGAGATAAGCACGTTTTCTGAAATGCCGCTCTCCCGTCACTCTGGTTAAAGTGTTATGAAAAAAAAGGCTGTTGGGGGCTAGGGAGTATCGAGTTGATCATTATACATGAAGAAATAACCAATTTCATCGTTTGGTTTATGTTTTACACGCGTTTTAAATTTTATTGCCGAAATCGCTTTTTCTCGCCGAGATAGGCACGTTTTCTGAAATGCCGCTCTCCCGTCACTCTGGTTAAAGTGTTATGAAAAAAAAGGCTGTTGGGGGCTAGGGAGTATCGAGTTGATCATTATACATGAAGAAATAACCAATTTCATCGTTTGGTTTATGTTTTACACGCATTTTAAATTTTATTGCCGAAATCGCTTTTTCTCGCCGAGATAAGCACGTTTTCTGAAATGCCGCTCTCCCGTCACTCTGGTTAAAGTGTTATGAAAAAAAAGGCTGTTGGGGGCTAGGGAGTATCGAGTTGATCATTATACATGAAGAAATAACCAATTTCATCGTTTGGTTTATGTTTTACACGCGTTTTAAATTTTATTGCCGAAATCGCTTTTTCTCGCGGAGATAAGCACGTTTTCTGAAATGCCACTCTCCCGTCACTCTGGTTAAAGTGTTATGAAAAAAAAGGCTGTTGGGGGCTAGGGAGTATCGAGTTGATCATTATACATGAAGAAATAACCAATTTCATCGTTTGGTTTATGTTTTACACGCGTTTTAAATTTTATTGCCGAAATCGCTTTTTCTCGCCGAGATAAGCACGTTTTCTGAAATGCCGCTCTCCCGTCACTCTGGTTAAAGTGTTATGAAAAAAAAGGCTGTTGGGGGCTAGGGAGTATCGAGTTGATCATTATACATGAAGAAATAACCAATTTCATCGTTTGGTTTATGTTTTACACGCGTTTTAAATTTTATTGCCGAAATCGCTTTTTCTCGCCGAGATAAGCACGTTTTCTGAAATGCCGCTCTCCCGTCACTCTGGTTAAAGTGTTATGAGAAAAAAGGCTGTTGGGGGCTAGGGAGTATCGAGTTGATCATTATACATGAAGAAATAACCAATTTCATCGTTTGGTTTATGTTTTACACGCGTTTTAAATTTTATTGCCGAAATCGCTTTTTCTCGCCGAGATAAGCACGTTTTCTGAAATGCCGCTCTCCCGTCACTCTGGTTAAAGTGTTATGAAAAAAAAGGCTGTTGGGGGCTAGGGAGTATCGAGTTGATCATTATACATGAAGAAATAACCAATTTCATCGTTTGGTTTATGTTTTACACGCGTTTTAAATTTTATTGCCGAAATCGCTTTTTCTCGCCGAGATAAGCACGTTTTCTGAAATGCCAATCTCCCGTCACTCTGGTTAAAGTGTTATGAAAAAAAAGGCTGTTGGGGGCTAGGGAGTATCAAGTTGATCATTATACATGAAGAAATAACCAATTTCATCGTTTGGTTTATGTTTTACACGCGTTTTAAATTTTATTGCCGAAATCGCTTTTTCTCGCCGAGATAAGCACGTTTTCTGAAATGCCGCTCTCCCGTCACTCTGGTTAAAGTGTTATGAAAAAAAAGGCTGTTGGGGGCTAGGGAGTATCGAGTTGATCATTATACATGAAGAAATAACCAATTTCATCGTTTGGTTTATGTTTTACACGCGTTTTAAATTGTATTGCCGAAATCGCTTTTTCTCGCCGAGATAAGCACGTTTTCTGAAATGCCGCTCTCCCGTCACTCTGGTTAAAGTGTTATGAAAAAAAAGGCTGTTGGGGGCTAGGGAGTATCGAGTTGATCATTATACATGAAGAAATAACCAATTTCATCGTTTGGTTTATGTTTTACACGCGTTTTAAATTTTATTGCCGAAATCGCTTTTTCTCGCCGAGATAAGCACGTTTTCTGAAATGCCGCTCTCCCGTCACTCTGGTTAAAGTGTTATGAAAAAAAAGGCTGTTGGGGGCTAGGGAGTATCGAGTTGATCATTATACATGAAGAAATAACCAATTTCATCGTTTGGTTTATGTTTTACACGCGTTTTAAATTTTATTGCCGAAATCGCTTTTTCTCGCCGAGATAAGCACGTTTTCTGAAATGCCGCTCTCCCGTCACTCTGGTTAAAGTGTTATGAAAAAAAAGGCTGTTGGGGGCTAGGGAGTATCGAGTTGATCATTATACATGAAGAAATAACCAATTTCATCGTTTGGTTTATGTTTTACACGCGTTTTAAATTTTATTGCCGAAATCGCTTTTTCTCGCCGAGATAAGCACGTTTTCTGAAATGCCGCTCTCCCGTCACTCTGGTTAAAGTGTTATGAAAAAAAAGGCTGTTGGGGGCTAGGGAGTATCGAGTTGATCATTATACATGAAGAAATAACCAATTTCATCGTTTGGTTTATGTTTTACACGCGTTTTAAATTTTATTGCCGAAATCGCTTTTTCTCGCCGAGATAAGCACGTTTTCTGAAATGCCGCTCTCCCGTCACTCTGGTTAAAGTGTTATGAAAAAAAAGGCTGTTGGGGGCTAGGGAGTATCGAGTTGATCATTATACATGAAGAAATAACCAATTTCATCGTTTGGTTTATGTTTTACACGCGTTTTAAATTTTATTGCCGAAATCGCTTTTTCTCGCCGAGATAAGCACGTTTTCTGAAATGCCGCTCTCCCGTCACTCTGGTTAAAGTGTTATGAAAAAAAAGGCTGTTGGGGGCTAGGGAGTATCGAGTTGATCATTATACATGAAGAAATAACCAATTTCATCGTTTGGTTTATGTTTTACACGCGTTTTAAATTTTATTGCCGAAATCGCTTTTTCTCGCCGAGATAAGCACGTTTTCTGAAATGCCGCTCTCCCGTCACTCTGGTTAAAGTGTTATGAAAAAAAAGGCTGTTGGGGGCTAGGGAGTATCGAGTTGATCATTATACATGAAGAAATAACCAATTTCATCGTTTGGTTTATGTTTTACACGCGTTTTAAATTTTATTGCCGAAATCGCTTTTTCTCGCCGAGATAAGCACGTTTTCTGAAATGCCGCTCTCCCGTCACTCTGGTTAAAGTGTTATGAAAAAAAAGGCTGTTGGGGGCTAGGGAGTATCGAGTTGATCATTATACATGAAGAAATAACCAATTTCATCGTTTGGTTTATGTTTTACACGCGTTTTAAATTGTATTGCCGAAATCGCTTTTTCTCGCCGAGATAAGCACGTTTTCTGAAATGCCGCTCTCCCGTCACTCTGGTTAAAGTGTTATGAAAAAAAAGGCTGTTGGGGGCTAGGGAGTATCGAGTTGATCATTATACATGAAGAAATAACCAATTTCATCGTTTGGTTTATGTTTTACACGCGTTTTAAATTTTATTGACGAAATCGCTTTTTCTCGCCGAGATAAGCACGTTTTCTGAAATGCCGCTCTCCCGTCACTCTGGTTAAAGTGTTATGAAAAAAAAGGCTGTTGGGGGCTAGGGAGTATCGAGTTGATCATTATACATGAAGAAATAACCAATTTCATCGTTTGGTTTATGTTTTACACGCGTTTTAAATTTTATTGCCGAAATCGCTTTTTCTCGCCAAGATAAGCACGTTTTCTGAAATGCCGCTCTCCCGTCACTCTGGTTAAAGTGTTATGAAAAAAAAAGGCTGTTGGGGGCTAGGGAGTATCGAGTTGATCATTATACATGAAGAAATAACCAATTTCATCGTTTGGTTTATGTTTTACACGCGTTTTAAATTTTATTGCCGAAATCGCTTTTTCTCGCCGAGATAAGCACGTTTTCTGAAATGCCGCTCTCCCGTCACTCTGGTTAAAGTGTTATGAAAAAAAAGGCTGTTGGGGGCTAGGGAGTATCGAGTTGATCATTATACATGAAGAAATAACCAATTTCATCGTTTGGTTTATGTTTTACACGCGTTTTAAATTTTATTGCCGAAATCGCTTTTTCTCGCCGAGATAAGCACGTTTTCTGAAATGCCGCTCTCCCGTCACTCTGGTTAAAGTGTTATGAAAAAAAAGGCTGTTGGGGGCTAGGGAGTATCGAGTTGATCATTATACATGAAGAAATAACCAATTTCATCGTTTGGTTTATGTTTTACACGCGTTTTAAATTTTATTGCCGAAATCGCTTTTTCTCGCCGAGATAAGCACGTTTTCTGAAATGCCGCTCTCCCGTCACTCTGGTTAAAGTGTTATGAAAAAAAAGGCTGTTGGGGGCTAGGGAGTATCGAGTTGATCATTATACATGAAGAAATAACCAATTTCATCGTTTGGTTTATGTTTTACACGCGTTTTAAATTTTATTGCCGAAATCGCTTTTTCTCGCCGAGATAAGCACGTTTTCTGAAATGCCGCTCTCCCGTCACTCTGGTTAAAGTGTTATGAAAAAAAAGGCTGTTGGGGGCTAGGGAGTATCGAGTTGATCATTATACATGAAGAAATAACCAATTTCATCGTTTGGTTTATGTTTTACACGCGTTTTAAATTTTATTGCCGAAATCGCTTTTTCTCGCCGAGATAAGCACGTTTTCTGAAATGCCGCTCTCCCGTCACTCTGGTTAAAGTGTTATGAAAAAAAAGGCTGTTGGGGGCTAGGGAGTATCGAGTTGATCATTATACATGAAGAAATAACCTATTTCATCGTTTGGTTTATGTTTTACACGCGTTTTAAATTTTATTGCCGAAATCGCTTTTTCTCGCCGAGATAAGCACGTTTTCTGAAATGCCGCTCTCCCGTCACTCTGGTTAAAGTGTTATGAAAAAAAAGGCTGTTGGGGGCTAGGGAGTATCGAGTTGATCATTATACATGAAGAAATAACCAATTTCATCGTTTGGTTTATGTTTTACACGCGTTTTAAATTTTATTGCCGAAATCGCTTTTTCTCGCCGAGATAAGCACGTTTTCTGAAATGCCGCTCTCCCGTCACTCTGGTTAAAGTGTTATGAAAAAAAAGGCTGTTGGGGGCTAGGGAGTATCGAGTTGATCATTATACATGAAGAAATAACCAATTTCATCGTTTGGTTTATGTTTTACACGCATTTTAAATTTTATTGCCGAAATCGCTTTTTCTCGCCGAGATAAGCACGTTTTCTGAAATGCCGCTCTCCCGTCACTCTGGTTAAAGTGTTATGAAAAAAAAGGCTGTTGGGGGCTAGGGAGTATCGAGTTGATCATTATACATGAAGAAATAACCAATTTCATCGTTTGGTTTATGTTTTACACGCGTTTTAAATTTTATTGCCGAAATCGCTTTTTCTCGCCGAAATAAGCACGTTTTCTGAAATGCCGCTCTCCCGTCACTCTGGTTAAAGTGTTATGAAAAAAAAGGCTGTTGGGGGCTAGGGAGTATCGAGTTGATCATTATACATGAAGAAATAACCAATTTCATCGTTTGGTTTATGTTTTACACGCGTTTTAAATTTTATTGCCGAAATCGCTTTTTCTCGCCGAGATAAGCACGTTTTCTGAAATGCCGCTCTCCCGTCACTCTGGTTAAAGTGTTATGAAAAAAAAGGCTGTTGGGGGCTAGGGAGTATCGAGTTGATCATTATACATGAAGAAATAACCAATTTCATCGTTTGGTTTATGTTTTACACGCGTTTTAAATTTTATTGCCGAAATCGCTTTTTCTCGCCGAGATAAGCACGTTTTCTGAAATGCCGCTCTCCCGTCACTCTGGTTAAAGTGTTATGAAAAAAAAGGCTGTTGGGGGCTAGGGAGTATCGAGTTGATCATTATACATGAAGAAATAACCAATTTCATCGTTTGGTTTATGTTTTACACGCGTTTTAAATTTTATTGCCGAAATCGCTTTTTCTCGCCGAGATAAGCACGTTTTCTGAAATGCCGCTCTCCCGTCACTCTGGTTAAAGTGTTATGAAAAAAAAGGCTGTTGGGGGCTAGGGAGTATCGAGTTGATCATTATACATGAAGAAATAACCAATTTCATCGTTTGGTTTATGTTTTACACGCGTTTTAAATTTTATTGCCGAAATCGCTTTTTCTCGCCGAGATAAGCACGTTTTCTGAAATGCCGCTCTCCCGTCACTCTGGTTAAAGTGTTATGAAAAAAAAGGCTGTTGGGGGCTAGGGAGTATCGAGTTGATCATTATACATGAAGAAATAACCAATTTCATCGTTTGGTTTATGTTTTACACGCGTTTTAAATTTTATTGCCGAAATCGCTTTTTCTCGCCGAGATAAGCACGTTTTCTGAAATGCCGCTCTCCCGTCACTCTGGTTAAAGTGTTATGAAAAAAAAGGCTGTTGGGGGCTAGGGAGTATCGAGTTGATCATTATACATGAAGAAATAACCAATTTCATCGTTTGGTTTATGTTTTACACGCGTTTTAAATTTTATTGCCGAAATCGCTTTTTCTCGCCGAGATAAGCACGTTTTCTGAAATGCCGCTCTCCCGTCACTCTGGTTAAAGTGTTATGAAAAAAAAGGCTGTTGGGGGCTAGGGAGTATCGAGTTGATCATTATACATGAAGAAATAACCAATTTCATCGTTTGGTTTATGTTTTACACGCGTTTTAAATTTTATTGCCGAAATCGCTTTTTACCGCCGAGATAAGCACGTTTTCTGAAATGCCGCTCTCCCGTCACTCTGGTTAAAGTGTTATGAAAAAAAAGGCTGTTGGGGGCTAGGGAGTATCGAGTTGATCATTATACATGAAGAAATAACCAATTTCATCGTTTGGTTTATGTTTTACACGCGTTTTAAATTTTATTGCCGAAATCGCTTTTTCTCGCCGAGATAAGCACGTTTTCTGAAATGCCGCTCTCCCGTCACTCTGGTTAAAGTGTTATGAAAAAAAAGGCTGTTGGGGGCTAGGGAGTATCGAGTTGATCATTATACATGAAGAAATAACCAATTTCATCGTTTGGTTTATGTTTTACACGCGTTTTAAATTTTATTGCCGAAATCGCTTTTTCTCGCCGAGATAAGCACGTTTTCTGAAATGCCGCTCTCCCGTCACTCTGGTTAAAGTGTTATGAAAAAAAAGGCTGTTGGGGGCTAGGGAGTATCGAGTTGATCATTATACATGAAGAAATAACCAATTTCATCGTTTGGTTTATGTTTTACACGATGCTGAGCTCCAGCTGGAAGTGTAAAAAGAACCGGGCTGGTTAAAAAAAGAACCGGGCGACCCGGTAAAATTGCTTAGCCGGGGCTCTGGAAGCCTAACACGGCGTGATCTTGTCCAAAAAGCCGCTGCTGAGCTCCAGCTGGAAGTGTAAAAAGAACCGGGCTGGTTAAAAAAAAGAACCGGGCGACCCGGTAAAATTGCTTAGCCGGGGCTCTGGAAGCCTAACACGGCGTGATCTTGTCCAAAAAGCCGCTGCTGAGCTCCAGCTGGAAGTGTAAAAAGAACCGGGCTGGTTAAAAAAAAGAACCGGGCGGCCCGGTAAAATTGCTTAGCCGGGGCTCTGGAAGCCTAACCCGGCGTGATACTGTGCAAAAAGCCGCTGCTGAGCTCCAGCTGGAAGTGTAAAAAAAACCGGGCTGGTTAAAAAAAAGAACCGGGCGACCCTGTAAAATTGCTTAGCCGGGGCTCTGGAAGCCTAACACGGCGTGATCTTGTCCAAAAACCCGCTGCTGAACTCCAGCTGGAAGTGTAAAAAGAACCGGGCTGGTTAAAAAAAAGAACCGGGTGGGCCGGTAAAATTGCTTAGCCGGGGCTCTGGAAGCCTAACACGGTGTGATCTTGTCCAAAAAGCCGCTCGTGAGCTCCAGCTGGAAGTGTAAAAAGAACCGGGCTGGTTCAAAAAAAGAACCGGGCGGCCCGGTAGAATTGCTTAGCCGAGGTCCTGGAAGCCTAACCCGGCGTGATCTTGCGCAAAAAGCCGCTGCTGAGCTCCAGCTGGAAGTGTAAAAAGAACCGGGCTGGTTCAAAAAAAGAACCGGGCGGCCCGGTAAAATTGCTTAGCCGGGGTCCTGGAAGCCTAATGCGGCGTGATCTTGCCCGAAAGTCGGCCTCTATACTTCCATATTAGGTACCAGGCGCTCAGAGCCAACTTGGCAAAAATTTTCTAAGTGCCCACGGCTCTGCGGGGATTGTGCGTCCGACCCGCGCCGGTTCTCCAGCCGGCCTAAAATAACGCAAAACCAGCCTCTCCCCCTGGAGCTCACAGCCAAAGGCGAAACTTTTCTAAGTGCCTACGGCTCTGCGGGCTTTTGAGTCCGCCCCGCGCCGGTTCGTCGGTCGGCCTCAAAAAGCGAAAAATCAGCCTCTCTCCCTGGAGCTCGACTCGAGTTGATCATTATACATGAAGAAATAACCAATTTCATCGTTTGGTTTATGTTTTACACGCGTTTTAAATTTTATTGCCGAAATCGCTTTTTCTCGCCGAGATAAGCACGTTTTCTGAAATGCCGCTCTCCCGTCACTCTGGTTAAAGTGTTATGAAAAAAAAGGCTGTTGGGGGCTAGGGAGTATCGAGTTGATCATTATACATGAAGAAATAACCAATTTCATCGTTTGGTTTATGTTTTACACGCGTTTTAAATTTTATTGCCGAAATCGCTTTTTCTCGCCGAGATAAGCACGTTTTCTGAAATGCCGCTCTCCCGTCACTCTGGTTAAAGTGTTATGAAAAAAAAGGCTGTTGGGGGCTAGGGAGTATCGAGTTGATCATTATACATGAAGAAATTACCAATTTCATCGTTTGGTTTATGTTTTACACGCGTTTTAAATTTTATTGCCGAAATCGCTTTTTCTCGCCGAGATAAGCACGTTTTCTGAAATGCCGCTCTCCCGTCACTCTGGTTAAAGTGTTATGAAAAAAAAGGCTGTTGGGGGCTAGGGAGTATCGAGTTGATCATTATACATGAAGAAATAACCAATTTCATCGTTTGGTTTATGTTTTACACGCGTTTTAAATTTTATTGCCGAAATCGCTTTTTACCGCCGAGATAAGCACGTTTTCTGAAATGCCGCTCTCCCGTCACTCTGGTTAAAGTGTTATGAAAAAAAAGGCTGTTGGGGGCTAGGGAGTATCGAGTTGATCATTATACATGAAGAAATAACCAATTTCATCGTTTGGTTTATGTTTTACACGCGTTTTAAATTTTATTGCCGAAATCGCTTTTTCTCGCCGAGATAAGCACGTTTTCTGAAATGCCGCTCTCCCGTCACTCTGGTTAAAGTGTTATGAAAAAAAAGGCTGTTGGGGGCTAGGGAGTATCGAGTTGATCATTATACATGAAGAAATAACCAATTTCATCGTTTGGTTTATGTTTTACACGCGTTTTAAATTTTATTGCCGAAATCGCTTTTTCTCGCCGAGATAAGCACGTTTTCTGAAATGCCGCTCTCCCGTCACTCTGGTTAAAGTGTTATGAAAAAAAAGGCTGTTGGGGGCTAGGGAGTATCGAGTTGATCATTATACATGAAGAAATAACCAATTTCATCGTTTGGTTTATGTTTTACACGATGCTGAGCTCCAGCTGGAAGTGTAAAAAGAACCGGGCTGGTTAAAAAAAGAACCGGGCGACCCGGTAAAATTGCTTAGCCGGGGCTCTGGAAGCCTAACACGGCGTGATCTTGTCCAAAAAGCCGCTGCTGAGCTCCAGCTGGAAGTGTAAAAAGAACCGGGCTGGTTAAAAAAAAGAACCGGGCGACCCGGTAAAATTGCTTAGCCGGGGCTCTGGAAGCCTAACACGGCGTGATCTTGTCCAAAAAGCCGCTGCTGAGCTCCAGCTGGAAGTGTAAAAAGAACCGGGCTGGTTAAAAAAAAGAACCGGGCGGCCCGGTAAAATTGCTTAGCCGGGGCTCTGGAAGCCTAACCCGGCGTGATACTGTGCAAAAAGCCGCTGCTGAGCTCCAGCTGGAAGTGTAAAAAAAACCGGGCTGGTTAAAAAAAAGAACCGGGCGACCCTGTAAAATTGCTTAGCCGGGGCTCTGGAAGCCTAACACGGCGTGATCTTGTCCAAAAACCCGCTGCTGAGCTCCAGCTGGAAGTGTAAAAAGAACCGGGCTGGTTAAAAAAAAGAACCGGGCGGGCCGGTAAAATTGCTTAGCCGGGGCTCTGGAAGCCTAACACGGCGTGATCTTGTCCAAAAAGCCGCTCGTGAGCTCCAGCTGGAAGTGTAAAAAGAACCGGGCTGGTTCAAAAAAAGAACCGGGCGGCCCGGTAGAATTGCTTAGCCGAGGTCCTGGAAGCCTAACCCGGCGTGATTTTGCGCAAAAAGCCGCTGCTGAGCTCCAGCTGGAAGTGTAAAAAGAACCGGGCTGGTTCAAAAAAAGAACCGGGCGGCCCGGTAAAATTGCTTAGCCGGGGTCCTGGAAGCCTAACGCGGCGTGATCTTGCCCGAAAGTCGGCCTCTATACTTCCATATTAGGTACCAGGCGCTCAGAGCCAACTTGGCAAAAATTTTCTAAGTGCCCACGGCTCTGCGGGGATTGTGCGTCCGACCCGCGCCGGTTCTCCAGCCGGCCTAAAATAACGCAAAACCAGCCTCTCCCCCTGGAGCTCACAGCCAAAGGCGAAACTTTTCTAAGTGCCTACGGCTCTGCGGGCTTTTGAGTCCGCCCCGCGCCGGTTTGTCGGTCGGCCTCAAAAAGCGAAAAATCAGCCTCTCTCCCTGGAGCTCGACTCGAGTTGATCATTATACATGAAGAAATAACCAATTTCATCGTTTGGTTTATGTTTTACACGCGTTTTAAATTTTATTGCCGAAATCGCTTTTTCTCGCCGAGATAAGCACGTTTTCTGAAATGCCGCTCTCCCGTCACTCTGGTTAAAGTGTTATGAAAAAAAAGGCTGTTGGGGGCTAGGGAGTATCGAGTTGATCATTATACATGAAGAAATAACCAATTTCATCGTTTGGTTTATGTTTTACACGCGTTTTAAATTTTATTGCCGAAATCGCTTTTTCTCGCCGAGATAAGCACGTTTTCTGAAATGCCGCTCTCCCGTCACTCTGGTTAAAGTGTTATGAAAAAAAAGGCTGTTGGGGGCTAGGGAGTATCGAGTTGATCATTATACATGAAGAAATAACCAATTTCATCGTTTGGTTTATGTTTTACACGCGTTTTAAATTTTATTGCCGAAATCGCTTTTTCTCGCCGAGATAAGCACGTTTTCTGAAATGCCGCTCTCCCGTCACTCTGGTTAAAGTGTTATGAAAAAAAAGGCTGTTGGGGGCTAGGGAGTATCGAGTTGATCATTATACATGAAGAAATAACCAATTTCATCGTTTGGTTTATGTTTTACACGCGTTTTAAATTTTATTGCCGAAATCGCTTTTTCTCGCCGAGATAAGCACGTTTTCTGAAATGCCGCTCTCCCGTCACTCTGGTTAAAGTGTTATGAAAAAAAAGGCTGTTGGGGGCTAGGGAGTATCGACTTGATCATTATACATGAAGAAATAACCAATTTCATCGTTTGGTTTATGTTTTACACGCGTTTTAAATTTTATTGCCGAAATCGCTTTTTCTCGCCGAGATAAGCACGTTTTCTGAAATGCCGCTCTCCCGTCACTCTGGTTAAAGTGTTATGAAAAAAAAGGCTGTTGGGGGCTAGGGAGTATCGAGTTGATCATTATACATGAAGAAATAACCAATTTCATCGTTTGGTTTATGTTTTACACGCGTTTTAAATTTTATTGCCGAAATCGCTTTTTCTCGCCGAGATAAGCACGTTTTCTGAAATGCCGCTCTCCCGTCACTCTGGTTAAAGTGTTATGAAAAAAAAGGCTGTTGGGGGCTAGGGAGTATCGAGTTGATCATTATACATGAAGAAATAACCAATTTCATCGTTTGGTTTATGTTTTACACGCGTTTTAAATTTTATTGCCGAAATCGCTTTTTCTCGCCGAGATAAGCACGTTTTCTGAAATGCCGCTCTCCCGTCACTCTGGTTAAAGTGTTATGAAAAAAAAGGCTGTTGGGGGCTAGGGAGTATCGAGTTGATCATTATACATGAAGAAATAACCAATTTCATCGTTTGGTTTATGTTTTACACGATGCTGAGCTCCAGCTGGAAGTGTAAAAAGAACCGGGCTGGTTAAAAAAAGAACCGGGCGACCCGGTAAAATTGCTTAGCCGGGGCTCTGGAAGCCTAACACGGCGTGATCTTGTCCAAAAAGCCGCTGCTGAGCTCCAGCTGGAAGTGTAAAAAGAACCGGGCTGGTTAAAAAAAAGAACCGGGCGACCCGGTAAAATTGCTTAGCCGGGGCTCTGGAAGCCTAACACGGCGTGATCTTGTCCAAAAAGCCGCTGCTGAGCTCCAGCTGGAAGTGTAAAAAGAACCGGGCTGGTTAAAAAAAAGAACCGGGCGGCCCGGTAAAATTGCTTAGCCGGGGCTCTGGAAGCCTAACCCGGCGTGATACTGTGCAAAAAGCCGCTGCTGAGCTCCAGCTGGAAGTGTAAAAAAAACCGGGCTGGTTAAAAAAAAGAACCGGGCGACCCTGTAAAATTGCTTAGCCGGGGCTCTGGAAGCCTAACACGGCGTGATCTTGTCCAAAAACCCGCTGCTGAACTCCAGCTGGAAGTGTAAAAAGAACCGGGCTGGTTAAAAAAAAGAACCGGGTGGGCCGGTAAAATTGCTTAGCCGGGGCTCTGGAAGCCTAACACGGCGTGATCTTGTCCAAAAAGCCGCTCGTGAGCTCCAGCTGGAAGTGTAAAAAGAACCGGGCTGGTTCAAAAAAAGAACCGGGCGGCCCGGTAGAATTGCTTAGCCGAGGTCCTGGAAGCCTAACCCGGCGTGATCTTGCGCAAAAAGCCGCTGCTGAGCTCCAGCTGGAAGTGTAAAAAGAACCGGGCTGGTTCAAAAAAAGAACCGGGCGGCCCGGTAAAATTGCTTAGCCGGGGTCCTGGAAGCCTAATGCGGCGTGATCTTGCCCGAAAGTCGGCCTCTATACTTCCATATTAGGTACCAGGCGCTCAGAGCCAACTTGGCAAAAATTTTCTAAGTGCCCACGGCTCTGCGGGGATTGTGCGTCCGACCCGCGCCGGTTCTCCAGCCGGCCTAAAATAACGCAAAACCAGCCTCTCCCCCTGGAGCTCACAGCCAAAGGCGAAACTTTTCTAAGTGCCTACGGCTCTGCGGGCTTTTGAGTCCGCCCCGCGCCGGTTCGTCGGTCGGCCTCAAAAAGCGAAAAATCAGCCTCTCTCCCTGGAGCTCGACTCGAGTTGATCATTATACATGAAGAAATAACCAATTTCATCGTTTGGTTTATGTTTTACACGCGTTTTAAATTTTATTGCCGAAATCGCTTTTTCTCGCCGAGATAAGCACGTTTTCTGAAATGCCGCTCTCCCGTCACTCTGGTTAAAGTGTTATGAAAAAAAAGGCTGTTGGGGGCTAGGGAGTATCGAGTTGATCATTATACATGAAGAAATAACCAATTTCATCGTTTGGTTTATGTTTTACACGTGTTTTAAATTTTATTGCTGAAATCGCTTTTTCTCGCCGAGATAAGCACGTTTTCTGAAATGCCGCTCTCCCGTCACTCTGGTTAAAGTGTTATGAAAAAAAAGGCTGTTGGGGGCTAGGGAGTATCGAGTTGATCATTATACATGAAGAAATAACCAATTTCATCGTTTGGTTTATGTTTTACACGCGTTTTAAATGTTATTGCCGAAATCGCTTTTTCTCGCCGAGATAGGCACGTTTTCGGAAATGCCGCTCTCCCGTCACTCTGGTTAAAGTGTTATGAAAAAAAAGGCTGTTGGGGGCTAGGGAGTATCGAGTTGATCATTATACATGAAGAAATAACCAATTTCATCGTTTGGTTTATGTTTTACACGCGTTTTAAATTTTATTGCCGAAATCGCTTTTTCTCGCCGAGATAAGCACGTTTTCTGAAATGCCGCTCTCCCGTCACTCTGGTTAAAGTGTTATGAAAAAAAAGGCTGTTGGGGGCTAGGGAGTATCGAGTTGATCATTATACATGAAGAAATAACCTATTTCATCGTTTGGTTTATGTTTTACACGCGTTTTAAATTTTATTGCCGAAATCGCTTTTTCTCGCCGAGATAAGCACGTTTTCTGAAATGCCGCTCTCCCGTCACTCTGGTTAAAGTGTTATGAAAAAAAAGGCTGTTGGGGGCTAGGGAGTATCGAGTTGATCATTATACATGAAGAAATAACCAATTTCATCGTTTGGTTTATGTTTTACACGCGTTTTAAATGTTATTGCCGAAATCGCTTTTTCTCGCCGAGATAAGCACGTTTTCTGAAATGCCGCTCTCCCGTCACTCTGGTTAAAGTGTTATGAAAAAAAAGGCTGTTGGGGGCTAGGGAGTATCGAGTTGATCATTATACATGAAGAAATAACCAATTTCATCGTTTGGTTTATGTTTTACACGCGTTTTAAATTTTATTGCCGAAATCGCTTTTTCTCGCCGAGATAAGCACGTTTTCTGAAATGCCGCTCTCCCGTCACTCTGGTTAAAGTGTTATGAAAAAAAAGGCTGTTGGGGGCTAGGGAGTATCGAGTTGATCATTATACATGAAGAAATAACCTATTTCATCGTTTGGTTTATGTTTTACACGCGTTTTAAATTTTATTGCCGAAATCGCTTTTTCTCGCCGAGATAAGCACGTTTTCTGAAATGCCGCTCTCCCGTCACTCTGGTTAAAGTGTTATGAAAAAAAAGGCTGTTGGGGGCTAGGGAGTATCGAGTTGATCATTATACATGAAGAAATAACCAATTTCATCGTTTGGTTTATGTTTTACACGCGTTTTAAATTTTATTGCCGAAATCGCTTTTTCTCGCCGAGATAAGCACGTTTTCTGAAATGCCGCTCTCCCGTCACTCTGGTTAAAGTGTTATGAAAAAAAAGGCTGTTGGGGGCTAGGGAGTATCGAGTTGATCATTATACATGAAGAAATAACCAATTTCATCGTTTGGTTTATGTTTTACACGCATTTTAAATTTTATTGCCGAAATCGCTTTTTCTCGCCGAGATAAGCACGTTTTCTGAAATGCCGCTCTCCCGTCACTCTGGTTAAAGTGTTATGAAAAAAAAGGCTGTTGGGGGCTAGGGAGTATCGAGTTGATCATTATACATGAAGAAATAACCAATTTCATCGTTTGGTTTATGTTTTACACGCGTTTTAAATTTTATTGCCGAAATCGCTTTTTCTCGCCGAAATAAGCACGTTTTCTGAAATGCCGCTCTCCCGTCACTCTGGTTAAAGTGTTATGAAAAAAAAGGCTGTTGGGGGCTAGGGAGTATCGAGTTGATCATTATACATGAAGAAATAACCAATTTCATCGTTTGGTTTATGTTTTACACGCGTTTTAAATTTTATTGCCGAAATCGCTTTTTCTCGCCGAGATAAGCACGTTTTCTGAAATGCCGCTCTCCCGTCACTCTGGTTAAAGTGTTATGAAAAAAAAGGCTGTTGGGGGCTAGGGAGTATCGAGTTGATCATTATACATGAAGAAATAACCAATTTCATCGTTTGGTTTATGTTTTACACGCGTTTTAAATTTTATTGCCGAAATCGCTTTTTCTCGCCGAGATAAGCACGTTTTCTGAAATGCCGCTCTCCCGTCACTCTGGTTAAAGTGTTATGAAAAAAAAGGCTGTTGGGGGCTAGGGAGTATCGAGTTGATCATTATACATGAAGAAATAACCAATTTCATCGTTTGGTTTATGTTTTACACGCGTTTTAAATTTTATTGCCGAAATCGCTTTTTCTCGCCGAGATAAGCACGTTTTCTGAAATGCCGCTCTCCCGTCACTCTGGTTAAAGTGTTATGAAAAAAAAGGCTGTTGGGGGCTAGGGAGTATCGAGTTGATCATTATACATGAAGAAATAACCAATTTCATCGTTTGGTTTATGTTTTACACGCGTTTTAAATTTTATTGCCGAAATCGCTTTTTCTCGCCGAGATAAGCACGTTTTCTGAAATGCCGCTCTCCCGTCACTCTGGTTAAAGTGTTATGAAAAAAAAAGGCTGTTGGGGGCTAGGGAGTATCGAGTTGATCATTATACATGAAGAAATAACCAATTTCATCGTTTGGTTTATGTTTTACACGCGTTTTAAATTTTATTGCCGAAATCGCTTTTTCTCGCCGAGATAAGCACGTTTTCTGAAATGCCGCTCTCCCGTCACTCTGGTTAAAGTGTTATGAAAAAAAAGTCTGTTGGGGGCTAGGGAGTATCGAGTTGATCATTATACATGAAGAAATAACCAATTTCATCGTTTGGTTTATGTTTTACACGCGTTTTAAATTTTATTGCCGAAATCGCTTTTTCTCGCCGAGATAAGCACGTTTTCTGAAATGCCGCTCTCCCGTCACTCTGGTTAAAGTGTTATGAAAAAAAAGGCTGTTGGGGGCTAGGGAGTATCGAGTTGATCATTATACATGAAGAAATAACCAATTTCATCGTTTGGTTTATGTTTTACACGATGCTGAGCTCCAGCTGGAAGTGTAAAAAGAACCGGGCTGGTTGAAAAAAGAACCGGGCGACCCGGTAAAATTGCTTAGCCGGGGCTCTGGAAGCCTAACACGGCGTGATCTTGTCCAAAAAGCCGCTCGTGAGCTCCAGCTGGAAGTGTAAAAAGAACCGGGCTGGTTCAAAAAAAGAACCGGGCGGCCCGGTAGAATTGCTTAGTCGAGGTCCTGGAAGCCTAACCCGGCGTGATCTTGCGCAAAAAGCCGCTGCTGAGCTCCAGCTGGAAGTGTAAAAAGAACCGGGCTGGTTCAAAAAAAGAACCGGGCGGCCCGGTAAAATTGCTTAGCCGGGGTCCTGGAAGCCTAACGCGGCGTGATCTTGCCCGAAAGTCGGCCTCTATACTTCCATATTAGGTACCAGGCGCTCAGAGCCAACTTGGCAAAAATTTTCTAAGTGCCCACGGCTCTGCGGGGATTGTGCGTCCGACCCGCGCCGGTTCTCCAGCCGGCCTAAAATAACGCAAAACCAGCCTCTCCCCCTGGAGCTCACAGCCAAAGGCGAAACTTTTCTAAGTGCCTACGGCTCTGCGGGCTTTTGAGTCCGCCCTGCGCCGGTTCGTCGGTCGGCCTCAAAAAGCGAAAAATCAGCCTCTCTCCCTGGAGCTCGACTCGAGTTGATCATTATACATGAAGAAATAACCAATTTCATCGTTTGGTTTATGTTTTACACGCGTTTTAAATTTTATTGCCGAAATCGCTTTTTCTCGCCGAGATAAGCACGTTTTCTGAAATGCCGCTCTCCCGTCACTCTGGTTAAAGTGTTATGAAAAAAAAGGCTGTTGGGGGCTAGGGAGTATCGAGTTGATCATTATACATGAAGAAATAACCAATTTCATCGTTTGGTTTATGTTTTACACGCGTTTTAAATTTTATTGCCGAAATCGCTTTTTCTCGCCGAGATAAGCACGTTTTCTGAAATGCCGCTCTCCCGTCACTCTGGTTAAAGTGTTATGAAAAAAAAGGCTGTTGGGGGCTAGGGAGTATCGAGTTGATCATTATACATGAAGAAATAACCAATTTCATCGTTTGGTTTATGTTTTACACGCGTTTTAAATTTTATTGCCGAAATCGCTTTTTCTCGCCGAGATAAGCACGTTTTCTGAAATGCCGCTCTCCCGTCACTCTGGTTAAAGTGTTATGAAAAAAAAGGCTGTTGGGGGCTAGGGAGTATCGAGTTGATCATTATACATGAAGAAATAACCAATTTCATCGTTTGGTTTATGTTTTACACGCGTTTTAAATTTTATTGCCGAAATCGCTTTTTCTCGCCGAGATAAGCACGTTTTCTGAAATGCCGCTCTCCCGTCACTCTGGTTAAAGTGTTATGAAAAAAAAGGCTGTTGGGGGCTAGGGAGTATCGAGTTGATCATTATACATGAAGAAATAACCAATTTCATCGTTTGGTTTATGTTTTACACGCGTTTTAAATTTTATTGCCGAAATCGCTTTTTACCGCCGAGATAAGCACGTTTTCTGAAATGCCGCTCTCCCGTCACTCTGGTTAAAGTGTTATGAAAAAAAAGGCTGTTGGGGGCTAGGGAGTATCGAGTTGATCATTATACATGAAGAAATAACCAATTTCATCGTTTGGTTTATGTTTTACACGCGTTTTAAATTTTATTGCCGAAATCGCTTTTTCTCGCCGAGATAAGCACGTTTTCTGAAATGCCGCTCTCCCGTCACTCTGGTTAAAGTGTTATGAAAAAAAAGGCTGTTGGGGGCTAGGGAGTATCGAGTTGATCATTATACATGAAGAAATAACCAATTTCATCGTTTGGTTTATGTTTTACACGCGTTTTAAATTTTATTGCCGAAATCGCTTTTTCTCGCCGAGATAAGCACGTTTTCTGAAATGCCGCTCTCCCGTCACTCTGGTTAAAGTGTTATGAAAAAAAAGGCTGTTGGGGGCTAGGGAGTATCGAGTTGATCATTATACATGAAGAAATAACCAATTTCATCGTTTGGTTTATGTTTTACACGATGCTGAGCTCCAGCTGGAAGTGTAAAAAGAACCGGGCTGGTTAAAAAAAGAACCGGGCGACCCGGTAAAATTGCTTAGCCGGGGCTCTGGAAGCCTAACACGGCGTGATCTTGTCCAAAAAGCCGCTGCTGAGCTCCAGCTGGAAGTGTAAAAAGAACCGGGCTGGTTAAAAAAAAGAACCGGGCGACCCGGTAAAATTGCTTAGCCGGGGCTCTGGAAGCCTAACACGGCGTGATCTTGTCCAAAAAGCCGCTGCTGAGCTCCAGCTGGAAGTGTAAAAAGAACCGGGCTGGTTAAAAAAAAGAACCGGGCGGCCCGGTAAAATTGCTTAGCCGGGGCTCTGGAAGCCTAACCCGGCGTGATACTGTGCAAAAAGCCGCTGCTGAGCTCCAGCTGGAAGTGTAAAAAAAACCGGGCTGGTTAAAAAAAAGAACCGGGCGACCCTGTAAAATTGCTTAGCCGGGGCTCTGGAAGCCTAACACGGCGTGATCTTGTCCAAAAACCCGCTGCTGAACTCCAGCTGGAAGTGTAAAAAGAACCGGGCTGGTTAAAAAAAAGAACCGGGTGGGCCGGTAAAATTGCTTAGCCGGGGCTCTGGAAGCCTAACACGGCGTGATCTTGTCCAAAAAGCCGCTCGTGAGCTCCAGCTGGAAGTGTAAAAAGAACCGGGCTGGTTCAAAAAAAGAACCGGGCGGCCCGGTAGAATTGCTTAGCCGAGGTCCTGGAAGCCTAACCCGGCGTGATCTTGCGCAAAAAGCCGCTGCTGAGCTCCAGCTGGAAGTGTAAAAAGAACCGGGCTGGTTCAAAAAAAGAACCGGGCGGCCCGGTAAAATTGCTTAGCCGGGGTCCTGGAAGCCTAATGCGGCGTGATCTTGCCCGAAAGTCGGCCTCTATACTTCCATATTAGGTACCAGGCGCTCAGAGCCAACTTGGCAAAAATTTTCTAAGTGCCCACGGCTCTGCGGGGATTGTGCGTCCGACCCGCGCCGGTTCTCCAGCCGGCCTAAAATAACGCAAAACCAGCCTCTCCCCCTGGAGCTCACAGCCAAAGGCGAAACTTTTCTAAGTGCCTACGGCTCTGCGGGCTTTTGAGTCCGCCCCGCGCCGGTTCGTCGGTCGGCCTCAAAAAGCGAAAAATCAGCCTCTCTCCCTGGAGCTCGACTCGAGTTGATCATTATACATGAAGAAATAACCAATTTCATCGTTTGGTTTATGTTTTACACGCGTTTTAAATTTTATTGCCGAAATCGCTTTTTCTCGCCGAGATAAGCACGTTTTCTGAAATGCCGCTCTCCCGTCACTCTGGTTAAAGTGTTATGAAAAAAAAGGCTGTTGGGGGCTAGGGAGTATCGAGTTGATCATTATACATGAAGAAATAACCAATTTCATCGTTTGGTTTATGTTTTACACGCGTTTTAAATTTTATTGCCGAAATCGCTTTTTCTCGCCGAGATAAGCACGTTTTCTGAAATGCCGCTCTCCCGTCACTCTGGTTAAAGTGTTATGAAAAAAAAGGCTGTTGGGGGCTAGGGAGTATCGAGTTGATCATTATACATGAAGAAATTACCAATTTCATCGTTTGGTTTATGTTTTACACGCGTTTTAAATTTTATTGCCGAAATCGCTTTTTCTCGCCGAGATAAGCACGTTTTCTGAAATGCCGCTCTCCCGTCACTCTGGTTAAAGTGTTATGAAAAAAAAGGCTGTTGGGGGCTAGGGAGTATCGAGTTGATCATTATACATGAAGAAATAACCAATTTCATCGTTTGGTTTATGTTTTACACGCGTTTTAAATTTTATTGCCGAAATCGCTTTTTACCGCCGAGATAAGCACGTTTTCTGAAATGCCGCTCTCCCGTCACTCTGGTTAAAGTGTTATGAAAAAAAAGGCTGTTGGGGGCTAGGGAGTATCGAGTTGATCATTATACATGAAGAAATAACCAATTTCATCGTTTGGTTTATGTTTTACACGCGTTTTAAATTTTATTGCCGAAATCGCTTTTTCTCGCCGAGATAAGCACGTTTTCTGAAATGCCGCTCTCCCGTCACTCTGGTTAAAGTGTTATGAAAAAAAAGGCTGTTGGGGGCTAGGGAGTATCGAGTTGATCATTATACATGAAGAAATAACCAATTTCATCGTTTGGTTTATGTTTTACACGCGTTTTAAATTTTATTGCCGAAATCGCTTTTTCTCGCCGAGATAAGCACGTTTTCTGAAATGCCGCTCTCCCGTCACTCTGGTTAAAGTGTTATGAAAAAAAAGGCTGTTGGGGGCTAGGGAGTATCGAGTTGATCATTATACATGAAGAAATAACCAATTTCATCGTTTGGTTTATGTTTTACACGATGCTGAGCTCCAGCTGGAAGTGTAAAAAGAACCGGGCTGGTTAAAAAAAGAACCGGGCGACCCGGTAAAATTGCTTAGCCGGGGCTCTGGAAGCCTAACACGGCGTGATCTTGTCCAAAAAGCCGCTGCTGAGCTCCAGCTGGAAGTGTGAAAAGAACCGGGCTGGTTAAAAAAAAGAACCGGGCGACCCGGTAAAATTGCTTAGCCGGGGCTCTGGAAGCCTAACACGGCGTGATCTTGTCCAAAAAGCCGCTGCTGAGCTCCAGCTGGAAGTGTAAAAAGAACCGGGCTGGTTAAAAAAAAGAACCGGGCGGCCCGGTAAAATTGCTTAGCCGGGGCTCTGGAAGCCTAACCCGGCGTGATACTGTGCAAAAAGCCGCTGCTGAGCTCCAGCTGGAAGTGTAAAAAAAACCGGGCTGGTTAAAAAAAAGAACCGGGCGACCCTGTAAAATTGCTTAGCCGGGGCTCTGGAAGCCTAACACGGCGTGATCTTGTCCAAAAACCCGCTGCTGAGCTCCAGCTGGAAGTGTAAAAAGAACCGGGCTGGTTAAAAAAAAGAACCGGGCGGGCCGGTAAAATTGCTTAGCCGGGGCTCTGGAAGCCTAACACGGCGTGATCTTGTCCAAAAAGCCGCTCGTGAGCTCCAGCTGGAAGTGTAAAAAGAACCGGGCTGGTTCAAAAAAAGAACCGGGCGGCCCGGTAGAATTGCTTAGCCGAGGTCCTGGAAGCCTAACCCGGCGTGATCTTGCGCAAAAAGCCGCTGCTGAGCTCCAGCTGGAAGTGTAAAAAGAACCGGGCTGGTTCAAAAAAAGAACCGGGCGGCCCGGTAAAATTGCTTAGCCGGGGTCCTGGAAGCCTAACGCGGCGTGATCTTGCCCGAAAGTCGGCCTCTATACTTCCATATTAGGTACCAGGCGCTCAGAGCCAACTTGGCAAAAATTTTCTAAGTGCCCACGGCTCTGCGGGGATTGTGCGTCCGACCCGCGCCGGTTCTCCAGCCGGCCTAAAATAACGCAAAACCAGCCTCTCCCCCTGGAGCTCACAGCCAAAGGCGAAACTTTTCTAAGTGCCTACGGCTCTGCGGGCTTTTGAGTCCGCCCCGCGCCGGTTTGTCGGTCGGCCTCAAAAAGCGAAAAATCAGCCTCTCTCCCTGGAGCTCGACTCGAGTTGATCATTATACATGAAGAAATAACCAATTTCATCGTTTGGTTTATGTTTTACACGCGTTTTAAATTTTATTGCCGAAATCGCTTTTTCTCGCCGAGATAAGCACGTTTTCTGAAATGCCGCTCTCCCGTCACTCTGGTTAAAGTGTTATGAAAAAAAAGGCTGTTGGGGGCTAGGGAGTATCGAGTTGATCATTATACATGAAGAAATAACCAATTTCATCGTTTGGTTTATGTTTTACACGCGTTTTAAATTTTATTGCCGAAATCGCTTTTTCTCGCCGAGATAAGCACGTTTTCTGAAATGCCGCTCTCCCGTCACTCTGGTTAAAGTGTTATGAAAAAAAAGGCTGTTGGGGGCTAGGGAGTATCGAGTTGATCATTATACATGAAGAAATAACCAATTTCATCGTTTGGTTTATGTTTTACACGCGTTTTAAATTTTATTGCCGAAATCGCTTTTTCTCGCCGAGATAAGCACGTTTTCTGAAATGCCGCTCTCCCGTCACTCTGGTTAAAGTGTTATGAAAAAAAAGGCTGTTGGGGGCTAGGGAGTATCGAGTTGATCATTATACATGAAGAAATAACCAATTTCATCGTTTGGTTTATGTTTTACACGCGTTTTAAATTTTATTGCCGAAATCGCTTTTTCTCGCCGAGATAAGCACGTTTTCTGAAATGCCGCTCTCCCGTCACTCTGGTTAAAGTGTTATGAAAAAAAAGGCTGTTGGGGGCTAGGGAGTATCGAGTTGATCATTATACATGAAGAAATAACCAATTTCATCGTTTGGTTTATGTTTTACACGCGTTTTAAATTTTATTGCCGAAATCGCTTTTTCTCGCCGAGATAAGCACGTTTTCTGAAATGCCGCTCTCCCGTCACTCTGGTTAAAGTGTTATGAAAAAAAAGGCTGTTGGGGGCTAGGGAGTATCGAGTTGATCATTATACATGAAGAAATAACCAATTTCATCGTTTGGTTTATGTTTTACACGCGTTTTAAATTTTATTGCCGAAATCGCTTTTTCTCGCCGAGATAAGCACGTTTTCTGAAATGCCGCTCTCCCGTCACTCTGGTTAAAGTGTTATGAAAAAAAAGGCTGTTGGGGGCTAGGGAGTATCGAGTTGATCATTATACATGAAGAAATAACCAATTTCATCGTTTGGTTTATGTTTTACACGCGTTTTAAATTTTATTGCCGAAATCGCTTTTTCTCGCCGAGATAAGCACGTTTTCTGAAATGCCGCTCTCCCGTCACTCTGGTTAAAGTGTTATGAAAAAAAAGGCTGTTGGGGGCTAGGGAGTATCGAGTTGATCATTATACATGAAGAAATAACCAATTTCATCGTTTGGTTTATGTTTTACACGCGTTTTAAATTTTATTGCCGAAATCGCTTTTTACCGCCGAGATAAGCACGTTTTCTGAAATGCCGCTCTCCCGTCACTCTGGTTAAAGTGTTATGAAAAAAAAGGCTGTTGGGGGCTAGGGAGTATCGAGTTGATCATTATACATGAAGAAATAACCAATTTCATCGTTTGGTTTATGTTTTACACACGTTTTAAATTTTATTGCCGAAATCGCTTTTTCTCGCCGAGATAAGCACGTTTTCTGAAATGCCGCTCTCCCGTCACTCTGGTTAAAGTGTTATGAAAAAAAAGGCTGTTGGGGGCTAGGGAGTATCGAGTTGATCATTATACATGAAGAAATAACCAATTTCATCGTTTGGTTTATGTTTTACACGCGTTTTAAATTTTATTGCCGAAATCGCTTTTTCTCGCCGAGATAAGCACGTTTTCTGAAATGCCGCTCTCCCGTCACTCTGGTTAAAGTGTTATGAAAAAAAAGGCTGTTGGGGGCTAGGGAGTATCGAGTTGATCATTATACATGAAGAAATAACCAATTTCATCGTTTGGTTTATGTTTTACACGATGCTGAGCTCCAGCTGGAAGTGTAAAAAGAACCGGGCTGGTTAAAAAAAGAACCGGGCGACCCGGTAAAATTGCTTAGCCGGGGCTCTGGAAGCCTAACACGGCGTGATCTTGTCCAAAAAGCCGCTGCTGAGCTCCAGCTGGAAGTGTAAAAAGAACCGGGCTGGTTAAAAAAAAGAACCGGGCGACCCGGTAAAATTGCTTAGCCGGGGCTCTGGAAGCCTAACACGGCGTGATCTTGTCCAAAAAGCCGCTGCTGAGCTCCAGCTGGAAGTGTAAAAAGAACCGGGCTGGTTAAAAAAAAGAACCGGGCGGCCCGGTAAAATTGCTTAGCCGGGGCTCTGGAAGCCTAACCCGGCGTGATACTGTGCAAAAAGCCGCTGCTGAGCTCCAGCTGGAAGTGTAAAAAAAACCGGGCTGGTTAAAAAAAAGAACCGGGCGACCCTGTAAAATTGCTTAGCCGGGGCTCTGGAAGCCTAACACGGCGTGATCTTGTCCAAAAACCCGCTGCTGAACTCCAGCTGGAAGTGTAAAAAGAACCGGGCTGGTTAAAAAAAAGAACCGGGCGGGCCGGTAAAATTGCTTAGCCGGGGCTCTGGAAGCCTAACACGGCGTGATCTTGTCCAAAAAGCCGCTCGTGAGCTCCAGCTGGAAGTGTAAAAAGAACCGGGCTGGTTCAAAAAAAGAACCGGGCGGCCCGGTAGAATTGCTTAGCCGAGGTCCTGGAAGCCTAACCCGGCGTGATCTTGCGCAAAAAGCCGCTGCTGAGCTCCAGCTGGAAGTGTAAAAAGAACCGGGCTGGTTCAAAAAAAGAACCGGGCGGCCCGGTAAAATTGCTTAGCCGGGGTCCTGGAAGCCTAATGCGGCGTGATCTTGCCCGAAAGTCGGCCTCTATACTTCCATATTAGGTACCAGGCGCTCAGAGCCAACTTGGCAAAAATTTTCTAAGTGCCCACGGCTCTGCGGGGATTGTGCGTCCGACCCGCGCCGGTTCTCCAGCCGGCCTAAAATAACGCAAAACCAGCCTCTCCCCCTGGAGCTCACAGCCAAAGGCGAAACTTTTCTAAGTGCCTACGGCTCTGCGGGCTTTTGAGTCCGCCCCGCGCCGGTTCGTCGGTCGGCCTCAAAAAGCGAAAAATCAGCCTCTCTCCCTGGAGCTCGACTCGAGTTGATCATTATACATGAAGAAATAACCAATTTCATCGTTTGGTTTATGTTTTACACGCGTTTTAAATTTTATTGCCGAAATCGCTTTTTCTCGCCGAGATAAGCACGTTTTCTGAAATGCCGCTCTCCCGTCACTCTGGTTAAAGTGTTATGAAAAAAAAGGCTGTTGGGGGCTAGGGAGTATCGAGTTGATCATTATACATGAAGAAATAACCAATTTCATCGTTTGGTTTATGTTTTACACGCGTTTTAAATTTTATTGCCGAAATCGCTTTTTCTCGCCGAGATAAGCACGTTTTCTGAAATGCCGCTCTCCCGTCACTCTGGTTAAAGTGTTATGAAAAAAAAGGCTGTTGGGGGCTAGGGAGTATCGAGTTGATCATTATACATGAAGAAATAACCAATTTCATCGTTTGGTTTATGTTTTACACTCGTTTTAAATTTTATTGCCGAAATCGCTTTTTCTCGCCGAGATAAGCACGTTTTCTGAAATGCCGCTCTCCCGTCACTCTGGTTAAAGTGTTATGAAAAAAAAGGCTGTAGGGGGCTAGGGAGTATCGAGTTGATCATTATACATGAAGAAATAACCAATTTCATCGTTTGGTTTATGTTTTACACGCGTTTTAAATTTTATTGCCGAAATCGCTTTTTCTCGCCGAGATAAGCACGTTTTCTGAAATGCCGCTCTCCCGTCACTCTGGTTAAAGTGTTATGAAAAAAAAGGCTGTTGGGGGCTAGGGAGTATCGAGTTGATCATTATACATGAAGAAATAACCAATTTCACCGTTTGGTTTATGTTTTACACGCGTTTTAAATTTTATTGCCGAAATCGCTTTTTCTCGCCGAGATAAGCACGTTTTCTGAAATGCCGCTCTCCCGTCACTCTGGTTAAAGTGTTATGAAAAAAAAGGCTGTTGGGGGCTAGGGAGTATCGAGTTGATCATTATACATGAAGAAATAACCAAATTCATCGTTTGGTTTATGTTTTACACGCGTTTTAAATTTTATTGCCGAAATCGCTTTTTCTCGCCGAGATAAGCACGTTTTCTGAAATGCCGCTCTCCCGTCACTCTGGTTAAAGTGTTATGAAAAAAAAGGCTGTTGGGGGCTAGGGAGTATCGAGTTGATCATTATACATGAAGAAATAACCAATTTCATCGTTTGGTTTATGTTTTACACGCGTTTTAAATTTTATTGCCGAAATCGCTTTTTCTCGCCGAGATAAGCACGTTTTCTGAAATGCCGCTCTCCCGTCACTCTGGTTAAAGTGTTATGAAAAAAAAGGCTGTTGGGGGCTAGGGAGTATCGAGTTGATCATTATACATGAAGAAATAACCAATTTCATCGTTTGGTTTATGTTTTACACGCGTTTTAAATTTTATTGCCGAAATCGCTTTTTCTCGCCGAGATAAGCACGTTTTCTGAAATGCCGCTCTCCCGTCACTCTGGTTAAAGTGTTATGAAAAAAAAGGCTGTTGGGGGCTAGGGAGTATCAAGTTGATCATTATACATGAAGAAATAACCAATTTCATCGTTTGGTTCATGTTTTACACGCGTTTTAAATTTTATTGCCGAAATCGCTTTTTCTCGCCGAGATAAGCACGTTTTCTGAAATGCCGCTCTCCCGTCACTCTGGTTAAAGTGTTATGAAAAAAAAGGCTGTTGGGGGCTAGGGAGTATCGAGTTGATCATTATACATGAAGAAATAACCAATTTCACCGTTTGGTTTATGTTTTACACGCGTTTTAAATTTTATTGCCGAAATCGCTTTTTCTCGCCGAGATAAGCACGTTTTCTGAAATGCCGCTCTCCCGTCACTCTGGTTAAAGTGTCATGAAAAAAAAGGCTGTTGGGGGCTAGGGAGTATCGAGTTGATCATTATACATGAAGAAATAACCAATTTCATCGTTTGGTTTATGTTTTACACGATGCTGAGCTCCAGCTGGAAGTGTAAAAAGAACCGGGCTGGTTAAAAAAAGAACCGGGCGACCCGGTAAAATTGCTTAGCCGGGGCTCTGGAAGCCTAACACGGCGTGATCTTGTCCAAAAAGCCGCTGCTGAGCTCCAGCTGGAAGTGTAAAAAGAACCGGGCTGGTTAAAAAAAAGAACCGGGCGACCCGGTAAAATTGCTTAGCCGGGGCTCTGGAAGCCTAACACGGCGTGATCTTGTCCAAAAAGCCGCTGCTGAGCTCCAGCTGGAAGTGTAAAAAGAACCGGGCTGGTTAAAAAAAAGAACCGGGCGGCCCGGTAAAATTGCTTAGCCGGGGCTCTGGAAGCCTAACCCGGCGTGATACTGTGCAAAAAGCCGCTGCTGAGCTCCAGCTGGAAGTGTAAAAAAAACCGGGCTGGTTAAAAAAAAGAACCGGGCGACCCTGTAAAATTGCTTAGCCGGGGCTCTGGAAGCCTAACACGGCGTGATCTTGTCCAAAAACCCGCTGCTGAGCTCCAGCTGGAAGTGTAAAAAGAACCGGGCTGGTTAAAAAAAAGAACCGGGCGGGCCGGTAAAATTGCTTAGCCGGGGCTCTGGAAGCCTAACACGGCGTGATCTTGTCCAAAAAGCCGCTCGTGAGCTCCAGCTGGAAGTGTAAAAAGAACCGGGCTGGTTCAAAAAAAGAACCGGGCGGCCCGGTAGAATTGCTTAGCCGAGGTCCTGGAAGCCTAACCCGGCGTGATCTTGCGCAAAAAGCCGCTGCTGAGCTCCAGCTGGAAGTGTAAAAAGAACCGGGCTGGTTCAAAAAAAGAACCGGGCGGCCCGGTAAAATTGCTTAGCCGGGGTCCTGGAAGCCTAACGCGGCGTGATCTTGCCCGAAAGTCGGCCTCTATACTTCCATATTAGGTACCAGGCGCTCAGAGCCAACTTGGCAAAAATTTTCTAAGTGCCCACGGCTCTGCGGGGATTGTGCGTCCGACCCGCGCCGGTTCTCCAGCCGGCCTAAAATAACGCAAAACCAGCCTCTCCCCCTGGAGCTCACAGCCAAAGGCGAAACTTTTCTAAGTGCCTACGGCTCTGCGGGCTTTTGAGTCCGCCCCGCGCCGGTTTGTCGGTCGGCCTCAAAAAGCGAAAAATCAGCCTCTCTCCCTGGAGCTCGACTCGAGTTGATCATTATACATGAAGAAATAACCAATTTCATCGTTTGGTTTATGTTTTACACGCGTTTTAAATTTTATTGCCGAAATCGCTTTTTCTCGCCGAGATAAGCACGTTTTCTGAAATGCCGCTCTCCCGTCACTCTGGTTAAAGTGTTATGAAAAAAAAGGCTGTTGGGGGCTAGGGAGTATCGAGTTGATCATTATACATGAAGAAATAACCAATTTCATCGTTTGGTTTATGTTTTACACGCGTTTTAAATTTTATTGCCGAAATCGCTTTTTCTCGCCGAGATAAGCACGTTTTCTGAAATGCCGCTCTCCCGTCACTCTGGTTAAAGTGTTATGAAAAAAAAGGCTGTTGGGGGCTAGGGAGTATCGAGTTGATCATTATACATGAAGAAATAACCAATTTCATCGTTTGGTTTATGTTTTACACGCGTTTTAAATTTTATTGCCGAAATCGCTTTTTCTCGCCGAGATAAGCACGTTTTCTGAAATGCCGCTCTCCCGTCACTCTGGTTAAAGTGTTGTGAAAAAAAAGGCTGTTGGGGGCTAGGGAGTATCGAGTTGATCATTATACATGAAGAAATAACCAATTTCATCGTTTGGTTTATGTTTTACACGCGTTTTAAATTTTATTGCCGAAATCGCTTTTTCTCGCCGAGATAAGCACGTTTTCTGAAATGCCGCTCTCCCGTCACTCTGGTTAAAGTGTTATGAAAAAAAAGGCTGTTGGGGGCTAGGGAGTATCGAGTTGATCATTATACATGAAGAAATAACCAATTTCATCGTTTGGTTTATGTTTTACACGCGTTTTAAATTTTATTGCCGAAATCGCTTTTTCTCGCCGAGATAAGCACGTTTTCTGAAATGCCGCTCTCCCGTCACTCTGGTTAAAGTGTTATGAAAAAAAAGGCTGTTGGGGGCTAGGGAGTATCGAGTTGATCATTATACATGAAGAAATAACCAATTTCATCGTTAAGTTTATGTTTTACACGCGTTTTAAATTTTATTGCCGAAATCGCTTTTTCTCGCCGAGATAAGCACGTTTTCTGAAATGCCGCTCTCCCGTCACTCTGGTTAAAGTGTTATGAAAAAAAAGGCTGTTGGGGGCTAGGGAGTATCGAGTTGATCATTATACATGAAGAAATAACCAATTTCATCGTTTGGTTTATGTTTTACACGCGTTTTAAATTTTATTGCCGAAATCGCTTTTTCTCGCCGAGATAAGCACGTTTTCTGAAATGCCGCTCTCCCGTCACTCTGGTTAAAGTGTTATGAAAAAAAAGGCTGTTGGGGGCTAGGGAGTATCGACTTGATCATTATACATGAAGAAATAACCAATTTCATCGTTTGGTTTATGTTTTACACGCGTTTTAAATTTTATTGCCGAAATCGCTTTTTCTCGCCGAGATAAGCACGTTTTCTGAAATGCCGCTCTCCCGTCACTCTGGTTAAAGTGTTATGAAAAAAAAGGCTGTTGGGGGCTAGGGAGTATCGAGTTGATCATTATACATGAAGAAATAACCAATTTCATCGTTTGGTTTATGTTTTACACGCGTTTTAAATTTTATTGCCGAAATCGCTTTTTCTCGCCGAGATAAGCACGTTTTCTGAAATGCCGCTCTCCCGTCACTCTGGTTAAAGTGTTATGAAAAAAAAGGCTGTTGGGGGCTAGGGAGTATCGAGTTGATCATTATACATGAAGAAATAACCAATTTCATCGTTTGGTTTATGTTTTACACGCGTTTTAAATTTTATTGCCGAAATCGCTTTTTCTCGCCGAGATAAGCACGTTTTCTGAAATGCCGCTCTCCCGTCACTCTGGTTAAAGTGTTATGAAAAAAAAGGCTGTTGGGGGCTAGGGAGTATCGAGTTGATCATTATACATGAAGAAATAACCAATTTCATCGTTTGGTTTATGTTTTACACGCGTTTTAAATTTTATTGCCGAAATCGCTTTTTCTCGCCGAGATAAGCACGTTTTCTGAAATGCCGCTCTCCCGTCACTCTGGTTAAAGTGTTATGAAAAAAAAGGCTGTTGGGGGCTAGGGAGTATCGAGTTGATCATTATACATGAAGAAATAACCAATTTCATCGTTTGGTTTATGTTTTACACGCGTTTTAAATTTTATTGCCGAAATCGCTTTTTCTCGCCGAGATAAGCACGTTTTCTGAAATGCCGCTCTCCCGTCACTCTGGTTAAAGTGTTATGAAAAAAAAGGCTGTTGGGGGCTAGGGAGTATCGAGTTGATCATTATACATGAAGAAATAACCAATTTCATCGTTTGGTTTATGTTTTACACGCGTTTTAAATTTTATTGCCGAAATCGCTTTTTACCGCCGAGATAAGCACGTTTTCTGAAATGCCGCTCTCCCGTCACTCTGGTTAAAGTGTTATGAAAAAAAAGGCTGTTGGGGGCTAGGGAGTATCGAGTTGATCATTATACATGAAGAAATAACCAATTTCATCGTTTGGTTTATGTTTTACACACGTTTTAAATTTTATTGCCGAAATCGCTTTTTCTCGCCGAGATAAGCACGTTTTCTGAAATGCCGCTCTCCCGTCACTCTGGTTAAAGTGTTATGAAAAAAAAGGCTGTTGGGGGCTAGGGAGTATCGAGTTGATCATTATACATGAAGAAATAACCAATTTCATCGTTTGGTTTATGTTTTACACGCGTTTTAAATTTTATTGCCGAAATCGCTTTTTCTCGCCGAGATAAGCACGTTTTCTGAAATGCCGCTCTCCCGTCACTCTGGTTAAAGTGTTATGAAAAAAAAGGCTGTTGGGGGCTAGGGAGTATCGAGTTGATCATTATACATGAAGAAATAACCAATTTCATCGTTTGGTTTATGTTTTACACGATGCTGAGCTCCAGCTGGAAGTGTAAAAAGAACCGGGCTGGTTAAAAAAAGAACCGGGCGACCCGGTAAAATTGCTTAGCCGGGGCTCTGGAAGCCTAACACGGCGTGATCTTGTCCAAAAAGCCGCTGCTGAGCTCCAGCTGGAAGTGTAAAAAGAACCGGGCTGGTTAAAAAAAAGAACCGGGCGACCCGGTAAAATTGCTTAGCCGGGGCTCTGGAAGCCTAACACGGCGTGATCTTGTCCAAAAAGCCGCTGCTGAGCTCCAGCTGGAAGTGTAAAAAGAACCGGGCTGGTTAAAAAAAAGAACCGGGCGGCCCGGTAAAATTGCTTAGCCGGGGCTCTGGAAGCCTAACCCGGCGTGATACTGTGCAAAAAGCCGCTGCTGAGCTCCAGCTGGAAGTGTAAAAAAAACCGGGCTGGTTAAAAAAAAGAACCGGGCGACCCTGTAAAATTGCTTAGCCGGGGCTCTGGAAGCCTAACACGGCGTGATCTTGTCCAAAAACCCGCTGCTGAACTCCAGCTGGAAGTGTAAAAAGAACCGGGCTGGTTAAAAAAAAGAACCGGGCGGGCCGGTAAAATTGCTTAGCCGGGGCTCTGGAAGCCTAACACGGCGTGATCTTGTCCAAAAAGCCGCTCGTGAGCTCCAGCTGGAAGTGTAAAAAGAACCGGGCTGGTTCAAAAAAAGAACCGGGCGGCCCGGTAGAATTGCTTAGCCGAGGTCCTGGAAGCCTAACCCGGCGTGATCTTGCGCAAAAAGCCGCTGCTGAGCTCCAGCTGGAAGTGTAAAAAGAACCGGGCTGGTTCAAAAAAAGAACCGGGCGGCCCGGTAAAATTGCTTAGCCGGGGTCCTGGAAGCCTAATGCGGCGTGATCTTGCCCGAAAGTCGGCCTCTATACTTCCATATTAGGTACCAGGCGCTCAGAGCCAACTTGGCAAAAATTTTCTAAGTGCCCACGGCTCTGCGGGGATTGTGCGTCCGACCCGCGCCGGTTCTCCAGCCGGCCTAAAATAACGCAAAACCAGCCTCTCCCCCTGGAGCTCACAGCCAAAGGCGAAACTTTTCTAAGTGCCTACGGCTCTGCGGGCTTTTGAGTCCGCCCCGCGCCGGTTCGTCGGTCGGCCTCAAAAAGCGAAAAATCAGCCTCTCTCCCTGGAGCTCGACTCGAGTTGATCATTATACATGAAGAAATAACCAATTTCATCGTTTGGTTTATGTTTTACACGCGTTTTAAATTTTATTGCCGAAATCGCTTTTTCTCGCCGAGATAAGCACGTTTTCTGAAATGCCGCTCTCCCGTCACTCTGGTTAAAGTGTTATGAAAAAAAAGGCTGTTGGGGGCTAGGGAGTATCGAGTTGATCATTATACATGAAGAAATAACCAATTTCATCGTTTGGTTTATGTTTTACACGCGTTTTAAATTTTATTGCCGAAATCGCTTTTTCTCGCCGAGATAAGCACGTTTTCTGAAATGCCGCTCTCCCGTCACTCTGGTTAAAGTGTTATGAAAAAAAAGGCTGTTGGGGGCTAGGGAGTATCGAGTTGATCATTATACATGAAGAAATAACCAATTTCATCGTTTGGTTTATGTTTTACACTCGTTTTAAATTTTATTGCCGAAATCGCTTTTTCTCGCCGAGATAAGCACGTTTTCTGAAATGCCGCTCTCCCGTCACTCTGGTTAAAGTGTTATGAAAAAAAAGGCTGTAGGGGGCTAGGGAGTATCGAGTTGATCATTATACATGAAGAAATAACCAATTTCATCGTTTGGTTTATGTTTTACACGCGTTTTAAATTTTATTGCCGAAATCGCTTTTTCTCGCCGAGATAAGCACGTTTTCTGAAATGCCGCTCTCCCGTCACTCTGGTTAAAGTGTTATGAAAAAAAAGGCTGTTGGGGGCTAGGGAGTATCGAGTTGATCATTATACATGAAGAAATAACCAATTTCACCGTTTGGTTTATGTTTTACACGCGTTTTAAATTTTATTGCCGAAATCGCTTTTTCTCGCCGAGATAAGCACGTTTTCTGAAATGCCGCTCTCCCGTCACTCTGGTTAAAGTGTTATGAAAAAAAAGGCTGTTGGGGGCTAGGGAGTATCGAGTTGATCATTATACATGAAGAAATAACCAAATTCATCGTTTGGTTTATGTTTTACACGCGTTTTAAATTTTATTGCCGAAATCGCTTTTTCTCGCCGAGATAAGCACGTTTTCTGAAATGCCGCTCTCCCGTCACTCTGGTTAAAGTGTTATGAAAAAAAAGGCTGTTGGGGGCTAGGGAGTATCGAGTTGATCATTATACATGAAGAAATAACCAATTTCATCGTTTGGTTTATGTTTTACACGCGTTTTAAATTTTATTGCCGAAATCGCTTTTTCTCGCCGAGATAAGCACGTTTTCTGAAATGCCGCTCTCCCGTCACTCTGGTTAAAGTGTTATGAAAAAAAAGGCTGTTGGGGGCTAGGGAGTATCGAGTTGATCATTATACATGAAGAAATAACCAATTTCATCGTTTGGTTTATGTTTTACACGCGTTTTAAATTTTATTGCCGAAATCGCTTTTTCTCGCCGAGATAAGCACGTTTTCTGAAATGCCGCTCTCCCGTCACTCTGGTTAAAGTGTTATGAAAAAAAAGGCTGTTGGGGGCTAGGGAGTATCAAGTTGATCATTATACATGAAGAAATAACCAATTTCATCGTTTGGTTCATGTTTTACACGCGTTTTAAATTTTATTGCCGAAATCGCTTTTTCTCGCCGAGATAAGCACGTTTTCTGAAATGCCGCTCTCCCGTCACTCTGGTTAAAGTGTTATGAAAAAAAAGGCTGTTGGGGGCTAGGGAGTATCGAGTTGATCATTATACATGAAGAAATAACCAATTTCACCGTTTGGTTTATGTTTTACACGCGTTTTAAATTTTATTGCCGAAATCGCTTTTTCTCGCCGAGATAAGCACGTTTTCTGAAATGCCGCTCTCCCGTCACTCTGGTTAAAGTGTCATGAAAAAAAAGGCTGTTGGGGGCTAGGGAGTATCGAGTTGATCATTATACATGAAGAAATAACCAATTTCATCGTTTGGTTTATGTTTTACACGATGCTGAGCTCCAGCTGGAAGTGTAAAAAGAACCGGGCTGGTTGAAAAAAGAACCGGGCGACCCGGTAAAATTGCTTAGCCGGGGCTCTGGAAGCCTAACACGGCGTGATCTTGTCCAAAAAGCCGCTCGTGAGCTCCAGCTGGAAGTGTAAAAAGAACCGGGCTGGTTCAAAAAAAGAACCGGGCGGCCCGGTAGAATTGCTTAGTCGAGGTCCTGGAAGCCTAACCCGGCGTGATCTTGCGCAAAAAGCCGCTGCTGAGCTCCAGCTGGAAGTGTAAAAAGAACCGGGCTGGTTCAAAAAAAGAACCGGGCGGCCCGGTAAAATTGCTTAGCCGGGGTCCTGGAAGCCTAACGCGGCGTGATCTTGCCCGAAAGTCGGCCTCTATACTTCCATATTAGGTACCAGGCGCTCAGAGCCAACTTGGCAAAAATTTTCTAAGTGCCCACGGCTCTGCGGGGATTGTGCGTCCGACCCGCGCCGGTTCTCCAGCCGGCCTAAAATAACGCAAAACCAGCCTCTCCCCCTGGAGCTCACAGCCAAAGGCGAAACTTTTCTAAGTGCCTACGGCTCTGCGGGCTTTTGAGTCCGCCCTGCGCCGGTTCGTCGGTCGGCCTCAAAAAGCGAAAAATCAGCCTCTCTCCCTGGAGCTCGACTCGAGTTGATCATTATACATGAAGAAATAACCAATTTCATCGTTTGGTTTATGTTTTACACGCGTTTTAAATTTTATTGCCGAAATCGCTTTTTCTCGCCGAGATAAGCACGTTTTCTGAAATGCCGCTCTCCCGTCACTCTGGTTAAAGTGTTATGAAAAAAAGGCTGTTGGGGGCTAGGGAGTATCGAGTTGATCATTATACATGAAGAAACAACCAATTTCATCGTTTGGTTTATGTTTTACACGCGTTTTAAATTTTATTGCCGAAATCGCTTTTTCTCGCCGAGATAAGCACGTTTTCTGAAATGCCGCTCTCCCGTCACTCTGGTTAAAGTGTTATGAAAAAAAAGGCTGTTGGGGGCTAGGGAGTATCGAGTTGATCATTATACATGAAGAAATAACCAATTTCATCGTTTGGTTTATGTTTTACACGCGTTTTAAATTTTATTGCCGAAATCGCTTTTTCTCGCCGAGATAAGCACGTTTTCTGAAATGCCGCTCTCCCGTCACTCTGGTTAAAGTGTTATGAAAAAAAAGGCTGTTGGGGGCTAGGGAGTATCGAGTTGATCATTATACATGAAGAAATAACCAATTTCATCGTTTGGTTTATGTTTTACACGCGTTTTAAATTTTATTGCCGAAATCGCTTTTTACCGCCGAGATAAGCACGTTTTCTGAAATGCCGCTCTCCCGTCACTCTGGTTAAAGTGTTATGAAAAAAAAGGCTGTTGGGGGCTAGGGAGTATCGAGTTGATCATTATACATGAAGAAATAACCAATTTCATCGTTTGGTTTATGTTTTACACGCGTTTTAAATTTTATTGCCGAAATCGCTTTTTCTCGCCGAGATAAGCACGTTTTCTGAAATGCCGCTCTCCCGTCACTCTGGTTAAAGTGTTATGAAAAAAAAGGCTGTTGGGGGCTAGGGAGTATCGAGTTGATCATTATACATGAAGAAATAACCAATTTCATCGTTTGGTTTATGTTTTACACGCGTTTTAAATTTTATTGCCGAAATCGCTTTTTCTCGCCGAGATAAGCACGTTTTCTGAAATGCCGCTCTCCCGTCACTCTGGTTAAAGTGTTATGAAAAAAAAGGCTGTTGGGGGCTAGGGAGTATCGAGTTGATCATTATACATGAAGAAATAACCAATTTCATCGTTTGGTTTATGTTTTACACGATGCTGAGCTCCAGCTGGAAGTGTAAAAAGAACCGGGCTGGTTAAAAAAAGAACCGGGCGACCCGGTAAAATTGCTTAGCCGGGGCTCTGGAAGCCTAACACGGCGTGATCTTGTCCAAAAAGCCGCTGCTGAGCTCCAGCTGGAAGTGTAAAAAGAACCGGGCTGGTTAAAAAAAAGAACCGGGCGACCCGGTAAAATTGCTTAGCCGGGGCTCTGGAAGCCTAACACGGCGTGATCTTGTCCAAAAAGCCGCTGCTGAGCTCCAGCTGGAAGTGTAAAAAGAACCGGGCTGGTTAAAAAAAAGAACCGGGCGGCCCGGTAAAATTGCTTAGCCGGGGCTCTGGAAGCCTAACCCGGCGTGATACTGTGCAAAAAGCCGCTGCTGAGCTCCAGCTGGAAGTGTAAAAAAAACCGGGCTGGTTAAAAAAAAGAACCGGGCGACCCTGTAAAATTGCTTAGCCGGGGCTCTGGAAGCCTAACACGGCGTGATCTTGTCCAAAAACCCGCTGCTGAGCTCCAGCTGGAAGTGTAAAAAGAACCGGGCTGGTTAAAAAAAAGAACCGGGCGGGCCGGTAAAATTGCTTAGCCGGGGCTCTGGAAGCCTAACACGGCGTGATCTTGTCCAAAAAGCCGCTCGTGAGCTCCAGCTGGAAGTGTAAAAAGAACCGGGCTGGTTCAAAAAAAGAACCGGGCGGCCCGGTAGAATTGCTTAGCCGAGGTCCTGGAAGCCTAACCCGGCGTGATCTTGCGCAAAAAGCCGCTGCTGAGCTCCAGCTGGAAGTGTAAAAAGAACCGGGCTGGTTCAAAAAAAGAACCGGGCGGCCCGGTAAAATTGCTTAGCCGGGGCTCTGGAAGCCTAACACGGCGTGATCTTGTCCAAAAAGCCGCTGCTGAGCTCCAGCTGGAAGTGTAAAAAGAACCGGGCTGGTTAAAAAAAAGAACCGGGCGGCCCGGTAAAATTGCTTAGCCGGGGCTCTGGAAGCCTAACCCGGCGTGATACTGTGCAAAAAGCCGCTGCTGAGCTCCAGCTGGAAGTGTAAAAAAAACCGGGCTGGTTAAAAAAAAGAACCGGGCGACCCTGTAAAATTGCTTAGCCGGGGCTCTGGAAGCCTAACACGGCGTGATCTTGTCCAAAAACCCGCTGCTGAGCTCCAGCTGGAAGTGTAAAAAGAACCGGGCTGGTTAAAAAAAAGAACCGGGCGGGCCGGTAAAATTGCTTAGCCGGGGCTCTGGAAGCCTAACACGGCGTGATCTTGTCCAAAAAGCCGCTTGTGAGCTCCAGCTGGAAGTGTAAAAAGAACCGGGCTGGTTCAAAAAAAGAACCGGGCGGCCCGGTAGAATTGCTTAGCCGAGGTCCTGGAAGCCTAACCCGGCGTGATCTTGCGCAAAAAGCCGCTGCTGAGCTCCAGCTGGAAGTGTAAAAAGAACCGGGCTGGTTCAAAAAAAGAACCGGGCGGCCCGGTAAAATTGCTTAGCCGGGGTCCTGGAAGCCTAACGCGGCATGATCTTGCCCGAAAGTCGGCCTCTATACTTCCATATTAGGTACCAGGCGCTCAGAGCCAACTTGGCAAAAATTTTCTAAGTGCCCACGGCTCTGCGGGGATTGTGCGTCCGACACGCGCCGGTTCTCCAGCCGGCCTAAAATAACGCAAAACCAGCCTCTCCCCCTGGAGCTCACAGCCAAAGGCGAAACTTTTCTAAGTGCCTACGGCTCTGCGGGCTTTTGAGTCCGCCCTGCGCCGGTTCGTCGGTCGGCCTCAAAAAGCGAAAAATCAGCCTCTCTCCCTGGAGCTCGACTCGAGTTGATCATTATACATGAAGAAATAACCAATTTCATCGTTTGGTTTATGTTTTACACGCGTTTTAAATTTTATTGCCGAAATCGCTTTTTTTCGCCGAGATAAGCACGTTTTCTGAAATGCCGCTCTCCCGTCACTCTGGTTAAAGTGTTATGAAAAAAAAGGCTGTTGGGGGCTAGGGAGTATCGAGTTGATCATTATACATGAAGAAATAACCAATTTCATCGTTTGGTTTATGTTTTACACGCGTTTTAAATTTTATTGCCGAAATCGCTTTTTCTCGCCGAGATAAGCACGTTTTCTGAAATGCCGCTCTCCCGTCACTCTGGTTAAAGTGTTATGAAAAAAAAGGCTGTTGGGGGCTAGGGAGTATCGAGTTGATCATTATACATGAAGAAATAACCAATTTCATCGTTTGGTTTATGTTTTACACGCGTTTTAAATTTTATTGCCGAAATCGCTTTTTCTCGCCGAGATAAGCACGTTTTCTGAAATGCCGCTCTCCCGTCACTCTGGTTAAAGTGTTATGAAAAAAAAGGCTGTTGGGGGCTAGGGAGTATCGAGTTGATCATTATACATGAAGAAATAACCAATTTCATCGTTTGGTTTATGTTTTACACGCGTTTTAAATTTTATTGCCGAAATCGCTTTTTCTCGCCGAGATAAGCACGTTTTCTGAAATGCCGCTCTCCCGTCACTCTGGTTAAAGTGTTATGAAAAAAAAGGCTGTTGGGGGCTAGGGAGTATCGAGTTGATCATTATACATGAAGAAATAACCAATTTCATCGTTTGGTTTATGTTTTACACGCGTTTTAAATTTTATTGCCGAAATCGCTTTTTCTCGCCGAGATAAGCACGTTTTCTGAAATGCCGCTCTCCCGTCACTCTGGTTAAAGTGTTATGAAAAAAAAGGCTGTTGGGGGCTAGGGAGTATCGAGTTGATCATTATACATGAAGAAATAACCAATTTCATCGTTTGGTTTATGTTTTACACGCGTTTTAAATTTTATTGCCGAAATCGCTTTTTCTCGCCGAGATAAGCACGTTTTCTGAAATGCCGCTCTCCCGTCACTCTGGTTAAAGTGTTATGAAAAAAAAGGCTGTTGGGGGCTAGGGAGTATCGAGTTGATCATTATACATGAAGAAATAACCAATTTCATCGTTTGGTTTATGTTTTACACGCGTTTTAAATTTTATTGCCGAAATCGCTTTTTCTCGCCGAGATAAGCACGTTTTCTGAAATGCCGCTCTCCCGTCACTCTGGTTAAAGTGTTATGAAAAAAAAGGCTGTTGGGGGCTAGGGAGTATCGAGTTGATCATTATACATGAAGAAATAACCAATTTCATCGTTTGGTTTATGTTTTACACGCGTTTTAAATTTTATTGCCGAAATCGCTTTTTCTCGCCGAGATAAGCACGTTTTCTGAAATGCCGCTCTCCCGTCACTCTGGTTAAAGTGTTATGAAAAAAAAGGCTGTTGGGGGCTAGGGAGTATCGAGTTGATCATTATACATGAAGAAATAACCAATTTCATCGTTTGGTTTATGTTTTACACGCGTTTTAAATTTTATTGCCGAAATCGCTTTTTCTCGCCGAGATAAGCACGTTTTCTGAAATGCCGCTCTCCCGTCACTCTGGTTAAAGTGTTATGAAAAAAAAGGCTGTTGGGGGCTAGGGAGTATCGAGTTGATCATTGTACATGAAGAAATAACCAATTTCATCGTTTGGTTTATGTTTTACACGCGTTTTAAATTTTATTGCCGAAATCGCTTTTTCTCGCCGAGATAAGCACGTTTTCTGAAATGCCGCTCTCCCGTCACTCTGGTTAAAGTGTTATGAAAAAAAAGGCTGTTGGGGGCTAGGGAGTATCGAGTTGATCATTATACATGAAGAAATAACCAATTTCATCATTTGGTTTATATCATTATACATGAAGAAATAACCAATTTCATCGTTTGGTTTATGTTTTACACGCGTTTTAAATTTTATTGCCGAAATCGCTTTTTCTCGCCGAGATAAGCACGTTTTCTGAAATGCCGCTCTCCCGTCACTCTGGTTAAAGTGTTATGAAAAAAAAGGCTGTTGGGGGCTAGGGAGTATCGAGTTGATCATTATACATGAAGAAATAACCAATTTCATCGTTTGGTTTATGTTTTACACGCGTTTTAAATTTTATTGCCGAAATCGCTTTTTCTCGCCGAGATAAGCACGTTTTCTGAAATGCCGCTCTCCCGTCACTCTGGTTAAAGTGTTATGAAAAAAAAGGCTGTTGGGGGCTAGGGAGTATCGAGTTGATCATTATACATGAAGAAATAACCAATTTCATCGTTTGGTTTATGTTTTACACGCGTTTTAAATTTTATTGCCGAAATCACTTTTTCTCACCGAGATAAGCACCTTTTCTGAAATGCCGCTCTCCCGTCACTCTGGTTAAAGTGTTATGAAAAAAAAGGCTGTTGGGGGCTAGGGAGTATCGAGTTGATCATTATACATGAAGAAATAACCAATTTAATCATTTGGTTTATATCATTATACATGAAGAAATAACCAATTTCATCGTTTGGTTTATGTTTTACACGCGTTTTAAATTTTATTGCCGAAATCGCTTTTTTTCGCCGAGATAAGCACGTTTTCTGAAATGCCGCTCTCCCGTCACTCTGGTTAAAGTGTTATGAAAAAAAAGGCTGTTGGGGGCTAGGGAGTATCGAGTTGATCATTATACATGAAGAAATAACCAATTTCATCGTTTGGTTTATGTTTTACACGCGTTTTAAATTTTATTGCCGAAATCGCTTTTTCTCGCCGAGATAAGCACGTTTTCTGAAATGCCGCTCTCCCGTCACTCTGGTTAAAGTGTTATGAAAAAAAAGGCTGTTGGGGGCTAGGGAGTATCGAGTTGATCATTATACATGAAGAAATAACCAATTTCATCGTTTGGTTTATGTTTTACACGCGTTTTAAATTTTATTGCCGAAATCGCTTTTTCTCGCCGAGATAAGCACGTTTTCTGAAATGCCGCTCTCCCGTCACTCTGGTTAAAGTGTTATGAAAAAAAAGGCTGTTGGGGGCTAGGGAGTATCGAGTTGATCATTATACATGAAGAAATAACCAATTTCATCGTTTGGTTTATGTTTTACACGCGTTTTAAATTTTATTGCCGAAATCGCTTTTTCTCGCCGAGATAAGCACGTTTTCTGAAATGCCGCTCTCCCGTCACTCTGGTTAAAGTGTTATGAAAAAAAAGGCTGTTGGGGGCTAGGGAGTATCGAGTTGATCATTATACATGAAGAAATAACCAATTTCATCGTTTGGTTTATGTTTTACACGCGTTTTAAATTTTATTGCCGAAATCGCTTTTTCTCGCCGAGATAAGCACGTTTTCTGAAATGCCGCTCTCCCGTCACTCTGGTTAAAGTGTTATGAAAAAAAAGGCTGTTGGGGGCTAGGGAGTATCGAGTTGATCATTATACATGAAGAAATAACCAATTTCATCGTTTGGTTTATGTTTTACACGCGTTTTAAATTTTATTGCCGAAATCGCTTTTTCTCGCCGAGATAAGCACGTTTTCTGAAATGCCGCTCTCCCGTCACTCTGGTTAAAGTGTTATGAAAAAAAAGGCTGTTGGGGGCTAGGGAGTATCGAGTTGATCATTATACATGAAGAAATAACCAATTTCATCGTTTGGTTTATGTTTTACACGCGTTTTAAATTTTATTGCCGAAATCGCTTTTTCTCGCCGAGATAAGCACGTTTTCTGAAATGCCGCTCTCCCGTCACTCTGGTTAAAGTGTTATGAAAAAAAAGGCTGTTGGGGGCTAGGGAGTATCGAGTTGATCATTATACATGAAGAAATAACCAATTTCATCGTTTGGTTTATGTTTTACACGCGTTTTAAATTTTATTGCCGAAATCGCTTTTTCTCGCCGAGATAAGCACGTTTTCTGAAATGCCGCTCTCCCGTCACTCTGGTTAAAGTGTTATGAAAAAAAAGGCTGTTGGGGGCTAGGGAGTATCGAGTTGATCATTATACATGAAGAAATAACCAATTTCATCGTTTGGTTTATGTTTTACACGCGTTTTAAATTTTATTGCCGAAATCGCTTTTTCTCGCCGAGATAAGCACGTTTTCTGAAATGCCGCTCTCCCGTCACTCTGGTTAAAGTGTTATGAAAAAAAAGGCTGTTGGGGGCTAGGGAGTATCGAGTTGATCATTGTACATGAAGAAATAACCAATTTCATCGTTTGGTTTATGTTTTACACGCGTTTTAAATTTTATTGCCGAAATCGCTTTTTCTCGCCGAGATAAGCACGTTTTCTGAAATGCCGCTCTCCCGTCACTCTGGTTAAAGTGTTATGAAAAAAAAGGCTGTTGGGGGCTAGGGAGTATCGAGTTGATCATTATACATGAAGAAATAACCAATTTCATCATTTGGTTTATATCATTATACATGAAGAAATAACCAATTTCATCGTTTGGTTTATGTTTTACACGCGTTTTAAATTTTATTGCCGAAATCGCTTTTTCTCGCCGAGATAAGCACGTTTTCTGAAATGCCGCTCTCCCGTCACTCTGGTTAAAGTGTTATGAAAAAAAAGGCTGTTGGGGGCTAGGGAGTATCGAGTTGATCATTATACATGAAGAAATAACCAATTTCATCGTTTGGTTTATGTTTTACACGCGTTTTAAATTTTATTGCCGAAATCGCTTTTTCTCGCCGAGATAAGCACGTTTTCTGAAATGCCGCTCTCCCGTCACTCTGGTTAAAGTGTTATGAAAAAAAAGGCTGTTGGGGGCTAGGGAGTATCGAGTTGATCATTATACATGAAGAAATAACCAATTTCATCGTTTGGTTTATGTTTTACACGCGTTTTAAATTTTATTGCCGAAATCACTTTTTCTCACCGAGATAAGCACCTTTTCTGAAATGCCGCTCTCCCGTCACTCTGGTTAAAGTGTTATGAAAAAAAAGGCTGTTGGGGGCTAGGGAGTATCGAGTTGATCATTATACATGAAGAAATAACCAATTTAATCATTTGGTTTATATCATTATACATGAAGAAATAACCAATTTCATCGTTTGGTTTATGTTTTACACGCGTTTTAAATTTTATTGCCGAAATCGCTTTTTCTCGCCGAGATAAGCACGTTTTCTGAAATGCCGCTCTCCCGTCACTCTGGTTAAAGTGTTATGAAAAAAAAGGCTGTTGGGGGCTAGGGAGTATCGAGTTGATCATTATACATGAAGAAATAACCAATTTCATCGTTTGGTTTATGTTTTACACGCGTTTTAAATTGTATTGCCGAAATCGCTTTTTCTCGCCGAGATAAGCACGTTTTCTGAAATGCCGCTCTCCCGTCACTCTGGTTAAAGTGTTATGAAAAAAAAGGCTTTTGGGGGCTAGGGAGTATCGAGTTGATCATTATACATGAAGAAATAACCAATTTCATCGTTTGGTTTATGTTTTACACGCGTTTTAAATTTTATTGCCGAAATCGCTTTTTCTCACCGAGATAAGCACGTTTTCTGAAATGCCGCTCTCCCGTCACTCTGGTTAAAGTGTTATGAAAAAAAAGGCTGTTGGGGGCTAGGGAGTATCGAGTTGATCATTATACATGAAGAAATAACCAATTTCATCGTTTGGTTTATGTTTTACACGCGTTTTAAATTGTATTGCCGAAATCGCTTTTTCTCGCCGAGATAAGCACGTTTTCTGAAATGCCGCTCTCCCGTCACTCTGGTTAAAGTGTTATGAAAAAAAAGGCTGTTGGGGGCTAGGGAGTATCGAGTTGATCATTATACATGAAGAAATAACCAATTTCATCGTTTGGTTTATGTTTTACACGCGTTTTAAATTTTATTGCCGAAATCGCTTTTTCTCGCCGAGATAAGCACGTTTTCTGAAATGCCGCTCTCCCGTCACTCTGGTTAAAGTGTTATGAAAAAAAAAAGGCTGTTGGGGGCTAGGGAGTATCGAGTTGATCATTATACATGAAGAAATAACCAATTTCATCGTTTGGTTTATGTTTTACACGCGTTTTAAATTTTATTGCCGAAATCGCTTTTTCTCGCCGAGATAAGCACGTTTTCTGAAATGCCGCTCTCCCGTCACTCTGGTTAAAGTGTTATGAAAAAAAAGGCTGTTGGGGGCTAGGGAGTATCGAGTTGATCATTATACATGAAGAAATAACCAATTTCATCGTTTGGTTTATGTTTTACACGCGTTTTAAATTTTATTGCCGAAATCGCTTTTTCTCGCCGAGATAAGCACGTTTTCTGAAATGCCGCTCTCCCGTCACTCTGGTTAAAGTGTTATGAAAAAAAAAGGCTGTTGGGGGCTAGGGAGTATCGAGTTGATCATTATACATGAAGAAATAACCAATTTCATCGTTTGGTTTATGTTTTACACGCGTTTAAATTTTATTGCCGAAATCGCTTTTTCTCAGCCGAGATAAGCACGTTTTCTGAAATGCCGCTCTCCCGTCACTCTGGTTAAAGTGTTATGAAAAAAAAGGCTGTTGGGGGCTAGGGAGTATCGAGTTGATCATTATACATGAAGAAATAACCAATTTCATCGTTTGGTTTATGTTTTACACGCGTTTTAAATTGTATTGCCGAAATCGCTTTTTCTCGCCGAGATAAGCACGTTTTCTGAAATGCCGCTCTCCCGTCACTCTGGTTAAAGTGTTATGAAAAAAAAGGCTGTTGGGGGCTAGGGAGTATCGAGTTGATCATTATACATGAAGAAATAACCAATTTCATCGTTTGGTTTATGTTTTACACGCGTTTTAAATTTTATTGCCGAAATCGCTTTTTCTCGCCGAGATAAGCACGTTTTCTGAAATGCCGCTCTCCCGTCACTCTGGTTAAAGTGTTATGAAAAAAAAAGGCTGTTGGGGGCTAGGGAGTATCGAGTTGATCATTATACATGAAGAAATAACCAATTTCATCGTTTGGTTTATGTTTTACACGCGTTTTAAATTTTATTGCCGAAATCGCTTTTTCTCGCCGAGATAAGCACGTTTTCTGAAATGCCGCTCTCCCGTCACTCTGGTTAAAGTGTTATGAAAAAAAAGGCTGTTGGGGGCTAGGGAGTATCGAGTTGATCATTATACATGAAGAAATAACCAATTTCATCGTTTGGTTTATGTTTTACACGCGTTTTAAATTTTATTGCCGAAATCGCTTTTTCTCGCCGAGATAAGCACGTTTTCTGAAATGCCGCTCTCCCGTCACTCTGGTTAAAGTGTTATGAAAAGAAAAAAAGGCTGTTGGGGGCTAGGGAGTATCGAGTTGATCATTATACATGAAGAAATAACCAATTTCATCGTTTGGTTTATGTTTTACACGCGTTTTAAATTTTATTGCCGAAATCGCTTTTTCTCGCCGAGATAAGCACGTTTTCTGAAATGCCGCTCTCCCGTCACTCTGGTTAAAGTGTTTATGAAAAAAAAGGCTGTTGGGGGCTAGGGAGTATCGAGTTGATCATTATACATGAAGAAATAACCAATTTCATCGTTTGGTTTATGTTTTACACGCGTTTTAAATTTTATTGCCGAAATCGCTTTTTCTCGCCGAGATAAGCACGTTTTCTGAAATGCCGCTCTCCCGTCACTCTGGTTAAAGTGTTATGAAAAAAAAGGCTGTTGGGGGCTAGGGAGTATCGAGTTGATCATTATACATGAAGAAATAACCAATTTCATCGTTTGGTTTATGTTTTACACGCGTTTTAAATTTTATTGCCGAAATCGCTTTTTCTCGCCGAGATAAGCACGTTTTCTGAAATGCCGCTCTCCCGTCACTCTGGTTAAAGTGTTATGAAAAAAAAGGCTGTTGGGGGCTAGGGAGTATCGAGTTGATCATTATACATGAAGAAATAACCAATTTCATCGTTTGGTTTATGTTTTACACGCGTTTTAAATTTTATTGCCGAAATCGCTTTTTCTCGCCGAGATAAGCACGTTTTCTGAAATGCCGCTCTCCCGTCACTCTGGTTAAAGTGTTATGAAAAAAAAGGCTGTTGGGGGCTAGGGAGTATCGAGTTGATCATTATACATGAAGAAATAACCAATTTCATCGTTTGGTTTATGTTTTACACGCGTTTTAAATTTTATTGCCGAAATCGCTTTTTCTCGCCGAGATAAGCACGTTTTCTGAAATGCCGCTCTCCCGTCACTCTGGTTAAAGTGTTATGAAAAAAAAGGCTGTTGGGGGCTAGGGAGTATCGAGTTGATCATTATACATGAAGAAATAAGCAATTTCATCGTTTGGTTTATGTTTTACACGCGTTTTAAATTTTATTGCCGAAATCGCTTTTTCTCGCCGAGATAAGCACGTTTTCTGAAATGCCGCTCTCCCGTCACTCTGGTTAAAGTGTTATGAAAAAAAAGGCTGTTGGGGGCTAGGGAGTATCGAGTTGATCATTATACATGAAGAAATAACCAATTTCATCGTTTGGTTTATGTTTTACACGCGTTTTAAATTTTATTGCCGAAATCGCTTTTTCTCGCCGAGATAAGCACGTTTTCTGAAATGCCGCTCTCCCGTCACTCTGGTTAAAGTGTTATGAAAAAAAAGGCTGTTGGGGGCTAGGGAGTATCGAGTTGATCATTATACATGAAGAAATAACCAATTTCATCGTTTGGTTTATGTTTTACACGCGTTTTAAATTTTATTGCCGAAATCGCTTTTTCTCGCCGAGATAAGCACGTTTTCTGAAATGCCGCTCTCCCGTCACTCTGGTTAAAGTGTTATGAAAAAAAAGGCTGTTGGGGGCTAGGGAGTATCGAGTTGATCATTATACATGAAGAAATAACCAATTTCATCGTTTGGTTTATGTTTTACACGCGTTTTAAATTTTATTGCCGAAATCGCTTTTTCTCGCCGAGATAAGCACGTTTTCTGAAATGCCGCTCTCCCGTCACTCTGGTTAAAGTGTTATGAAAAAAAAGGCTGTTGGGGGCTAGGGAGTATCGAGTTGATCATTATACATGAAGAAATAACCAATTTCATCGTTTGGTTTATGTTTTACACGCGTTTTAAATTTTATTGCCGAAATCGCTTTTTCTCGCCGAGATAAGCACGTTTTCTGAAATGCCGCTCTCCCGTCACTCTGGTTAAAGTGTTATGAAAAAAAAGGCTGTTGGGGGCTAGGGAGTATCGAGTTGATCATTATACATGAAGAAATAACCAATTTCATCGTTTGGTTTATGTTTTACACGCGTTTTAAATTTTATTGCCGAAATCGCTTTTTCTCGCCGAGATAAGCACGTTTTCTGAAATGCCGCTCTCCCGTCACTCTGGTTAAAGTGTTATGAAAAAAAAGGCTGTTGGGGGCTAGGGAGTATCGAGTTGATCATTATACATGAAGAAATAACCAATTTCATCGTTTGGTTTATGTTTTACACGCGTTTTAAATTTTATTGCCGAAATCGCTTTTTCTCGCCGAGATAAGCACGTTTTCTGAAATGCCGCTCTCCCGTCACTCTGGTTAAAGTGTTATGAAAAAAAAGGCTGTTGGGGGCTAGGGAGTATCGAGTTGATCATTATACATGAAGAAATAACCAATTTCATCGTTTGGTTTATGTTTTACACGCGTTTTAAATTTTATTGCCGAAATCGCTTTTTCTCGCCGAGATAAGCACGTTTTCTGAAATGCCGCTCTCCCGTCACTCTGGTTAAAGTGTTATGAAAAAAAAGGCTGTTGGGGGCTAGGGAGTATCGAGTTGATCATTATACATGAAGAAATAACCAATTTCATCGTTTGGTTTATGTTTTACACGCGTTTTAAATTTTATTGCCGAAATCGCTTTTTCTCGCCGAGATAAGCACGTTTTCTGAAATGCCGCTCTCCCGTCACTCTGGTTAAAGTGTTATGAAAAAAAAGGCTGTTGGGGGCTAGGGAGTATCGAGTTGATCATTATACATGAAGAAATAACCAATTTCATCGTTTGGTTTATGTTTTACACGCGTTTTAAATTTTATTGCCGAAATCGCTTTTTCTCGCCGAGATAAGCACGTTTTCTGAAATGCCGCTCTCCCGTCACTCTGTGTTAAAGTGTTATGAAAAAAAAGGCTGTTGGGGGCTAGGGAGTATCGAGTTGATCATTATACATGAAGAAATAACCAATTTCATCGTTTGGTTTATGTTTTACACGCGTTTTAAATTTTATTGCCGAAATCGCTTTTTCTCGCCGAGATAAGCACGTTTTCTGAAATGCCGCTCTCCCGTCACTCTGGTTAAAGTGTTATGAAAAAAAAGGCTGTTGGGGGCTAGGGAGTATCGAGTTGATCATTATACATGAAGAAATAACCAATTTCATCGTTTGGTTTATGTTTTACACGCGTTTTAAATTTTATTGCCGAAATCGCTTTTTCTCGCCGAGATAAGCACGTTTTCTGAAATGCCGCTCTCCCGTCACTCTGGTTAAAGTGTTATGAAAAAAAAGGCTGTTGGGGGCTAGGGAGTATCGAGTTGATCATTATACATGAAGAAATAACCAATTTCATCGTTTGGTTTATGTTTTACACGCGTTTTAAATTTTATTGCCGAAATCGCTTTTTCTCGCCGAGATAAGCACGTTTTCTGAAATGCCGCTCTCCCGTCACTCTGGTTAAAGTGTTATGAAAAAAAAGGCTGTTGGGGGCTAGGGAGTATCGAGTTGATCATTATACATGAAGAAATAACCAATTTCATCGTTTGGTTTATGTTTTACACGCGTTTTAAATTTTATTGCCGAAATCGCTTTTTCTCGCCGAGATAAGCACGTTTTCTGAAATGCCGCTCTCCCGTCACTCTGGTTAAAGTGTTATGAAAAAAAAGGCTGTTGGGGGCTAGGGAGTATCGAGTTGATCATTATACATGAAGAAATAACCAATTTCATCGTTTGGTTTATGTTTTACACGCGTTTTAAATTTTATTGCCGAAATCGCTTTTTCTCGCCGAGATAAGCACGTTTTCTGAAATGCCGCTCTCCCGTCACTCTGGTTAAAGTGTTATGAAAAAAAAGGCTGTTGGGGGCTAGGGAGTATCGAGTTGATCATTATACATGAAGAAATAACCAATTTCATCGTTTGGTTTATGTTTTACACGCGTTTTAAATTTTATTGCCGAAATCGCTTTTTCTCGCCGAGATAAGCACGTTTTCTGAAATGCCGCTCTCCCGTCACTCTGGTTAAAGTGTTATGAAAAAAAAGGCTGTTGGGGGCTAGGGAGTATCGAGTTGATCATTATACATGAAGAAGGAGTATCGAGTTGATCATTATACATGAAGAAATAACCAATTTCATCGTTTGGTTTATGTTTTACACGCGTTTTAAATTTTATTGCCGAAATCGCTTTTTCTCGCGCGAGATAAGCACGTTTTCTGAAATGCCGCTCTCCCGTCACTCTGGTTAAAGTGTTATGAAAAAAAAGGCTGTTGGGGGCTAGGGAGTATCGAGTTGATCATTATACATGAAGAAATAACCAATTTCATCGTTTGGTTTATGTTTTACACGCGTTTTAAATTTTATTGCCGAAATCGCTTTTTCTCGCCGAGATAAGCACGTTTTCTGAAATGCCGCTCTCCCGTCACTCTGGTTAAAGTGTTATGAAAAAAAAGGCTGTTGGGGGCTAGGGAGTATCGAGTTGATCATTATACATGAAGAAATAACCAATTTCATCGTTTGGTTTATGTTTTACACGCGTTTTAAATTTTATTGCCGAAATCGCTTTTTCTCGCCGAGATAAGCACGTTTTCTGAAATGCCGCTCTCCCGTCACTCTGGTTAAAGTGTTATGAAAAAAAAGGCTGTTGGGGGCTAGGGAGTATCGAGTTGATCATTATACATGAAGAAATAACCAATTTCATCGTTTGGTTTATGTTTTACACGCGTTTTAAATTTTATTGCCGAAATCGCTTTTTCTCGCCGAGATAAGCACGTTTTCTGAAATGCCGCTCTCCCGTCACTCTGGTTAAAGTGTTATGAAAAAAAAGGCTGTTGGGGGCTAGGGAGTATCGAGTTGATCATTATACATGAAGAAATAACCAATTTCATCGTTTGGTTTATGTTTTACACGCGTTTTAAATTTTATTGCCGAAATCGCTTTTTCTCGCCGAGATAAGCACGTTTTCTGAAATGCCGCTCTCCCGTCACTCTGGTTAAAGTGTTATGAAAAAAAAGGCTGTTGGGGGCTAGGGAGTATCGAGTTGATCATTATACATGAAGAAATAACCAATTTCATCGTTTGGTTTATGTTTTACACGCGTTTTAAATTTTATTGCCGAAATCGCTTTTTCTCGCCGAGATAAGCACGTTTTCTGAAATGCCGCTCTCCCGTCACTCTGGTTAAAGTGTTATGAAAAAAAAGGCTGTTGGGGGCTAGGGAGTATCGAGTTGATCATTATACATGAAGAAATAACCAATTTCATCGTTTGGTTTATGTTTTACACGCGTTTTAAATTTTATTGCCGAAATCGCTTTTTCTCGCCGAGATAAGCACGTTTTCTGAAATGCCGCTCTCCCGTCACTCTGGTTAAAGTGTTATGAAAAAAAAGGCTGTTGGGGGCTAGGGAGTATCGAGTTGATCATTATACATGAAGAAATAACCAATTTCATCGTTTGGTTTATGTTTTACACGCGTTTTAAATTTTATTGCCGAAATCGCTTTTTCTCGCCGAGATAAGCACGTTTTCTGAAATGCCGCTCTCCCGTCACTCTGGTTAAAGTGTTATGAAAAAAAAGGCTGTTGGGGGCTAGGGAGTATCGAGTTGATCATTATACATGAAGAAATAACCAATTTCATCGTTTGGTTTATGTTTTACACGCGTTTTAAATTTTATTGCCGAAATCGCTTTTTCTCGCCGAGATAAGCACGTTTTCTGAAATGCCGCTCTCCCGTCACTCTGGTTAAAGTGTTATGAAAAAAAAGGCTGTTGGGGGCTAGGGAGTATCGAGTTGATCATTATACATGAAGAAATAACCAATTTCATCGTTTGGTTTATGTTTTACACGCGTTTTAAATTTTATTGCCGAAATCGCTTTTTCTCGCCGAGATAAGCACGTTTTCTGAAATGCCGCTCTCCCGTCACTCTGGTTAAAGTGTTATGAAAAAAAAGGCTGTTGGGGGCTAGGGAGTATCGAGTTGATCATTATACATGAAGAAATAACCAATTTCATCGTTTGGTTTATGTTTTACACGCGTTTTAAATTTTATTGCCGAAATCGCTTTTTCTCGCCGAGATAAGCACGTTTTCTGAAATGCCGCTCTCCCGTCACTCTGGTTAAAGTGTTATGAAAAAAAAGGCTGTTGGGGGCTAGGGAGTATCGAGTTGATCATTATACATGAAGAAATAACCAATTTCATCGTTTGGTTTATGTTTTACACGCGTTTTAAATTTTATTGCCGAAATCGCTTTTTCTCGCCGAGATAAGCACGTTTTCTGAAATGCCGCTCTCCCGTCACTCTGGTTAAAGTGTTATGAAAAAAAAGGCTGTTGGGGGCTAGGGAGTATCGAGTTGATCATTATACATGAAGAAATAACCAATTTCATCGTTTGGTTTATGTTTTACACGCGTTTTAAATTTTATTGCCGAAATCGCTTTTTCTCGCCGAGATAAGCACGTTTTCTGAAATGCCGCTCTCCCGTCACTCTGGTTAAAGTGTTATGAAAAAAAAGGCTGTTGGGGGCTAGGGAGTATCGAGTTGATCATTATACATGAAGAAATAACCAATTTCATCGTTTGGTTTATGTTTTACACGCGTTTTAAATTTTATTGCCGAAATCGCTTTTTCTCGCCGAGATAAGCACGTTTTCTGAAATGCCGCTCTCCCGTCACTCTGGTTAAAGTGTTATGAAAAAAAAGGCTGTTGGGGGCTAGGGAGTATCGAGTTGATCATTATACATGAAGAAATAACCAATTTCATCGTTTGGTTTATGTTTTACACGCGTTTTAAATTTTATTGCCGAAATCGCTTTTTCTCGCCGAGATAAGCACGTTTTCTGAAATGCCGCTCTCCCGTCACTCTGGTTAAAGTGTTATGAAAAAAAAGGCTGTTGGGGGCTAGGGAGTATCGAGTTGATCATTATACATGAAGAAATAACCAATTTCATCGTTTGGTTTATGTTTTACACGCGTTTTAAATTTTATTGCCGAAATCGCTTTTTCTCGCCGAGATAAGCACGTTTTCTGAAATGCCGCTCTCCCGTCACTCTGGTTAAAGTGTTATGAAAAAAAAGGCTGTTGGGGGCTAGGGAGTATCGAGTTGATCATTATACATGAAGAAATAACCAATTTCATCGTTTGGTTTATGTTTTACACGCGTTTTAAATTTTATTGCCGAAATCGCTTTTTCTCGCCGAGATAAGCACGTTTTCTGAAATGCCGCTCTCCCGTCACTCTGGTTAAAGTGTTATGAAAAAAAAGGCTGTTGGGGGCTAGGGAGTATCGAGTTGATCATTATACATGAAGAAATAACCAATTTCATCGTTTGGTTTATGTTTTACACGCGTTTTAAATTTTATTGCCGAAATCGCTTTTTCTCGCCGAGATAAGCACGTTTTCTGAAATGCCGCTCTCCCGTCACTCTGGTTAAAGTGTTATGAAAAAAAAGGCTGTTGGGGGCTAGGGAGTATCGAGTTGATCATTATACATGAAGAAATAACCAATTTCATCGTTTGGTTTATGTTTTACACGCGTTTTAAATTTTATTGCCGAAATCGCTTTTTCTCGCCGAGATAAGCACGTTTTCTGAAATGCCGCTCTCCCGTCACTCTGGTTAAAGTGTTATGAAAAAAAAGGCTGTTGGGGGCTAGGGAGTATCGAGTTGATCATTATACATGAAGAAATAACCAATTTCATCGTTTGGTTTATGTTTTACACGCGTTTTAAATTTTATTGCCGAAATCGCTTTTTCTCGCCGAGATAAGCACGTTTTCTGAAATGCCGCTCTCCCGTCACTCTGGTTAAAGTGTTATGAAAAAAAAGGCTGTTGGGGGCTAGGGAGTATCGAGTTGATCATTATACATGAAGAAATAACCAATTTCATCGTTTGGTTTATGTTTTACACGCGTTTTAAATTTTATTGCCGAAATCGCTTTTTCTCGCCGAGATAAGCACGTTTTCTGAAATGCCGCTCTCCCGTCACTCTGGTTAAAGTGTTATGAAAAAAAAGGCTGTTGGGGGCTAGGGAGTATCGAGTTGATCATTATACATGAAGAAATAACCAATTTCATCGTTTGGTTTATGTTTTACACGCGTTTTAAATTTTATTGCCGAAATCGCTTTTTCTCGCCGAGATAAGCACGTTTTCTGAAATGCCGCTCTCCCGTCACTCTGGTTAAAGTGTTATGAAAAAAAAGGCTGTTGGGGGCTAGGGAGTATCGAGTTGATCATTATACATGAAGAAATAACCAATTTCATCGTTTGGTTTATGTTTTACACGCGTTTTAAATTTTATTGCCGAAATCGCTTTTTCTCGCCGAGATAAGCACGTTTTCTGAAATGCCGCTCTCCCGTCACTCTGGTTAAAGTGTTATGAAAAAAAAGGCTGTTGGGGGCTAGGGAGTATCGAGTTGATCATTATACATGAAGAAATAACCAATTTCATCGTTTGGTTTATGTTTTACACGCGTTTTAAATTTTATTGCCGAAATCGCTTTTTCTCGCCGAGATAAGCACGTTTTCTGAAATGCCGCTCTCCCGTCACTCTGGTTAAAGTGTTATGAAAAAAAAGGCTGTTGGGGGCTAGGGAGTATCGAGTTGATCATTATACATGAAGAAATAACCAATTTCATCGTTTGGTTTATGTTTTACACGCGTTTTAAATTTTATTGCCGAAATCGCTTTTTCTCGCCGAGATAAGCACGTTTTCTGAAATGCCGCTCTCCCGTCACTCTGGTTAAAGTGTTATGAAAAAAAAGGCTGTTGGGGGCTAGGGAGTATCGAGTTGATCATTATACATGAAGAAATAACCAATTTCATCGTTTGGTTTATGTTTTACACGCGTTTTAAATTTTATTGCCGAAAATCGCTTTTTCTCGCCGAGATAAGCACGTTTCTGAAATGCCGCTCTCCCGTCACTCTGGTTAAAGTGTTATGAAAAAAAAGGCTGTTGGGGGCTAGGGAGTATCGAGTTGATCATTATACATGAAGAAATAACCAATTTCATCGTTTGGTTTATGTTTTACACGCGTTTTAAATTTTATTGCCGAAATCGCTTTTTCTCGCCGAGATAAGCACGTTTTCTGAAATGCCGCTCTCCCGTCACTCTGGTTAAAGTGTTATGAAAAAAAAGGCTGTTGGGGGCTAGGGAGTATCGAGTTGATCATTATACATGAAGAAATAACCAATTTCATCGTTTGGTTTATGTTTTACACGCGTTTTAAATTTTATTGCCGAAATCGCTTTTTCTCGCCGAGATAAGCACGTTTTCTGAAATGCCGCTCTCCCGTCACTCTGGTTAAAGTGTTATGAAAAAAAAGGCTGTTGGGGGCTAGGGAGTATCGAGTTGATCATTATACATGAAGAAATAACCAATTTCATCGTTTGGTTTATGTTTTACACGCGTTTTAAATTTTATTGCCGAAATCGCTTTTTCTCGCCGAGATAAGCACGTTTTCTGAAATGCCGCTCTCCCGTCACTCTGGTTAAAGTGTTATGAAAAAAAAGGCTGTTGGGGGCTAGGGAGTATCGAGTTGATCATTATACATGAAGAAATAACCAATTTCATCGTTTGGTTTATGTTTTACACGCGTTTTAAATTTTATTGCCGAAATCGCTTTTTCTCGCCGAGATAAGCACGTTTTCTGAAATGCCGCTCTCCCGTCACTCTGGTTAAAGTGTTATGAAAAAAAAGGCTGTTGGGGGCTAGGGAGTATCGAGTTGATCATTATACATGAAGAAATAACCAATTTCATCGTTTGGTTTATGTTTTACACGCGTTTTAAATTTTATTGCCGAAATCGCTTTTTCTCGCCGAGATAAGCACGTTTTCTGAAATGCCGCTCTCCCGTCACTCTGGTTAAAGTGTTATGAAAAAAAAGGCTGTTGGGGGCTAGGGAGTATCGAGTTGATCATTATACATGAAGAAATAACCAATTTCATCGTTTGGTTTATGTTTTACACGCGTTTTAAATTTTATTGCCGAAATCGCTTTTTCTCGCCGAGATAAGCACGTTTTCTGAAATGCCGCTCTCCCGTCACTCTGGTTAAAGTGTTATGAAAAAAAAGGCTGTTGGGGGCTAGGGAGTATCGAGTTGATCATTATACATGAAGAAATAACCAATTTCATCGTTTGGTTTATGTTTTACACGCGTTTTAAATTTTATTGCCGAAATCGCTTTTTCTCGCCGAGATAAGCACGTTTTCTGAAATGCCGCTCTCCCGTCACTCTGGTTAAAGTGTTATGAAAAAAAAGGCTGTTGGGGGCTAGGGAGTATCGAGTTGATCATTATACATGAAGAAATAACCAATTTCATCGTTTGGTTTATGTTTTACACGCGTTTTAAATTTTATTGCCGAAATCGCTTTTTCTCGCCGAGATAAGCACGTTTTCTGAAATGCCGCTCTCCCGTCACTCTGGTTAAAGTGTTATGAAAAAAAAGGCTGTTGGGGGCTAGGGAGTATCGAGTTGATCATTATACATGAAGAAATAACCAATTTCATCGTTTGGTTTATGTTTTACACGCGTTTTAAATTTTATTGCCGAAATCGCTTTTTCTCGCCGAGATAAGCACGTTTTCTGAAATGCCGCTCTCCCGTCACTCTGGTTAAAGTGTTATGAAAAAAAAGGCTGTTGGGGGCTAGGGAGTATCGAGTTGATCATTATACATGAAGAAATAACCAATTTCATCGTTTGGTTTATGTTTTACACGCGTTTTAAATTTTATTGCCGAAATCGCTTTTTCTCGCCGAGATAAGCACGTTTTCTGAAATGCCGCTCTCCCGTCACTCTGGTTAAAGTGTTATGAAAAAAAAGGCTGTTGGGGGCTAGGGAGTATCGAGTTGATCATTATACATGAAGAAATAACCAATTTCATCGTTTGGTTTATGTTTTACACGCGTTTTAAATTTTATTGCCGAAATCGCTTTTTCTCGCCGAGATAAGCACGTTTTCTGAAATGCCGCTCTCCCGTCACTCTGGTTAAAGTGTTATGAAAAAAAAGGCTGTTGGGGGCTAGGGAGTATCGAGTTGATCATTATACATGAAGAAATAACCAATTTCATCGTTTGGTTTATGTTTTACACGCGTTTTAAATTTTATTGCCGAAATCGCTTTTTCTCGCCGAGATAAGCACGTTTTCTGAAATGCCGCTCTCCCGTCACTCTGGTTAAAGTGTTATGAAAAAAAAGGCTGTTGGGGGCTAGGGAGTATCGAGTTGATCGTTATACATGAAGAAATAACCAATTTCATCGTTTGGTTTATGTTTTACACGCGTTTTAAATTTTATTGCCGAAATCGCTTTTTCTCGCCGAGATAAGCACGTTTTCTGAAATGCCGCTCTCCCGTCACTCTGGTTAAAGTGTTATGAAAAAAAAGGCTGTTGGGGGCTAGGGAGTATCGAGTTGATCGTTATACATGAAGAAATAACCAATTTCATCGTTTGGTTTATGTTTTACACGCGTTTTAAATTTTATTGCCGAAATCGCTTTTTCTCGCCGAGATAAGCACGTTTTCTGAAATGCCGCTCTCCCGTCACTCTGGTTAAAGTGTTATGAAAAAAAAGGTTGTTGGGGGCTAGGGAGTATCGAGTTGATCATTATACATGAAGAAATAACCAATTTCATCGTTTGGTTTATGTTTTACACGCGTTTTAAATTTTATTGCCGAAATCGCTTTTTCTCGCCGAGATAAGCACGTTTTCTGAAATGCCGCTCTCCCGTCACTCTGGTTAAAGTGTTATGAAAAAAAAGGCTGTTGGGGGCTAGGGAGTATCGAGTTGATCATTATACATGAAGAAATAACCAATTTCATCGTTTGGTTTATGTTTTACACGCGTTTTAAATTTTATTGCCGAAATCGCTTTTTCTCGCCGAGATAAGCACGTTTTCTGAAATGCCGCTCTCCCGTCACTCTGGTTAAAGTGTTATGAAAAAAAAGGCTGTTGGGGGCTAGGGAGTATCGAGTTGATCATTATACATGAAGAAATAACCAATTTCATCGTTTGGTTTATGTTTTACACGCGTTTTAAATTTTATTGCCGAAATCGCTTTTTCTCGCCGAGATAAGCACGTTTTCTGAAATGCCGCTCTCCCGTCACTCTGGTTAAAGTGTTATGAAAAAAAAGGCTGTTGGGGGCTAGGGAGTATCGAGTTGATCATTATACATGAAGAAATAACCAATTTCATCGTTTGGTTTATGTTTTACACGCGTTTTAAATTTTATTGCCGAAATCGCTTTTTCTCGCCGAGATAAGCACGTTTTCTGAAATGCCGCTCTCCCGTCACTCTGGTTAAAGTGTTATGAAAAAAAAGGCTGTTGGGGGCTAGGGAGTATCGAGTTGATCATTATACATGAAGAAATAACCAATTTCATCGTTTGGTTTATGTTTTACACGCGTTTTAAATTTTATTGCCGAAATCGCTTTTTCTCGCCGAGATAAGCACGTTTTCTGAAATGCCGCTCTCCCGTCACTCTGGTTAAAGTGTTATGAAAAAAAAGGCTGTTGGGGGCTAGGGAGTATCGAGTTGATCGTTATACATGAAGAAATAACCAATTTCATCGTTTGGTTTATGTTTTACACGCGTTTTAAATTTTATTGCCGAAATCGCTTTTTCTCGCCGAGATAAGCACGTTTTCTGAAATGCCGCTCTCCCGTCACTCTGGTTAAAGTGTTATGAAAAAAAAGGCTGTTGGGGGCTAGGGAGTATCGAGTTGATCATTATACATGAAGAAATAACCAATTTCATCGTTTGGTTTATGTTTTACACGCGTTTTAAATTTTATCGCCGAAATCGCTTTTTCTCGCCGAGATAAGCACGTTTTCTGAAATGCCGCTCTCCCGTCACTCTGGTTAAAGTGTTATGAAAAAAAAGGCTGTTGGGGGCTAGGGAGTATCGAGTTGATCGTTATACATGAAGAAATAACCAATTTCATCGTTTGGTTTATGTTTTACACGCGTTTTAAATTTTATTGCCGAAATCGCTTTTTCTCGCCGAGATAAGCACGTTTTCTGAAATGCCGCTCTCCCGTCACTCTGGTTAAAGTGTTATGAAAAAAAAGGCTGTTGGGGGCTAGGGAGTATCGAGTTGATCGTTATACATGAAGAAATAACCAATTTCATCGTTTGGTTTATGTTTTACACGCGTTTTAAATTTTATTGCCGAAATCGCTTTTTCTCGCCGAGATAAGCACGTTTTCTGAAATGCCGCTCTCCCGTCACTCTGGTTAAAGTGTTATGAAAAAAAAGGCTGTTGGGGGCTAGGGAGTATCGAGTTGATCATTATACATGAAGAAATAACCAATTTCATCGTTTGGTTTATGTTTTACACGCGTTTTAAATTTTATTGCCGAAATCGCTTTTTCTCGCCGAGATAAGCACGTTTTCTGAAATGCCGCTCTCCCGTCACTCTGGTTAAAGTGTTATGAAAAAAAAGGCTGTTGGGGGCTAGGGAGTATCGAGTTGATCATTATACATGAAGAAATAACCAATTTCATCGTTTGGTTTATGTTTTACACGCGTTTTAAATTTTATTGCCGAAATCGCTTTTTCTCGCCGAGATAAGCACGTTTTCTGAAATGCCGCTCTCCCGTCACTCTGGTTAAAGTGTTATGAAAAAAAAGGCTGTTGGGGGCTAGGGAGTATCGAGTTGATCATTATACATGAAGAAATAACCAATTTCATCGTTTGGTTTATGTTTTACACGCGTTTTAAATTTTATTGCCGAAATCGCTTTTTCTCGCCGAGATAAGCACGTTTTCTGAAATGCCGCTCTCCCGTCACTCTGGTTAAAGTGTTATGAAAAAAAAGGCTGTTGGGGGCTAGGGAGTATCGAGTTGATCGTTATACATGAAGAAATAACCAATTTCATCGTTTGGTTTATGTTTTACACGCGTTTTAAATTTTATTGCCGAAATCGCTTTTTCTCGCCGAGATAAGCACGTTTTCTGAAATGCCGCTCTCCCGTCACTCTGGTTAAAGTGTTATGAAAAAAAAGGCTGTTGGGGGCTAGGGAGTATCGAGTTGATCATTATACATGAAGAAATAACCAATTTCATCGTTTGGTTTATGTTTTACACGCGTTTTAAATTTTATTGCCGAAATCGCTTTTTCTCGCCGAGATAAGCACGTTTTCTGAAATGCCGCTCTCCCGTCACTCTGGTTAAAGTGTTATGAAAAAAAAGGCTGTTGGGGGCTAGGGAGTATCGAGTTGATCGTTATACATGAAGAAATAACCAATTTCATCGTTTGGTTTATGTTTTACACGCGTTTTAAATTTTATTGCCGAAATCGCTTTTTCTCGCCGAGATAAGCACGTTTTCTGAAATGCCGCTCTCCCGTCACTCTGGTTAAAGTGTTATGAAAAAAAAGGCTGTTGGGGGCTAGGGAGTATCGAGTTGATCATTATACATGAAGAAATAACCAATTTCATCGTTTGGTTTATGTTTTACACGCGTTTTAAATTTTATTGCCGAAATCGCTTTTTCTCGCCGAGATAAGCACGTTTTCTGAAATGCCGCTCTCCCGTCACTCTGGTTAAAGTGTTATGAAAAAAAAGGCTGTTGGGGGCTAGGGAGTATCGAGTTGATCATTATACATGAAGAAATAACCAATTTCATCGTTTGGTTTATGTTTTACACGCGTTTTAAATTTTATTGCCGAAATCGCTTTTTCTCGCCGAGATAAGCACGTTTTCTGAAATGCCGCTCTCCCGTCACTCTGGTTAAAGTGTTATGAAAAAAAAGGCTGTTGGGGGCTAGGGAGTATCGAGTTGATCATTATACATGAAGAAATAACCAATTTCATCGTTTGGTTTATGTTTTACACGCGTTTTAAATTTTATTGCCGAAATCGCTTTTTCTCGCCGAGATAAGCACGTTTTCTGAAATGCCGCTCTCCCGTCACTCTGGTTAAAGTGTTATGAAAAAAAAGGCTGTTGGGGGCTAGGGAGTATCGAGTTGATCATTATACATGAAGAAATAACCAATTTCATCGTTTGGTTTATGTTTTACACGCGTTTTAAATTTTATTGCCGAAATCGCTTTTTCTCGCCGAGATAAGCACGTTTTCTGAAATGCCGCTCTCCCGTCACTCTGGTTAAAGTGTTATGAAAAAAAAGGCTGTTGGGGGCTAGGGAGTATCGAGTTGATCATTATACATGAAGAAATAACCAATTTCATCGTTTGGTTTATGTTTTACACGCGTTTTAAATTTTATTGCCGAAATCGCTTTTTCTCGCCGAGATAAGCACGTTTTCTGAAATGCCGCTCTCCCGTCACTCTGGTTAAAGTGTTATGAAAAAAAAGGCTGTTGGGGGCTAGGGAGTATCGAGTTGATCATTATACATGAAGAAATAACCAATTTCATCGTTTGGTTTATGTTTTACACGCGTTTTAAATTTTATTGCCGAAATCGCTTTTTCTCGCCGAGATAAGCACGTTTTCTGAAATGCCGCTCTCCCGTCACTCTGGTTAAAGTGTTATGAAAAAAAAGGCTGTTGGGGGCTAGGGAGTATCGAGTTGATCATTATACATGAAGAAATAACCAATTTCATCGTTTGGTTTATGTTTTACACGCGTTTTAAATTTTATTGCCGAAATCGCTTTTTCTCGCCGAGATAAGCACGTTTTCTGAAATGCCGCTCTCCCGTCACTCTGGTTAAAGTGTTATGAAAAAAAAGGCTGTTGGGGGCTAGGGAGTATCGAGTTGATCATTATACATGAAGAAATAACCAATTTCATCGTTTGGTTTATGTTTTACACGCGTTTTAAATTTTATTGCCGAAATCGCTTTTTCTCGCCGAGATAAGCACGTTTTCTGAAATGCCGCTCTCCCGTCACTCTGGTTAAAGTGTTATGAAAAAAAAGGCTGTTGGGGGCTAGGGAGTATCGAGTTGATCATTATACATGAAGAAATAACCAATTTCATCGTTTGGTTTATGTTTTACACGCGTTTTAAATTTTATTGCCGAAATCGCTTTTTCTCGCCGAGATAAGCACGTTTTCTGAAATGCCGCTCTCCCGTCACTCTGGTTAAAGTGTTATGAAAAAAAAGGCTGTTGGGGGCTAGGGAGTATCGAGTTGATCATTATACATGAAGAAATAACCAATTTCATCGTTTGGTTTATGTTTTACACGCGTTTTAAATTTTATTGCCGAAATCGCTTTTTCTCGCCGAGATAAGCACGTTTTCTGAAATGCCGCTCTCCCGTCACTCTGGTTAAAGTGTTATGAAAAAAAAGGCTGTTGGGGGCTAGGGAGTATCGAGTTGATCATTATACATGAAGAAATAACCAATTTCATCGTTTGGTTTATGTTTTACACGCGTTTTAAATTTTATTGCCGAAATCGCTTTTTCTCGCCGAGATAAGCACGTTTTCTGAAATGCCGCTCTCCCGTCACTCTGGTTAAAGTGTTATGAAAAAAAAGGCTGTTGGGGGCTAGGGAGTATCGAGTTGATCATTATACATGAAGAAATAACCAATTTCATCGTTTGGTTTATGTTTTACACGCGTTTTAAATTTTATTGCCGAAATCGCTTTTTCTCGCCGAGATAAGCACGTTTTCTGAAATGCCGCTCTCCCGTCACTCTGGTTAAAGTGTTATGAAAAAAAAGGCTGTTGGGGGCTAGGGAGTATCGAGTTGATCATTATACATGAAGAAATAACCAATTTCATCGTTTGGTTTATGTTTTACACGCGTTTTAAATTTTATTGCCGAAATCGCTTTTTCTCGCCGAGATAAGCACGTTTTCTGAAATGCCGCTCTCCCGTCACTCTGGTTAAAGTGTTATGAAAAAAAAGGCTGTTGGGGGCTAGGGAGTATCGAGTTGATCATTATACATGAAGAAATAACCAATTTCATCGTTTGGTTTATGTTTTACACGCGTTTTAAATTTTATTGCCGAAATCGCTTTTTCTCGCCGAGATAGAGCACGTTTTCTGAAATGCCGCTCTCCCGTCACTCTGGTTAAAGTGTTATGAAAAAAAAGGCTGTTGGGGGCTAGGGAGTATCGAGTTGATCATTATACATGAAGAAATAACCAATTTCATCGTTTGGTTTATGTTTTACACGCGTTTTAAATTTTATTGCCGAAATCGCTTTTTCTCGCCGAGATAAGCACGTTTTCTGAAATGCCGCTCTCCCGTCACTCTGGTTAAAGTGTTATGAAAAAAAAGGCTGTTGGGGGCTAGGGAGTATCGAGTTGATCATTATACATGAAGAAATAACCAATTTCATCGTTTGGTTTATGTTTTACACGCGTTTTAAATTTTATTGCCGAAATCGCTTTTTCTCGCCGAGATAAGCACGTTTTCTGAAATGCCGCTCTCCCGTCACTCTGGTTAAAGTGTTATGAAAAAAAAGGCTGTTGGGGGCTAGGGAGTATCGAGTTGATCATTATACATGAAGAAATAACCAATTTCATCGTTTGGTTTATGTTTTACACGCGTTTTAAATTTTATTGCCGAAATCGCTTTTTCTCGCCGAGATAAGCACGTTTTCTGAAATGCCGCTCTCCCGTCACTCTGGTTAAAGTGTTATGAAAAAAAAGGCTGTTGGGGGCTAGGGAGTATCGAGTTGATCATTATACATGAAGAAATAACCAATTTCATCGTTTGGTTTATGTTTTACACGCGTTTTAAATTTTATTGCCGAAATCGCTTTTTCTCGCCGAGATAAGCACGTTTTCTGAAATGCCGCTCTCCCGTCACTCTGGTTAAAGTGTTATGAAAAAAAAGGCTGTTGGGGGCTAGGGAGTATCGAGTTGATCATTATACATGAAGAAATAACCAATTTCATCGTTTGGTTTATGTTTTACACGCGTTTTAAATTTTATTGCCGAAATCGCTTTTTCTCGCCGAGATAAGCACGTTTTCTGAAATGCCGCTCTCCCGTCACTCTGGTTAAAGTGTTATGAAAAAAAAGGCTGTTGGGGGCTAGGGAGTATCGAGTTGATCATTATACATGAAGAAATAACCAATTTCATCGTTTGGTTTATGTTTTACACGCGTTTTAAATTTTATTGCCGAAATCGCTTTTTCTCGCCGAGATAAGCACGTTTTCTGAAATGCCGCTCTCCCGTCACTCTGGTTAAAGTGTTATGAAAAAAAAGGCTGTTGGGGGCTAGGGAGTATCGAGTTGATCATTATACATGAAGAAATAACCAATTTCATCGTTTGGTTTATGTTTTACACGCGTTTTAAATTTTATTGCCGAAATCGCTTTTTCTCGCCGAGATAAGCACGTTTTCTGAAATGCCGCTCTCCCGTCACTCTGGTTAAAGTGTTATGAAAAAAAAGGCTGTTGGGGGCTAGGGAGTATCGAGTTGATCATTATACATGAAGAAATAACCAATTTCATCGTTTGGTTTATGTTTTACACGCGTTTTAAATTTTATTGCCGAAATCGCTTTTTCTCGCCGAGATAAGCACGTTTTCTGAAATGCCGCTCTCCCGTCACTCTGGTTAAAGTGTTATGAAAAAAAAGGCTGTTGGGGGCTAGGGAGTATCGAGTTGATCATTATACATGAAGAAATAACCAATTTCATCGTTTGGTTTATGTTTTACACGCGTTTTAAATTTTATTGCCGAAATCGCTTTTTCTCGCCGAGATAAGCACGTTTTCTGAAATGCCGCTCTCCCGTCACTCTGGTTAAAGTGTTATGAAAAAAAAGGCTGTTGGGGGCTAGGGAGTATCGAGTTGATCATTATACATGAAGAAATAACCAATTTCATCGTTTGGTTTATGTTTTACACGCGTTTTAAATTTTATTGCCGAAATCGCTTTTTCTCGCCGAGATAAGCACGTTTTCTGAAATGCCGCTCTCCCGTCACTCTGGTTAAAGTGTTATGAAAAAAAAGGCTGTTGGGGGCTAGGGAGTATCGAGTTGATCATTATACATGAAGAAATAACCAATTTCATCGTTTGGTTTATGTTTTACACGCGTTTTAAATTTTATTGCCGAAATCGCTTTTTCTCGCCGAGATAAGCACGTTTTCTGAAATGCCGCTCTCCCGTCACTCTGGTTAAAGTGTTATGAAAAAAAAGGCTGTTGGGGGCTAGGGAGTATCGAGTTGATCATTATACATGAAGAAATAACCAATTTCATCGTTTGGTTTATGTTTTACACGCGTTTTAAATTTTATTGCCGAAATCGCTTTTTCTCGCCGAGATAAGCACGTTTTCTGAAATGCCGCTCTCCCGTCACTCTGGTTAAAGTGTTATGAAAAAAAAGGCTGTTGGGGGCTAGGGAGTATCGAGTTGATCATTATACATGAAGAAATAACCAATTTCATCGTTTGGTTTATGTTTTACACGCGTTTTAAATTTTATTGCCGAAATCGCTTTTTCTCGCCGAGATAAGCACGTTTTCTGAAATGCCGCTCTCCCGTCACTCTGGTTAAAGTGTTATGAAAAAAAAGGCTGTTGGGGGCTAGGGAGTATCGAGTTGATCATTATACATGAAGAAATAACCAATTTCATCGTTTGGTTTATGTTTTACACGCGTTTTAAATTTTATTGCCGAAATCGCTTTTTCTCGCCGAGATAAGCACGTTTTCTGAAATGCCGCTCTCCCGTCACTCTGGTTAAAGTGTTATGAAAAAAAAGGCTGTTGGGGGCTAGGGAGTATCGAGTTGATCATTATACATGAAGAAATAACCAATTTCATCGTTTGGTTTATGTTTTACACGCGTTTTAAATTTTATTGCCGAAATCGCTTTTTCTCGCCGAGATAAGCACGTTTTCTGAAATGCCGCTCTCCCGTCACTCTGGTTAAAGTGTTATGAAAAAAAAGGCTGTTGGGGGCTAGGGAGTATCGAGTTGATCATTATACATGAAGAAATAACCAATTTCATCGTTTGGTTTATGTTTTACACGCGTTTTAAATTTTATTGCCGAAATCGCTTTTTCTCGCCGAGATAAGCACGTTTTCTGAAATGCCGCTCTCCCGTCACTCTGGTTAAAGTGTTATGAAAAAAAAGGCTGTTGGGGGCTAGGGAGTATCGAGTTGATCATTATACATGAAGAAATAACCAATTTCATCGTTTGGTTTATGTTTTACACGCGTTTTAAATTTTATTGCCGAAATCGCTTTTTCTCGCCGAGATAAGCACGTTTTCTGAAATGCCGCTCTCCCGTCACTCTGGTTAAAGTGTTATGAAAAAAAAGGCTGTTGGGGGCTAGGGAGTATCGAGTTGATCATTATACATGAAGAAATAACCAATTTCATCGTTTGGTTTATGTTTTACACGCGTTTTAAATTTTATTGCCGAAATCGCTTTTTCTCGCCGAGATAAGCACGTTTTCTGAAATGCCGCTCTCCCGTCACTCTGGTTAAAGTGTTATGAAAAAAAAGGCTGTTGGGGGCTAGGGAGTATCGAGTTGATCATTATACATGAAGAAATAACCAATTTCATCGTTTGGTTTATGTTTTACACGCGTTTTAAATTTTATTGCCGAAATCGCTTTTTCTCGCCGAGATAAGCACGTTTTCTGAAATGCCGCTCTCCCGTCACTCTGGTTAAAGTGTTATGAAAAAAAAGGCTGTTGGGGGCTAGGGAGTATCGAGTTGATCATTATACATGAAGAAATAACCAATTTCATCGTTTGGTTTATGTTTTACACGCGTTTTAAATTTTATTGCCGAAATCGCTTTTTCTCGCCGAGATAAGCACGTTTTCTGAAATGCCGCTCTCCCGTCACTCTGGTTAAAGTGTTATGAAAAAAAAGGCTGTTGGGGGCTAGGGAGTATCGAGTTGATCATTATACATGAAGAAATAACCAATTTCATCGTTTGGTTTATGTTTTACACGCGTTTTAAATTTTATTGCCGAAATCGCTTTTTCTCGCCGAGATAAGCACGTTTTCTGAAATGCCGCTCTCCCGTCACTCTGGTTAAAGTGTTATGAAAAAAAAGGCTGTTGGGGGCTAGGGAGTATCGAGTTGATCATTATACATGAAGAAATAACCAATTTCATCGTTTGGTTTATGTTTTACACGCGTTTTAAATTTTATTGCCGAAATCGCTTTTTCTCGCCGAGATAAGCACGTTTTCTGAAATGCCGCTCTCCCGTCACTCTGGTTAAAGTGTTATGAAAAAAAAGGCTGTTGGGGGCTAGGGAGTATCGAGTTGATCATTATACATGAAGAAATAACCAATTTCATCGTTTGGTTTATGTTTTACACGCGTTTTAAATTTTATTGCCGAAATCGCTTTTTCTCGCCGAGATAAGCACGTTTTCTGAAATGCCGCTCTCCCGTCACTCTGGTTAAAGTGTTATGAAAAAAAAGGCTGTTGGGGGCTAGGGAGTATCGAGTTGATCATTATACATGAAGAAATAACCAATTTCATCGTTTGGTTTATGTTTTACACGCGTTTTAAATTTTATTGCCGAAATCGCTTTTTCTCGCCGAGATAAGCACGTTTTCTGAAATGCCGCTCTCCCGTCACTCTGGTTAAAGTGTTATGAAAAAAAAGGCTGTTGGGGGCTAGGGAGTATCGAGTTGATCATTATACATGAAGAAATAACCAATTTCATCGTTTGGTTTATGTTTTACACGCGTTTTAAATTTTATTGCCGAAATCGCTTTTTCTCGCCGAGATAAGCACGTTTTCTGAAATGCCGCTCTCCCGTCACTCTGGTTAAAGTGTTATGAAAAAAAAGGCTGTTGGGGGCTAGGGAGTATCGAGTTGATCATTATACATGAAGAAATAACCAATTTCATCGTTTGGTTTATGTTTTACACGCGTTTTAAATTTTATTGCCGAAATCGCTTTTTCTCGCCGAGATAAGCACGTTTTCTGAAATGCCGCTCTCCCGTCACTCTGGTTAAAGTGTTATGAAAAAAAAGGCTGTTGGGGGCTAGGGAGTATCGAGTTGATCATTATACATGAAGAAATAACCAATTTCATCGTTTGGTTTATGTTTTACACGCGTTTTAAATTTTATTGCCGAAATCGCTTTTTCTCGCCGAGATAAGCACGTTTTCTGAAATGCCGCTCTCCCGTCACTCTGGTTAAAGTGTTATGAAAAAAAAGGCTGTTGGGGGCTAGGGAGTATCGAGTTGATCATTATACATGAAGAAATAACCAATTTCATCGTTTGGTTTATGTTTTACACGCGTTTTAAATTTTATTGCCGAAATCGCTTTTTCTCGCCGAGATAAGCACGTTTTCTGAAATGCCGCTCTCCCGTCACTCTGGTTAAAGTGTTATGAAAAAAAAGGCTGTTGGGGGCTAGGGAGTATCGAGTTGATCATTATACATGAAGAAATAACCAATTTCATCGTTTGGTTTATGTTTTACACGCGTTTTAAATTTTATTGCCGAAATCGCTTTTTCTCGCCGAGATAAGCACGTTTTCTGAAATGCCGCTCTCCCGTCACTCTGGTTAAAGTGTTATGAAAAAAAAGGCTGTTGGGGGCTAGGGAGTATCGAGTTGATCATTATACATGAAGAAATAACCAATTTCATCGTTTGGTTTATGTTTTACACGCGTTTTAAATTTTATTGCCGAAATCGCTTTTTCTCGCCGAGATAAGCACGTTTTCTGAAATGCCGCTCTCCCGTCACTCTGGTTAAAGTGTTATGAAAAAAAAGGCTGTTGGGGGCTAGGGAGTATCGAGTTGATCATTATACATGAAGAAATAACCAATTTCATCGTTTGGTTTATGTTTTACACGCGTTTTAAATTTTATTGCCGAAATCGCTTTTTCTCGCCGAGATAAGCACGTTTTCTGAAATGCCGCTCTCCCGTCACTCTGGTTAAAGTGTTATGAAAAAAAAGGCTGTTGGGGGCTAGGGAGTATCGAGTTGATCATTATACATGAAGAAATAACCAATTTCATCGTTTGGTTTATGTTTTACACGCGTTTTAAATTTTATTGCCGAAATCGCTTTTTCTCGCCGAGATAAGCACGTTTTCTGAAATGCCGCTCTCCCGTCACTCTGGTTAAAGTGTTATGAAAAAAAAGGCTGTTGGGGGCTAGGGAGTATCGAGTTGATCATTATACATGAAGAAATAACCAATTTCATCGTTTGGTTTATGTTTTACACGCGTTTTAAATTTTATTGCCGAAATCGCTTTTTCTCGCCGAGATAAGCACGTTTTCTGAAATGCCGCTCTCCCGTCACTCTGGTTAAAGTGTTATGAAAAAAAAGGCTGTTGGGGGCTAGGGAGTATCGAGTTGATCATTATACATGAAGAAATAACCAATTTCATCGTTTGGTTTATGTTTTACACGCGTTTTAAATTTTATTGCCGAAATCGCTTTTTCTCGCCGAGATAAGCACGTTTTCTGAAATGCCGCTCTCCCGTCACTCTGGTTAAAGTGTTATGAAAAAAAAGGCTGTTGGGGGCTAGGGAGTATCGAGTTGATCATTATACATGAGGAAATAACCAATTTCATCGTTTGGTTTATGTTTTACACGCGTTTTAAATTTTATTGCCGAAATCGCTTTTTCTCGCCGAGATAAGCACGTTTTCTGAAATGCCGCTCTCCGTCACTCTGGTTAAAGTGTTATGAAAAAAAAGGCTGTTGGGGGCTAGGAGTATCGAGTTGATCATTATACATGAAGAAATAACCAATTTCATCGTTTGGTTTATGTTTTACACGCGTTTTAAATTTTATTGCCGAAATCGCTTTTTCTCGCCGAGATAAGCACGTTTTCTGAAATGCCGCTCTCCCGTCACTCTGGTTAAAGTGTTATGAAAAAAAAGGCTGTTGGGGGCTAGGGAGTATCGAGTTGATCATTATACATGAAGAAATAACCAATTTCATCGTTTGGTTTATGTTTTACACGCGTTTTAAATTTTATTGCCGAAATCGCTTTTTTCTCGCCGAGATAAGCACTTTTTCTGAAATGCCGCTCTCCCGTCACTCTGGTTAAAGTGTTATGAAAAAAAAGGCTGTTGGGGGCTAGGGAGTATCGAGTTGATCATTATACATGAAGAAATAACCAATTTCATCGTTTGGTTTATGTTTTACACGCGTTTTAAATTTTATTGCCGAAATCGCTTTTTCTCGCCGAGATAAGCACGTTTTCTGAAATGCCGCTCTCCCGTCACTCTGGTTAAAGTGTTATGAAAAAAAAGGCTGTTGGGGGCTAGGGAGTATCGAGTTGATCATTATACATGAAGAAATAACCAATTTCATCGTTTGGTTTATGTTTTACACGCGTTTTAAATTTTATTGCCGAAATCGCTTTTTCTCGCCGAGATAAGCACGTTTTCTGAAATGCCGCTCTCCCGTCACTCTGGTTAAAGTGTTATGAAAAAAAAGGCTGTTGGGGGCTAGGGAGTATCGAGTTGATCATTATACATGAAGAAATAACCAATTTCATCGTTTGGTTTATGTTTTACACGCGTTTTAAATTTTATTGCCGAAATCGCTTTTTCTCGCCGAGATAAGCACGTTTTCTGAAATGCGCTCTCCCGTCACTCTGGTTAAAGTGTTATGAAAAAAAAGGCTGTTGGGGGCTAGGGAGTATCGAGTTGATCATTATACATGAAGAAATAACCAATTTCATCGTTTGGTTTATGTTTTACACGCGTTTTAAATTTTATTGCCGAAATCGCTTTTTCTCGCCGAGATAAGCACGTTTTCTGAAATGCCGCTCTCCCGTCACTCTGGTTAAAGTGTTATGAAAAAAAAGGCTGTTGGGGGCTAGGGAGTATCGAGTTGATCATTATACATGAAGAAATAACCAATTTCATCGTTTGGTTTATGTTTTACACGCGTTTTAAATTTTATTGCCGAAATCGCTTTTTTCTCGCCGAGATAAGCACGTTTTCTGAAATGCCGCTCTCCCGTCACTCTGGTTAAGTCGTTATGAAAAAAAAGGCTGTTGGGGGCTAGGGAGTATCGAGTTGATCATTATACATGAAGAAATAACCAATTTCATCGTTTGGTTTATGTTTTACACGCGTTTTAAATTTTATTGCCGAAATCGCTTTTTCTCGCCGAGATAAGCACGTTTTCTGAAATGCCGCTCTCCCGTCACTCTGGTTAAAGTGTTATGAAAAAAAAGGCTGTTGGGGGCTAGGGAGTATCGAGTTGATCATTATACATGAAGAAATAACCAATTTCATCGTTTGGTTTATGTTTTACACGCGTTTTAAATTTTATTGCCGAAATCGCTTTTTCTCGCCGAGATAAGCACGTTTTCTGAAATGCCGCTCTCCCGTCACTCTGGTTAAAGTGTTATGAAAAAAAAGGCTGTTGGGGGCTAGGGAGTATCGAGTTGATCATTATACATGAAGAAATAACCAATTTCATCGTTTGGTTTATGTTTTACACGCGTTTTAAATTTTATTGCCGAAATCGCTTTTTCTCGCCGAGATAAGCACGTTTTCTGAAATGCCGCTCTCCCGTCACTCTGGTTAAAGTGTTATGAAAAAAAAGGCTGTTGGGGGCTAGGGAGTATCGAGTTGATCATTATACATGAAGAAATAACCAATTTCATCGTTTGGTTTATGTTTTACACGCGTTTTAAATTTTATTGCCGAAATCGCTTTTTCTCGCCGAGATAAGCACGTTTTCTGAAATGCCGCTCTCCCGTCACTCTGGTTAAAGTGTTATGAAAAAAAAGGCTGTTGGGGGCTAGGGAGTATCGAGTTGATCATTATACATGAAGAAATAACCAATTTCATCGTTTGGTTTATGTTTTACACGCGTTTTAAATTTTATTGCCGAAATCGCTTTTTCTCGCCGAGATAAGCACGTTTTCTGAAATGCCGCTCTCCCGTCACTCTGGTTAAAGTGTTATGAAAAAAAAGGCTGTTGGGGGCTAGGGAGTATCGAGTTGATCATTATACATGAAGAAATAACCAATTTCATCGTTTGGTTTATGTTTTACACGCGTTTTAAATTTTATTGCCGAAATCGCTTTTTCTCGCCGAGATAAGCACGTTTTCTGAAATGCCGCTCTCCCGTCACTCTGGTTAAAGTGTTATGAAAAAAAAGGCTGTTGGGGGCTAGGGAGTATCGAGTTGATCATTATACATGAAGAAATAACCAATTTCATCGTTTGGTTTATGTTTTACACGCGTTTTAAATTTTATTGCCGAAATCGCTTTTTCTCGCCGAGATAAGCACGTTTTCTGAAATGCCGCTCTCCCGTCACTCTGGTTAAAGTGTTATGAAAAAAAAGGCTGTTGGGGGCTAGGGAGTATCGAGTTGATCATTATACATGAGGAAATAACCAATTTCATCGTTTGGTTTATGTTTTACACGCGTTTTAAATTTTATTGCCGAAATCGCTTTTTCTCGCCGAGATAAGCACGTTTTCTGAAATGCCGCTCTCCCGTCACTCTGGTTAAAGTGTTATGAAAAAAAAGGCTGTTGGGGGCTAGGGAGTATCGAGTTGATCATTATACATGAAGAAATAACCAATTTCATCGTTTGGTTTATGTTTTACACGCGTTTTAAATTTTATTGCCGAAATCGCTTTTTCTCGCCGAGATAAGCACGTTTTCTGAAATGCCGCTCTCCCGTCACCCTGGTTAAAGTGTTATGAAAAAAAAGGCTGTTGGGGGCTAGGGAGTATCGAGTTGATCATTATACATGAAGAAATATCCAATTTCATCGTTTGGTTTATGTTTTACACGCGTTTTAAATTTTATTGCCGAAATCGCTTTTTCTCGCCGAGATAAGCACGTTTTTTGAAATGCCGCTATCCCGTCACTCTGGTTAAAGTGTTATGAAAAAAAAGGCTGTTGGGGGCTAGGGAGTATCGAGTTGATCATTATACATGAAGAAATAACCAATTTCATCGTTTGGTTTATGTTTTACACGCGTTTTAAATTTTATTGCCGAAATCGCTTTTTCTCGCCGAGATAAGCACGTTTTCTGAAATGCCGCTCTCCCGTCACTCTGGTTAAAGTGTTATGAAAAAAAAGGCTGTTGGGGGCTAGGGAGTATCGAGTTGATCATTATACATGAGGAAATAACCAATTTCATCGTTTGGTTTATGTTTTACACGCGTTTTAAATTTTATTGCCGAAATCGCTTTTTCTCGCCGAGATAAGCACGTTTTCTGAAATGCCGCTCTCCCGTCACTCTGGTTAAAGTGTTATGAAAAAAAAAGGCTGTTGGGGGCTAGGGAGTATCGAGTTGATCATTATACATGAAGAAATAACCAATTTCATCGTTTGGTTTATGTTTTACACGCGTTTTAAATTTTATTGCCGAAATCGCTTTTTCTCGCCGAGATAAGCACGTTTTCTGAAATGCCGCTATCCCGTCACTCTGGTTAAAGTGTTATGAAAAAAAAGGCTGTTGGGGGCTAGGGAGTATCGAGTTGATCATTATACATGAAGAAATAACCAATTTCATCGTTTGGTTTATGTTTTACACGCGTTTTAAATTTTATTGCCGAAATCGCTTTTTCTCGCCGAGATAAGCACGTTTTCTGAAATGCCGCTCTCCCGTCACTCTGGTTAAAGTGTTATGAAAAAAAAGGCTGTTGGGGGCTAGGGAGTATCGAGTTGATCATTATACATGAAGAAATAACCAATTTCATCGTTTGGTTTATGTTTTACACGCGTTTGAAATTTTATTACCGAAATCGCTTTTTCTCGCCGAGATAAGCACGTTTTCTGAAATGCCGCTCTCCCGTCACTCTAGTTAAAGTGTTATGAAAAAAAAGGCTGTTGGGGGCTAGGGAGTATCGAGTTGATCATTATACATGAAGAAATAACCAATTTCATCGTTTGGTTTATGTTTTACACGCGTTTTAAATTTTATTGCCGAAATCGCTTTTTCTCGCCGAGATAAGCACGTTTTCTGAAATTCCGCTCTCCCGTCACTCTGGTTAAAGTGTTATGAAAAAAAAGGCTGTTGGGGGCTAGGGAGTATCGAGTTGATCATTATACATGAAGAAATAACCAATTTCATCGTTTGGTTTATGTTTTACACGCGTTTTAAATTTTATTGCCGAAATCGCTTTTTCTCGCCGAGATAAGCACGTTTTCTGAAATGCCACTCTCCCGTCACTCTGGTTAAAGTGTTATGAAAAAAAAGGCTGTTGGGGGCTAGGGAGTATCGAGTTGATCATTATACATGAAGAAATAACCAATTTCATCGTTTGGTTTATGTTTTACACGCGTTTTAAATTTTATTGCCGAAATCGCTTTTTCTCGCCGAGATAAGCACGTTTTCTGAAATGCCGCTATCCCGTCACTCTGGTTAAAGTGTTATGAAAAAAAAGGCTGTTGGGGGCTAGGGAGTATCGAGTTGATCATTATACATGAAGAAATAACCAATTTCATCGTTTGGTTTATGTTTTACACGCGTTTTAAATTTTATTGCCGAAATCGCTTTTTCTCGCCGAGATAAGCACGTTTTCTGAAATGCCGCTCTCCCGTCACTCTGGTTAAAGTATTATGAAAAAAAAAGGCTGTTGGGGGCTAGGGAGTATCGAGTTGATCATTATACATGAAGAAATAACCAATTTCATCGTTTGGTTTATGTTTTACACGCGTTTTAAATGTTATTGCCGAAATCGCTTTTTCTCGCCGAGATAAGCACGTTTTCTGAAATGCCGCTCTCCCGTCACTCTGGTTAAAGTGTTATGAAAAAAAAGGCTGTTGGGGGCTAGGGAGTATCGAGTTGATCATTATACATGAAGAAATAACCAATTTCATCGTTTGGTTTATGTTTTACACGCGTTTTAAATTTTATTGCCGAAATCGCTTTTTCTCGCCGAGATAAGCACGTTTTCTGAAATGCCGCTCTCCCGTCACTCTGGTTAAAGTGTTATGAAAAAAAAGGCTGTTGGGGGCTAGGGAGTATCGAGTTGATCATTATACATGAAGAAATAACCAATTTCATCGTTTGGTTTATGTTTTACACGCGTTTTAAATTTTATTGCCGAAATCGCTTTTTCTCGCCGAGATAAGCACGTTTTCTGAAATGCCGCTCTCCCGTCACTCTGGTTAAAGTGTTATGAAAAAAAAGGCTGTTCGGGGCTAGGGAGTATCGAGTTGATCATTATACATGAAGAAATAACCAATTTCATCGTTTGGTTTATGTTTTACAAGCGTTTTAAAATTTCATTGCCGAAATCGCTTTTTCTCGCCGAGATAAGCACGTTTTCTGAAATGCCGCTCTCCCGTCACTCTGGTTAAAGTGTTATGAAAAAAAAAAGGCTGTTGGGGGCTAGGGAGTATCGAGTTGATCATTATACATGAAGAAATAACCAATTTCATCGTTTGGTTTATGTTTTACACGCGTTTTAAATTTTATTGCCGAAATCGCTTTTTCTCGCCGAGATAAGCACGTTTTCTGAAATGCCGCTCTCCCGTCACTCTGGTTAAAGTATTATGAAAAAAAAGGCTGTTGGGGGCTAGGGAGTATCGAGTTGATCATTATACATGAAGAAATAACCAATTTCATCGTTTGGTTTATGTTTTACACGCGTTTTAAATTTTATTGCCGAAATCGCTTTTTCTCGCCGAGATAAGCACGTTTTCTGAAATGCCACTCTCCCGTCACTCTGGTTAAAGTGTTATGAAAAAAAAGGCTGTTGGGGGCTAGGGAGTATCGAGTTGATCATTATACATGAAGAAATAACCAATTTCATTGTTTGGTTTATGTTTTACACGCGTTTTAAATTTTATTGCCGAAATCGCTTTTTCTCGCCGAGATAAGCACGTTTTCTGAAATGCCGCTCTCCCGTCACTCTGGTTAAAGTGTTATGAAAAAAAAAGGCTGTTGGGGGCTAGGGAGTATCGAGTTGATCATTATACATGAAGAAATAACCAATTTCATCGTTTGGTTTATGTTTTACACGCGTTTTAAATTTTATTGCCGAAATCGCTTTTTCTCGCCGAGATAAGCACGTTTTCTGAAATGCCGCTCTCCTGTCACTCTGGTTAAAGTGTTATGAAAAAAAAGGCTGTTGGGGGCTAGGGAGTATCGAGTTGATCATTATACATGAAGAAATAACCAATTTCATCGTTTGGTTTATGTTTTACACGCGTTTTAAATTTTATTGCCGAAATCGCTTTTTCTCGCCGAGATAAGCACGTTTTCTGAAATGCCGCTTTCCCGTCACTCTGGTTAAAGTGTTATGAAAAAAAAAGGCTGTTGGGGGCTAGGGAGTATCGAGTTGATCATTATACATGAAGAAATAACCAATTTCATCGTTTGGTTTATGTTTTACACGCTGCTGAGCTCCAGCTGGAAGTGTAAAAAGAACCGGATTGGTTAAAAAATGAACCGGGCTGGTTAAAAAAAGAACCGGGCGACCCGGTAAAATTGTTTAGCCGGGGCTCTGGAAGCCTAACACGGCGTGATCTTGTCCAAAAAGCCGCTGCTGAGCTCCAGCTGGAAGTGTAAAAAGAACCGGGCTGGTTAAAAAAAAGAACCGGGCGACCCGGTAAAATTGCTTAGCCGGGGCTCTGGAAGCCTAACACGGCGTGATCTTGTCCAAAAAGCCGCTGCTGAGCTCCAGCTGGAAGTGTAAAAAGAACCGGGCTGGTTAAAAAAAAGAACCGGGCGGCCCGGTAAAATTGCTTAGCCGGGGTCCTGGAAGCCTAACCCGGCGTGATACTGTGCAAAAAGCCGCTGCTGAGCTCCAGCTGGAAGTGTAAAAAGAACCGGGCTGGTTAAAAAAAAAAAAGAACCGGGCGACCCGGTAAAATTGCTTAGCCGGGGCTCTGGAAGCCTAACACGGCGTGACCTTGTCAAAAAAGCCGCTGCTGAGCTCCAGCTGGAAGTGCAAAAAGAACCGGGCTTGTTAAAAAAAAGAACCGGGCGGCCTGTTAAAATTGCTTAGCCAGGGCTCTGGAAGCCTAACCAGGCGTGATCTTGTCCAAAAAGCCGCTCGTGAGCTCCAGCTGGAAGTGTAAAAAGAACCGGGCTGGTTAAAAAAAAGAACCGGGCGGCCCGGTAAAATTGCTTAGCCGGGGTCCTGGAAGCCTAACCCGGCGTGATATTGTCCAAAAAGCCGCTGCTGAGCTCCAGCTGGAAGTGTAAAAAGAACCGGGCGGGCCGGTAAAATTGCTTAGCCGGGGCTCTGGAAGCCTAACACGGCGTGATCTTGTCCAAAAAGCCGCTCGTGAGCTCCAGCTGGAAGTGTAAGAAGAACCGGGCTGGTTCAAAAAAAGAACCGGGCGGCCCGGTAGAATTGCTTAGCCGAGGTCCTGGAAGCCTAACCCGGCGTGATCTTGCGCAAAAAGCCGCTGCTGAGCTCCAGCTGGAAGTGTAAAAAGAACCGGGCTGGTTCAAAAAAAGAACCGGGCGGCCCGGTAAAATTGCTTAGCCGGGGTCCTGGAAGCCTAACGCGGCGTGATCTTGCCCGAAAGCCGGCCTCTATACTTCCATATTAGGTACCAGGCGCTCAGAGCCAACTTGGCAAAAATTTTCTAAGTGCCCACGGCTCTGCGGGGATTGTGCGTCCGACCCGCGCCGGTTCTCCAGCCGGCCTAAAATAACGCAAAACCAGCCTCTCCCCCTGGAGCTCACAGCCAAAGGCGAAACTTTTCTAAGTGCCTACGGCTCTGCGGGCTTTTGAGTCCGCCCCGCGCCGGTTCGTCGGTCGGCCTCAAAAAGCGAAAAATCAGCCTCTCTCCCTGGAGCTCGACTCGAGTTGATTATTATACATGAAAATATAACAAATTTCATCGTTTGGTTTATGTTTTACACGCGTTTTAAATTTTATTGCCGAAATCGCTTTTTCTCGCCGAGATAAGCACGTTTTCTGAAATGCCGCTCTCCTGTCACTCTGGTTAAAGTGTTATGAAAAAAAATGCTGTTGGGGGCTAGGGAGTATCGAGTTGATCATTATATATGAAGAAATAACCAATTTCATCGTTTGGTTTATGTTTTACACGCGTTTTAAATTTTATTGCCGAAATCGCTTTTTCTCGCCGAGATAAGCACGTTTTCTGAAATGCCGCTTTCCCGTCACTCTGGTTAAAGTGTTATGAAAAAAAAAGGCTGTTGGGGGCTAGGGAGTATCGAGTTGATCATTATACATGAAGAAATAACCAATTTCATCGTTTGGTTTATGTTTTACACGCTGCTGATCTCCAGCTGGAAGTGTAAAAAGAACCGGATTGGTTAAAAAATGAACCGGGCTGGTTAAAAAAAGAACCGGGCGACCCGGTAAAATTGTTTAGCCGAGGCTCTGGAAGCCTAACACGGCGTGATCTTGTCCAAAAAGCCGCTGCTGAGCTCCAGCTGGAAGTGTAAAAAGAACCGGGCTGGTTAAAAAAAAGAACCGGGCGACCCGGTAAAATTGCTTAGCCGGGGCTCTGGAAGCCTAACACGGCGTGATCTTGTCCAAAAAGCCGCTGCTGAGCTCCAGCTGGAAGTGTAAAAAGAACCGGGCTGGTTAAAAAAAAGAACCGGGCGGCCCGGTAAAATTGCTTAGCCGGGGTCCTGGAAGCCTAACCCGGCGTGATACTGTGCAAAAAGCCGCTGCTGAGCTCCAGCTGGAAGTGTAAAAAGAACCGGGCTGGTTAAAAAAAAAAAAAGAACCGGGCGACCCGGTAAAATTGCTTAGCCGGGTCTCTGGAAGCCTAACACGGCGTGACCTTGTCAAAAAAGCCGCTGCTGAGCTCCAGCTGGAAGTGCAAAAAGAACCGGGCTTGTTAAAAAAAAGAACCGGGCGGCCTGTTAAAATTGCTTAGCCAGGGCTCTGGAAGCCTAACCAGGCGTGATCTTGTCCAAAAAGCCGCTCGTGAGCTCCAGCTGGAAGTGTAAAAAGAACCGGGCTGGTTAAAAAAAAGAACCGGGCGGCCCGGTAAAATTGCTTAGCCGGGGTCCTGGAAGCCTAACCCGGCGTGATATTGTCCAAAAAGCCGCTGCTGAGCTCCAGCTGGAAGTGTAAAAAGAACCGGGCGGGCCGGTAAAATTGCTTAGCCGGGGCTCTGGAAGCCTAACACGGCGTGATCTTGTCCAAAAAGCCGCTCGTGAGCTCCAGCTGGAAGTGTAAAAAGAACCGGGCTGGTTCAAAAAAAGAACCGGGCGGCCCGGTAGAATTGCTTAGCCGAGGTCCTGGAAGCCTAACCCGGCGTGATCTTGCGCAAAAAGCCGCTGCTGAGCTCCAGCTGGAAGTGTAAAAAGAACCGGGCTGGTTCAAAAAAAGAACCGGGCGGCCCGGTAAAATTGCTTAGCCGGGGTCCTGGAAGCCTAACGCGGCGTGATCTTGCCCGAAAGCCGGCCTCTATACTTCCATATTAGGTACCAGGCGCTCAGAGCCAACTTGGCAAAAATTTTCTAAGTGCCCACGTCTCTGCGGGGATTGTGCGTCCGACCCGCGCCGGTTCTCCAGCCGGCCTAAAATAACGCAAAACCAGCCTCTCCCCCTGGAGCTCACAGCCAAAGGCGAAACTTTTCTAAGTGCCTACGGCTCTGCGGGCTTTTGAGTCCGCCCCGCGCCGGTTCGTCGGTCGGCCTCAAAAAGCGAAAAATCAGCCTCTCTCCCTGGAGCTCGACTCGAGTTGATTATTATACATGAAAAAATAACCAATTTCATCGTTTGGTTTATGTTTTACACGCGTTTTAAATTTTATTGCCGAAATCGCTTTTTCTCGCCGAGATAAGCACGTTTTCTGAAATGCCGCTCTCCCGTCACTCTGGTTAAAGTGTTATGGAAAAAAAGGCTGTTGGGGGCTAGGGAGTATCGAGTTGATCATTATACATGAAGAAATAACCAATTTCATCGTTTGGTTTATGTTTTACACGCGTTTTAAATTTTATTGCCGAAATCGCTTTTTCTCGCCGAGATAAACACGTTTTCTGAAATGCCGCTCTCCCGTCACTCCGGTTAAAGTGTTATGAAAAAAAAGGCTGTTGGGGGCTAGGGAGTATCGAGTTGATCATTATACATGAAGAAATAACCAATTTCATCGTTTGGTTTATGTTTTACACGCGTTTTAAATTTTATTGCCGAAATCGCTTTTTCTCGCCGAGATAAGCACGTTTTCTGAAATGCCGCTCTCCCGTCACTCTGGTTAAAGTGTTATGAAAAAAAAGGCTGTTGGGGGCTAGGGAGTATCGAGTTGATCATTATACATGAAGAAATAACCAATTTCATCGTTTGGTTTATGTTTTACACGCTGCTGAGCTCCAGCTGGAAGTGTAAAAAGAACCGGATTGGTTAAAAAAAGAACCGGGCTGGTTAAAAAAAGAACCGGGCGACCCGGTAAAATTGCTTAGCCGGGGCTCTGGAAGCCTAACACGGCGTGATCTTGTCCAAAAAGCCGCTGCTGAGCTCCAGCTGGAAGTGTAAAAAGAACCGGGCTGGTAAAAAAAAGAACCGGGCGACCCGGTAAAATTGCTTAGCCGGGGCTCTGGAAGCCTAACACGGCGTGATCTTGTCCAAAAAGCCGCTGCTGAGCTCCAGCTGGAAGTGTAAAAAGAACCGGGCTGGTTAAAAAAAAGAACCGGGCGGCCCGGTAAAATTGCTTAGCCGGGGTCCTGGAAGCCTAACCCGGCGTGATACTGTGCAAAAAGCCGCTGCTGAGCTCCAGCTGGAAGTGTAAAAAGAACCGGGCTGGTTAAAAAAAGAACCGGGCTGGTTCAAAAAAAGAACCGGGCGACCCGGTAAAATTGCTTAGCCGGGGCTCTGGAAGCCTAACACGGCGTGATCTTGTCCAAAAAGCCGCTGCTGAGCTCCAGCTGGAAGTGTAAAAAGAACCGGGCTGGTTAAAAAAAAGAACCGGGCGACCCGGTAAAATTGCTTAGCCGGGGCTCTGGAAGCCTAACACGGCGTGATCTTGTCCAAAAAGCCGCTGCTGAGCTCCAGCTGGAAGTGTAAAAAGAACCGGGCTGGTTAAAAAAAAGAACCGGGTGGCCCGGTAAAATTGCTTAGCCGGGGTCCTGGAAGCCTAACCCGGCGTGATACTGTGCAAAAAGCCGCTGCTGAGCTCCAGCTGGAAGTGTAAAAAGAACCGGGCTGGTTAAAAAAAAAAAAGAACCGGGCGACCCGGTAAAATTGCTTAGCCGGGGCTCTGGAAGCCTAACATGGCGTGACCTTGTCAAAAAAGCCGCTGCTGAGCTCAAGCTGGAAGTGCAAAAAGAACCGGGCTTGTTAAAAAAAAAGAACCGGGCGGCCCGTTAAAATTGCTTAGCCAGGGCTCTGGAAGCCTAACCAGGCGTGATCTTGTCCAAAAAGCCGCTCGTGAGCTCCAGCTGGAAGTGTAAAAAGAACCGGGCTGGTTAAAAAAAAGAACCGGGCGGCCCGGTAAAATTGCTTAGCCGGGGTCCTGGAAGCCTAACCCGGCGTGATATTGTCCAAAAAGCCGCTGCTGAGCTCCAGCTGGAAGTGTAAAAAGAACCGGGCGGGCCGGTAAAATTGCTTAGCCGGGGCTCTGGAAGCCTAACACGGCGTGATCTTGTCCAAAAAGCCGCTCGTGAGCTCCAGCTGGAAGTGTAAAAAGAACCGGGCTGGTTCAAAAAAAGAACCGGGCGGCCCGGTAGAATTGCTTAGCCGAGGTCCTGGAAGCCTAACCCGGCGTGATCTTGCGCAAAAAGCCGCTGCTGAGCTCCAGCTGGAAGTGTAAAAAGAACCGGGCTGGTTCAAAAAAAGAACCGGGCGGCCCGGTAAAATTGCTTAGCCGGGGTCCTGGAAGCCTAACGCGGCGTGATCTTGCCCGAAAGCCGGCCTCTATACTTCCATATTAGGTACCAGGCGCTCAGAGCCAACTTGGCAAAAATTTTCTAAGTGCCCACGGCTCTGCGGGGATTGTGCGTCCGACCCGCGCCGGTTCTCCAGCCGGCCTAAAATAACGCAAAACCAGCCTCTCCCCCTGGAGCTCACAGCCAAAGGCGAAACTTTTCTAAGTGCCTACGGCTCTGCGGGCTTTTGAGTCCGCCCCGCGCCGGTTCGTCGGTCGGCCTCAAAAAGCGAAAAATCAGCCTCTCTCCCTGGAGCTCGACTCGAGTTGATTATTATACATGAAAAAATAACCAATTTCATCGTTTGGTTTATGTTTTACACGCGTTTTAAATTTTATTGCCGAAATCGCTTTTTCTCGCCGAGATAAGCACGTTTTCTGAAATGCCGCTCTCCCGTCACTCTGGTTAAAGTGTTATGGAAAAAAAGGCTGTTGGGGGCTAGGGAGTATCGAGTTGATCATTATACATGAAGAAATAACCAATTTCATCGTTTGGTTTATGTTTTACACGCGTTTTAAATTGTATTGCCGAAATCGCTTTTTCTCGCCGAGATAAGCACGTTTTCTGAAATGCCGCTCTCCCGTCACTCTGGTTAAAGTGTTATGAAAAAAAAGGCTGTTGGGGGCTAGGGAGTATCGAGTTGATCATTATACATGAAGAAATAACCAATTTCATCGTTTGGTTTATGTTTTACACGCGTTTTAAATTTTATTGCCGAAATCGCTTTTTCTCGCCGAGATAAGCACGTTTTCTGAAATGCCGCTCTCCCGTCACTCTGGTTAAAGTGTTATGAAAAAAAAGGCTGTTGGGGGCTAGGGAGTATCGAGTTGATCATTATACATGAAGAAATAACCAATTTCATCGTTTGGTTTATGTTTTACACGCGTTTTAAATTTTATTGCCGAAATCGCTTTTTCTCGCCGAGATAAGCACGTTTTCTGAAATGCCACTCTCCCGTCACTCTGGTTAAAGTGTTATGAAGAAAAAGGCTGTTGGGGGCTAGGGAGTATCGAGTTGATCATTATACATGAAGAAATAACCAATTTCATCGTTTGGTTTATGTTTTACACGCGTTTTAAATTTTATTGCCGAAATCGCTTTTTCTCGCCGAGATAAGCACGTTTTCTGAAATGCCGCTATCCCGTCACTCTGGTTAAAGTGTTATGAAAAAAAAGGCTGTTGGGGGCTAGGGAGTATCGAGTTGATCATTATACATGAAGAAATAACCAATTTCATCGTTTGGTTTATGTTTTACACGCGTTTTAAATTTTATTGCCGAAATCGCTTTTTCTCGCCGAGATAAGCACGTTTTCTGAAATGCCGCTCTCCCGTCACTCTGGTTAAAGTGTTATGAAAAAAAAGGCTGTTGGGGGCTAGGGAGTATCGAGTTGATCATTATACATGAAGAAATAACCAATTTCATCGTTTGGTTTATGTTTTACACGCGTTTTAAATTTTATTGCCGAAATCGCTTTTTCTCGCCGAGATAAGCACGTTTTCTGAAATGCCGCTCTCCCGTCACTCTGGTTAAAGTGTTATGAAAAAAAAGGCTGTTGGGGGCTAGGGAGTATCGAGTTGATCATTATACATGAAGAAATAACCAATTTCATCGTTTGGTTTATGTTTTACACGCGTTTTGAATTTTATTGCCGAAATCGCTTTTTCTCGCCGAGATAAGCACGTTTTCTGAAATGCCGCTCTCCCGTCACTCTGGTTAAAGTGTTATAAAAAAAAAAGGCTGTTGGGGGCTAGGGAGTATCGAGTTGATCATTATACATGAAGAAATAACCAATTTCATCGTTTGGTTTATGTTTTACACGCGTTTTAAATTTTATTGCCGAAATCGCTTTTTCTCGCCGAGATAAGCACGTTTTCTGAAATGCCGCTCTCCCGTCACTCTGGTTAAAGTGTTATGAAAAAAAAGGCTGTTGGGGGCTAGGGAGTATCGAGTTGATCATTATACATGAGGAAATAACCAATTTCATCGTTTGGTTTATGTTTTACACGCGTTTTAAATTTTATTGCCGAAATCGCTTTTTCTCGCCGAGATAAGCACGTTTTCTGAAATGCCGCTCTCCCGTCACTCTGGTTAAAGTGTTATGAAAAAAAAAGGCTGTTGGGGGCTAGGGAGTATCGAGTTGATCATTATACATGAAGAAATAACCAATTTCATCGTTTGGTTTATGTTTTACACGCGTTTTAAATTTTATTGCCGAAATCGCTTTTTCTCGCCGAGATAAGCACGTTTTCTGAAATGCCGCTATCCCGTCACTCTGGTTAAAGTGTTATGAAAAAAAAGGCTGTTGGGGGCTAGGGAGTATCGAGTTGATCATTATACATGAAGAAATAACCAATTTCATCGTTTGGTTTATGTTTTACACGCGTTTTAAATTTTATTGCCGAAATCGCTTTTTCTCGCCGAGATAAGCACGTTTTCTGAAATGCCGCTCTCCCGTCACTCTGGTTAAAGTGTTATGAAAAAAAAGGCTGTTGGGGGCTAGGGAGTATCGAGTTGATCATTATACATGAAGAAATAACCAATTTCATCGTTTGGTTTATGTTTTACACGCGTTTGAAATTTTATTGCCGAAATCGCTTTTTCTCGCCGAGATAAGCACTTTTTCTGAAATGCCGCTCTCCCGTCACTCTGGTTAAAGTGTTATGAAAAAAAAGGCTGTTGGGGGCTAGGGAGTATCGAGTTGATCATTATACATGAAGAAATAACCAATTTCATCGTTTGGTTTATGTTTTACACGCGTTTTAAATTTTATTGCCGAAATCGCTTTTTCTCGCCGAGATAAGCACGTTTTCTGAAATGCCGCTCTCCCGTCACTCTGGTTAAAGTGTTATGAAAAAAAAGGCTGTTGGGGGCTAGGGAGTATCGAGTTGATCATTATACATGAAGAAATAACCAATTTCATCGTTTGGTTTATGTTTTACACGCGTTTGAAATTTTATTGCCGAAATCGCTTTTTCTCGCCGAGATAAGCACTTTTTCTGAAATGCCGCTCTCCCGTCACTCTGGTTAAAGTGTTATGAAAAAAAAGGCTGTTGGGGGCTAGGGAGTATCGAGTTGATCATTATACATGAAGAAATAACCAATTTCATCGTTTGGTTTATGTTTTACACGCGTTTTAAATTTTATTGCCGAAATCGCTTTTTCTCGCCGAGATAAGCACGTTTTCTGAAATGCCGCTCTCCCGTCACTCTGGTTAAAGTGTTATGAAAAAAAAGGCTGTTCGGGGCTAGGGAGTATCGAGTTGATCATTATACATGAAGAAATAACCAATTTCATCGTTTGGTTTATGTTTTACAAGCGTTTTAAAATTTCATTGCCGAAATCGCTTTTTCTCGCCGAGATAAGCACGTTTTCTGAAATGCCGCTCTCCCGTCACTCTGGTTAAAGTGTTATGAAAAAAAAAAGGCTGTTGGGGGCTAGGGAGTATCGAGTTGATCATTATACATGAAGAAATAACCAATTTCATCGTTTGGTTTATGTTTTACACGCGTTTTAAATTTTATTGCCGAAATCGCTTTTTCTCGCCGAGATAAGCACGTTTTCTGAAATGCCGCTCTCCCGTCACTCTGGTTAAAGTATTATGAAAAAAAAGGCTGTTGGGGGCTAGGGAGTATCGAGTTGATCATTATACATGAAGAAATAACCAATTTCATCGTTTGGTTTATGTTTTACACGCGTTTTAAATTTTATTGCCGAAATCGCTTTTTCTCGCCGAGATAAGCACGTTTTCTGAAATGCCACTCTCCCGTCACTCTGGTTAAAGTGTTATGAAAAAAAAGGCTGTTGGGGGCTAGGGAGTATCGAGTTGATCATTATACATGAAGAAATAACCAATTTCATCGTTTGGTTTATGTTTTACACGCGTTTTAAATTTTATTGCCGAAATCGCTTTTTCTCGCCGAGATAAGCACGTTTTCTGAAATGCCGCTCTCCCGTCACTCTGGTTAAAGTGTTATGAAAAAAAAAGGCTGTTGGGGGCTAGGGAGTATCGAGTTGATCATTATACATGAAGAAATAACCAATTTCATCGTTTGGTTTATGTTTTACACGCGTTTTAAATTTTATTGCCGAAATCGCTTTTTCTCGCCGAGATAAGCACGTTTTCTGAAATGCCGCTCTCCTGTCACTCTGGTTAAAGTGTTATGAAAAAAAAGGCTGTTGGGGGCTAGGGAGTATCGAGTTGATCATTATACATGAAGAAATAACCAATTTCATCGTTTGGTTTATGTTTTACACGCGTTTTAAATTTTATTGCCGAAATCGCTTTTTCTCGCCGAGATAAGCACGTTTTCTGAAATGCCGCTTTCCCGTCACTCTGGTTAAAGTGTTATGAAAAAAAAAGGCTGTTGGGGGCTAGGGAGTATCGAGTTGATCATTATACATGAAGAAATAACCAATTTCATCGTTTGGTTTATGTTTTACACGCTGCTGAGCTCCAGCTGGAAGTGTAAAAAGAACCGGATTGGTTAAAAAATGAACCGGGCTGGTTAAAAAAAGAACCGGGCGACCCGGTAAAATTGTTTAGCCGGGGCTCTGGAAGCCTAACACGGCGTGATCTTGTCCAAAAAGCCGCTGCTGAGCTCCAGCTGGAAGTGTAAAAAGAACCGGGCTGGTTAAAAAAAAGAACCGGGCGACCCGGTAAAATTGCTTAGCCGGGGCTCTGGAAGCCTAACACGGCGTGACCTTGTCAAAAAAGCCGCTGCTGAGCTCCAGCTGGAAGTGCAAAAAGAACCGGGCTTGTTAAAAAAAAGAACCGGGCGGCCTGTTAAAATTGCTTAGCCAGGGCTCTGGAAGCCTAACCAGGCGTGATCTTGTCCAAAAAGCCGCTCGTGAGCTCCAGCTGGAAGTGTAAAAAGAACCGGGCTGGTTAAAAAAAAGAACCGGGCGGCCCGGTAAAATTGCTTAGCCGGGGTCCTGGAAGCCTAACCCGGCGTGATATTGTCCAAAAAGCCGCTGCTGAGCTCCAGCTGGAAGTGTAAAAAGAACCGGGCGGGCCGGTAAAATTGCTTAGCCGGGGCTCTGGAAGCCTAACACGGCGTGATCTTGTCCAAAAAGCCGCTCGTGAGCTCCAGCTGGAAGTGTAAGAAGAACCGGGCTGGTTCAAAAAAAGAACCGGGCGGCCCGGTAGAATTGCTTAGCCGAGGTCCTGGAAGCCTAACCCGGCGTGATCTTGCGCAAAAAGCCGCTGCTGAGCTCCAGCTGGAAGTGTAAAAAGAACCGGGCTGGTTCAAAAAAAGAACCGGGCGGCCCGGTAAAATTGCTTAGCCGGGGTCCTGGAAGCCTAACGCGGCGTGATCTTGCCCGAAAGCCGGCCTCTATACTTCCATATTAGGTACCAGGCGCTCAGAGCCAACTTGGCAAAAATTTTCTAAGTGCCCACGGCTCTGCGGGGATTGTGCGTCCGACCCGCGCCGGTTCTCCAGCCGGCCTAAAATAACGCAAAACCAGCCTCTCCCCCTGGAGCTCACAGCCAAAGGCGAAACTTTTCTAAGTGCCTACGGCTCTGCGGGCTTTTGAGTCCGCCCCGCGCCGGTTCGTCGGTCGGCCTCAAAAAGCGAAAAATCAGCCTCTCTCCCTGGAGCTCGACTCGAGTTGATTATTATACATGAAAATATAAATAAATGAAATAACCAATTTCATCGTTTGGTTTATGTTTTACACGCGTTTTAAATTTTATTGCCGAAATCGCTTTTTCTCGCCGAGATAAGCACGTTTTCTGAAATGCCGCTCTCCCGTCACTCTGGTTAAAGTGTTATGAAAAAAAAGGCTGTTGGGGGCTAGGGAGTATCGAGTTGATCATTATACATGAAGAAATAACCAATTTCATCGTTTGGTTTATGTTTTACACGCGTTTTAAATTTTATTGCCGAAATCGCTTTTTCTCGCCGAGATAAGCACGTTTTCTGAAATGCCACTCTCCCGTCACTCTGGTTAAAGTGTTATGAAAAAAAAGGCTGTTGGGGGCTAGGGAGTATCGAGTTGATCATTATACATGAAGAAATAACCAATTTCATCGTTTGGTTTATGTTTTACACGCGTTTTAAATTTTATTGCCGAAATCGCTTTTTCTCGCCGAGATAAGCACGTTTTCTGAAATGCCGCTATCCCGTCACTCTGGTTAAAGTGTTATGAAAAAAAAGGCTGTTGGGGGCTAGGGAGTATCGAGTTGATCATTATACATGAAGAAATAACCAATTTCATCGTTTGGTTTATGTTTTACACGCGTTTTAAATTTTATTGCCGAAATCGCTTTTTCTCGCCGAGATAAGCACGTTTTCTGAAATGCCGCTCTCCTGTCACTCTGGTTAAAGTGTTATGAAAAAAAAAGGCTGTTGGGGGCTAGGGAGTATCGAGTTGATCATTATACATGAAGAAATAACCAATTTCATCGTTTGGTTTATGTTTTACACGCGTTTTAAATTTTATTGCCGAAATCGCTTTTTCTCGCCGAGATAAGCACGTTTTCTGAAATGCCGCTCTCCCGTCACTCTGGTTAAAGTGTTATGAAAAAAAAGGCTGTTGGGGGCTAGGGAGTATCGAGTTGATCATTATATATGAAGAAATAACCAATTTCATCGTTTGGTTTATGTTTTACACGCGTTTTAAATTTTATTGCCGAAATCGCTTTTTCTCGCCGAGATAAGCACGTTTTCTGAAATGCCGCTTTCCCGTCACTCTGGTTAAAGTGTTATGAAAAAAAAAGGCTGTTGGGGGCTAGGGAGTATCGAGTTGATCATTATACATGAAGAAATAACCAATTTCATCGTTTGGTTTATGTTTTACACGCTGCTGAGCTCCAGTTGGAAGTGTAAAAAGAACCGGATTGGTTAAAAAAAGAACCGGGCTGGTTAAAAAAAGAACCGGGCGACCCGGTAAAATTGCTTAGCCGGGGCTCTGGAAGCCTAACACGGCGTGATCTTGTCCAAAAAGCCGCTGCTGAGCTCCAGCTGGAAGTGTAAAAAGAACCGGGCTGGTTAAAAAAAAGAACCGGGCGACCCGGTAAAATTGCTTAGCCGGGGCTCTGGAAGCCTAACACGGCGTGATCTTGTCCAAAAAGCCGCTGCTGAGCTCCAGCTGGAAGTGTAAAAAGAACCGGGCTGGTTAAAAAAAAGAACCGGGCGGCCCGGTAAAATTGCTTAGCCGGGGTCCTGGAAGCCTAACCCGGCGTGATACTGTGCAAAAAGTCGCTGCTGAGCTCCAGCTGGAAGTGTAAAAAGAACCGGGCTGGTTAAAAAAAAAAAAGAACCGGGCGACCCGGTAAAATTGCTTAGCCGGGGCTCTGGAAGCCTAACACGGCGTGACCTTGTCAAAAAAGCCGCTGCTGAGCTCCAGCTGGAAGTGCAAAAAGAACCGGGCTTGTTAAAAAAAAGAACCGGGCGGCCCGTTAAAATTGCTTAGCCAGGGCTCTGGAAGCCTAACCAGGCGTGATCTTGTCCAAAAAGCCGCTCGTGAGCTCCAGCTGGAAGTGTAAAAAGAACCGGGCTGGTTAAAAAAAAGAACCGGGCGGCCCGGTAAAATTGCTTAGCCGGGGTCCTGGAAGCCTAACCCGGCGTGATATTGTCCAAAAAGCCGCTGCTGAGCTCCAGCTGGAAGTGTAAAAAGAACCGGGCGGGCCGGTAAAATTGCTTAGCCGGGGCTCTGGAAGCCTAACACGGCGTGATCTTGTCCAAAAAGCCGCTCGTGAGCTCCAGCTGGAAGTGTAAAAAGAACCGGGCTGGTTCAAAAAAAGAACCGGGCGGCCCGGTAGAATTGCTTAGCCGAGGTCCTGGAAGCCTAACCCGGCGTGATCTTGCGCAAAAAGCCGCTGCTGAGCTCCAGCTGGAAGTGTAAAAAGAACCGGGCTGGTTCAAAAAAAGAACCGGGCGGCCCGGTAAAATTGCTTAGCCGGGGTCCTGGAAGCCTAACGCGGCGTGATCTTGCCCGAAAGCCGGCCTCTATACTTCCATATTAGGTACCAGGCGCTCAGAGCCAACTTGGCAAAAATTTTCTAAGTGCCCACGTCTCTGCGGGGATTGTGCGTCCGACCCGCGCCGGTTCTCCAGCCGGCCTAAAATAACGCAAAACCAGCCTCTCCCCCTGGAGCTCACAGCCAAAGGCGAAACTTTTCTAAGTGCCTACGGCTCTGCGGGCTTTTGAGTCCGCCCCGCGCCGGTTCGTCGGTCGGCCTCAAAAAGCGAAAAATCAGCCTCTCTCCCTGGAGCTCGACTCGAGTTGATTATTATACATGAAAAAATAACCAATTTCATCGTTTGGTTTATGTTTTACACGCGTTTTAAATTTTATTGCCGAAATCGCTTTTTCTCGCCGAGATAAGCACGTTTTCTGAAATGCCGCTCTCCCGTCACTCTGGTTAAAGTGTTATGGAAAAAAAGGCTGTTGGGGGCTAGGGAGTATCGAGTTGATCATTATACATGAAGAAATAACCAATTTCATCGTTTGGTTTATGTTTTACACGCGTTTTAAATTTTATTGCCGAAATCGCTTTTTCTCGCCGAGATAAACACGTTTTCTGAAATGCCGCTCTCCCGTCACTCCGGTTAAAGTGTTATGAAAAAAAAGGCTGTTGGGGGCTAGGGAGTATCGAGTTGATCATTATACATGAAGAAATAACCAATTTCATCGTTTGGTTTATGTTTTACACGCGTTTTAAATTTTATTGCCGAAATCGCTTTTTCTCGCCGAGATAAGCACGTTTTCTGAAATGCCGCTCTCCCGTCACTCTGGTTAAAGTGTTATGAAAAAAAAGGCTGTTGGGGGCTAGGGAGTATCGAGTTGATCATTATACATGAAGAAATAACCAATTTCATCGTTTGGTTTATGTTTTACACGCTGCTGAGCTCCAGCTGGAAGTGTAAAAAGAACCGGATTGGTTAAAAAAAGAACCGGGCTGGTTAAAAAAAGAACCGGGCGACCCGGTAAAATTGCTTAGCCGGGGCTCTGGAAGCCTAACACGGCGTGATCTTGTCCAAAAAGCCGCTGCTGAGCTCCAGCTGGAAGTGTAAAAAGAACCGGGCTGGTAAAAAAAAGAACCGGGCGACCCGGTAAAATTGCTTAGCCGGGGCTCTGGAAGCCTAACACGGCGTGATCTTGTCCAAAAAGCCGCTGCTGAGCTCCAGCTGGAAGTGTAAAAAGAACCGGGCTGGTTAAAAAAAAGAACCGGGCGGCCCGGTAAAATTGCTTAGCCGGGGTCCTGGAAGCCTAACCCGGCGTGATACTGTGCAAAAAGCCGCTGCTGAGCTCCAGCTGGAAGTGTAAAAAGAACCGGGCTGGTTAAAAAAAGAACCGGGCTGGTTAAAAAAAGAACCGGGCGACCCGGTAAAATTGCTTAGCCGGGGCTCTGGAAGCCTAACACGGCGTGATCTTGTCCAAAAAGCCGCTGCTGAGCTCCAGCTGGAAGTGTAAAAAGAACCGGGCTGGTTAAAAAAAAGAACCGGGCGACCCGGTAAAATTGCTTAGCCGGGGCTCTGGAAGCCTAACACGGCGTGATCTTGTCCAAAAAGCCGCTGCTGAGCTCCAGCTGGAAGTGTAAAAAGAACCGGGCTGGTTAAAAAAAAGAACCGGGTGGCCCGGTAAAATTGCTTAGCCGGGGTCCTGGAAGCCTAACCCGGCGTGATACTGTGCAAAAAGCCGCTGCTGAGCTCCAGCTGGAAGTGTAAAAAGAACCGGGCTGGTTAAAAAAAAAAAAGAACCGGGCGACCCGGTAAAATTGCTTAGCCGGGGCTCTGGAAGCCTAACATGGCGTGACCTTGTCAAAAAAGCCGCTGCTGAGCTCAAGCTGGAAGTGCAAAAAGAACCGGGCTTGTTAAAAAAAAAGAACCGGGCGGCCCGTTAAAATTGCTTAGCCAGGGCTCTGGAAGCCTAACCAGGCGTGATCTTGTCCAAAAAGCCGCTCGTGAGCTCCAGCTGGAAGTGTAAAAAGAACCGGGCTGGTTAAAAAAAAGAACCGGGCGGCCCGGTAAAATTGCTTAGCCGGGGTCCTGGAAGCCTAACCCGGCGTGATATTGTCCAAAAAGCCGCTGCTGAGCTCCAGCTGGAAGTGTAAAAAGAACCGGGCGGGCCGGTAAAATTGCTTAGCCGGGGCTCTGGAAGCCTAACACGGCGTGATCTTGTCCAAAAAGCCGCTCGTGAGCTCCAGCTGGAAGTGTAAAAAGAACCGGGCTGGTTCAAAAAAAGAACCGGGCGGCCCGGTAGAATTGCTTAGCCGAGGTCCTGGAAGCCTAACCCGGCGTGATCTTGCGCAAAAAGCCGCTGCTGAGCTCCAGCTGGAAGTGTAAAAAGAACCGGGCTGGTTCAAAAAAAGAACCGGGCGGCCCGGTAAAATTGCTTAGCCGGGGTCCTGGAAGCCTAACGCGGCGTGATCTTGCCCGAAAGTCGGCCTCTATACTTCCATATTAGGTACCAGGCGCTCAGAGCCAACTTGGCAAAAATTTTCTAAGTGCCCACGGCTCTGCGGGGATTGTGCGTCCGACCCGCGCCGGTTCTCCAGCCGGCCTAAAATAACGCAAAACCAGCCTCTCCCCCTGGAGCTCACAGCCAAAGGCGAAACTTTTCTAAGTGCCTACGGCTCTGCGGGCTGTTGAGTCCGCCCCGCGCCGGTTCGTCGGTCGGCCTCAAAAAGCGAAAAATCAGCCTCTCTCCCCGGAGCTCGACTCGAGTTGAGAATTATACATGAAAAAATAACCAATTTCATCGTTTGGTTCATGTTTTACACGCGTTTTAAATTTTATTGCCGAAATCGCTTTTTCTCGCCGAGATAAGCACGTTTTCTGAAATGCCACTCTCCCGTCACTCTGGTTAAAGTGTTATGAAAAAAAAGGCTGTTGGGGGCTAGGGAGTATCGAGTTGATCATTATACATGAAGAAATAACCAATTTCATCGTTTGGTTTATGTTTTACACGCGTTTTAAATTTTATTGCCGAAATCGCTTTTTCTCGCCGAGATAAGCACGTTTTCTGAAATGCCGCTCTCCCGTCACTCTGGTTAAAGTGTTATGAAAAAAAAGGCTGTTGGGGGCTAGGGAGTATCGAGTTGATCATTATACATGAAGAAATAACCAATTTCATCGTTTGGTTTATGTTTTACACGCGTTTTAAATTTTATTGCCGAAATCGCTTTTTCTCGCCGAGATAAGCACGTTTTCTGAAATGCCGCTCTCCCGTCACTCTGGTTAAAGTGTTATGAAAAAAAAAGGCTGTTGGGGGCTAGGGAGTATCGAGTTGATCATTATACATGAAGAAATAACCAATTTCATCGTTTGGTTTATGTTTTACACGCGTTTTAAATTTTATTGCCGAAATCGCTATTTCTCGCCGAGATAAGCACGTTTTCTGAATTGCCGCTCTCCCGTCACTCTGGTTAAAGTGTTATGAAAAAAAAGGCTGTTGGGGGCTAGGGAGTATCGAGTTGATCATTATACATGAAGAAATAACCAATTTCATCGTTTGGTTTATGTTTTACACGCGTTTTAAATTTTATTGCCGAAATCGCTTTTTCTCGCCGAGATAAGCACGTTTTCTGAAATGCCGCTCTCCCGTCACTCTGGTTAAAGTGTTATGAAAAAAAAGGCTGTTGGGGGCTAGGGAGTATCGAGTTGATCATTATACATGAAGAAATAACCAATTTCATCGTTTGGTTTATGTTTTACACGCGTTTTAAATTTTATTGCCGAAATCGCTTTTTCTCGCCGAGATAAGCACGTTTTATGAAATGCCGCTCTCCCGTCACTCTGGTTAAAGTGTTATGAAAAAAAAGGCTGTTGGGGGCTAGGGAGTATCGAGTTGATCATTATACATGAAGAAATAACCAATTTCATCATTTGGTTTATGTTTTACACGCGTTTTAAATTTTATTGCAGAAATCGCTTTTTCTCGCCGAGATAAGCACGTTTTCTGAAATGCCGCTCTCCCGTCACTCTGGTTAAAGTGTTATGAAAAAAAAGGCTGTTGGGGGCTAGGGAGTATCGAGTTGATCATTATACATGAAGAAATAACCAATTTCATCGTTTGGTTTATGTTTTACACGCGTTTTAAATTTTATTGCCGAATTTGCTTTTTCTCGCCGAGATAAGCACGTTTTCTGAAATGCCGCTCTCCCGTCACTCTGGTTAAAGTGTTATGAAAAAAAAGGCTGTTGGGGGCTAGGGAGTATCGAGTTGATCATTATACATGAAGAAATAACCAATTTCATCGTTTGGTTTATGTTTTACACGCTGCTGAGCTCCAGCTGGAAGTGTAAAAAGAACCGGATTGGTTTAAAAAAGAACCGGGCTGGTTAAAAAAAGAACCGGGCGACCCGGTAAAATTGCTTAGCCGGGGCTCTGGAAGCCTAACACGGCGTGATCTTGTCCAAAAAGCCGCTGCTGAGCTCCAGCTGGAAGTGTAAAAAGAACCGGGCTGGTTAAAAAAAAGAACCGGGCGACCCGGTAAAATTGCTTAGCCGGGGCTCTGGAAGCCTAACACGGCGTGATCTTGTCCAAAAAGCCGCTGCTGAGCTCCAGCTGGAAGTGTAAAAAGAACCGGGCTGGTTAAAAAAAAGAACCGGGCGGCCCGGTAAAATTGCTTAGCCAGGGTCCTGGAAGCATAACCCGGCGTGATACTGTGCAAAAAGCCGCTGCTGAGCTCCAGCTGGACGTGTAAAAAGAACCGGGCTGGTTAAAAAAAGAACCGGGCTGGTTAAAAAAAGAACCGGGCGACCCGGTAAAATTGCTTAGCCGGGGCTCTGGAAGCCTAACACGGCGTGATCTTGTCCAAAAAGCCGCTGCTGAGCTCCAGCTGGAAGTGTAAAAAGAACCGGGCTGGTTAAAAAAAAGAACCGGGCGACCCGGTAAAATTGCTTAGCCGGGGCTCTGGAAGCCTAACACGGCGTGATCTTGTCCAAAAAGCCGCTGCTGAGCTCCAGCTGGAAGTGTAAAAAGAACCGGGCTGGTTAAAAAAAAGAACCGGGCGGCCCGGTAAAATTGCTTAGCCGGGGTCCTGGAAGCCTAACCCGGCGTTATACTGTGCAAAAAGCCGCTGCTGAGCTCCAGCTGGAAGTGTAAAAAGAACCGGGCTGGTTAAAAAAAAAGAACCGGGCGACCCGGTAAAATTGCTTAGCCGGGGCTCTGGAAGCCTAACACGGCGTGATCTTGTCCAAAAAGCCGCTGCTGAGCTCCAGCTGGAAGTGCAAAAAGAACCGGGCTTGTTAAAAAAAAGAACCGGGCGGCCCGTTAAAATTGCTTAGCCAGGGCTCTGGAAGCCTAACCAGGCGTGATCTTGTCCAAAAAGCCGCTCGTGAGCTCCAGCTGGAAGTGTAAAAAGAACCGGGCTGGTTAAAAAAAAGAACCGGGCGGCCCGGTAAAATTGCTTAGCCGGGGCTCTGGAAGCCTAACACGGCGTGATCTTGTCCAAAAAGCCGCTCGTGAGCTCCAGCTGGAAGTGTAAAAAGAACCGGGCTGGTTCAAAAAAAGAACCGGGCGGCCCGGTAAAATTGCTTAGCCGAGGTCCTGGAAGCCTAACCCGGCGTGATCTTGCGCAAAAAGCCGCTGCTGAGCTCCAGCTGGAAGTGTAAAAAGAACCGGGCTGGTTCAAAAAAAGAACCGGGCGGCCCGGTAAAATTGCTTAGCCGGGGTCCTGGAAGCCTAACGCGGCGTGATCTTGCCCGAAAGTCGGCCTCTATACTTCCATATTAGGTACCAGGCGCTCAGAGCCAACTTGGCAAACATTTTCTAAGTGCCCACGGCTCTGCGGGGATTGTGCGTCCGACCCGCGCCGGTTCTCCAGCCGGCCTAAAATAACGCAAAACCAGCCTCTCCCCCTGGAGCTCACAGCCAAAGGCGAAACTTTTCTAAGTGCCTACGGCTCTGCGGGCTTTTGAGTCCGCCCCGCGCCGGTTCGTCGGTCGGCCTCAAAAAGCGAAAAATCAGCCTCTCTCCCTGGAGCTCGACTCGAGTTGATTATTATACATGAAGAAATAACCAATTTCATCGTTTGGTTTATGTTTTACACGCGTTTTAAATTTTATTGCCGAAATCGCTTTTTCTCGCCGAGATAAGCACGTTTTCTGAAATGCCGCTCTCCCGTCACTCTGGTTAAAGTGTTATGAAAAAAAAGGCTGTTGGGGGCTAGGGAGTATCGAGTTGATCATTATACATGAAGAAATAACCAATTTCATCGTTTGGTTTATGTTTTACACGCGTTTTAAATTGTATTGCCGAAATCGCTTTTTCTCGCCGAGATAAGCACGTTTTCTGAAATGCCGCTCTCCCGTCACTCTGGTTAAAGTGTTATGAAAAAAAAGGCTGTTGGGGGCTAGGGAGTATCGAGTTGATCATTATACATGAAGAAATAACCAATTTCATCGTTTGGTTTATGTTTTACACGCGTTTTAAATTTTATTGCCGAAATCGCTTTTTCTCGCCGAGATAAGCACGTTTTCTGAAATGCCACTCTCCCGTCACTCTGGTTAAAGTGTTATGAAAAAAATGGCTGTTGGGGCTAGGGAGTATCGAGTTGATCATTATACATGAAGAAATAACCAATTTCATCGTTTGGTTTATGTTTTACACGCGTTTTAAATTTTATTGCCGAAATCGCTTTTTCTCGCCGAGATAAGCACGTTTTCTGAAATGCCGCTCTCCCGTCACTCTGGTTAAAGTGTTATGAAAAAAAAGGCTGTTGGAGGCTAGGGAGTATCGAGTTGATCATTATACATGAAGAAATAACCAATTTCATCGTTTGGTTTATGTTTTACACGCGTTTTAAATTTTATTGCCGACATCGCTTTTTCTCGCCGAGATAAGCACGTTTTCTGAAATGCCGCTCTCCCGTCACTCTGGTTAAAGTGTTATGAAAAAAAAGGCTGTTGGGGGCTAGGGAGTATCGAGTTGATCATTATACATGAAGAAATAACCAATTTCATCGTTTGGTTTATGTTTTACACGCGTTTTAAATTTTATTGCCGAAATCGCTTTTTCTCGCCGAGATAAGCACGTTTTCTGAAATGCCACTCTCCCGTCACTCTGGTTAAAGTGTTATGAAAAAAAAGGCTGTTGGGGGCTAGGGAGTATCGAGTTGATCATTATACATGAAGAAATAACCAATTTCATCGTTTGGTTTATGTTTTACACGCGTTTTAAATTTTATTGCCGAAATCGCTTTTTCTCGCCGAGATAAGCACGTTTTCTGAAATGCCGCTCTCCCGTCACTCTGGTTAAAGTGTTATGAAAAAAAAAGGCTGTTGGGGGCTAGGGAGTATCGAGTTGATCATTATACATGAAGAAATAACCAATTTCATCGTTTGGTTTATGTTTTACACGCGTTTTAAATTTTATTGCCGAAATCGCTTTTTCTCGCCGAGATAAGCACGTTTTCTGAAATGCCGCTCTCCCGTCACTCTGGTTAAAGTGTTATGAAAAAAAAGGCTGTTGGGGGCTAGGGAGTATCGAGTTGATCATTATACATGAAGAAATAACCAATTTCATCGTTTGGTTTATGTTTTACACGCGTTTTAAATTTTATTGCCGAAATCGCTTTTTCTTGCCGAGATAAGCACGTTTTCTGAATTGCCGCTCTCCCGTCACTCTGGTTAAAGTGTTATGAAAAAAAAGGCTGTTGGGGGCTAGGGAGTATCGTGTTGATCATTATACATGAAGAAATAACCAATTTCATCGTTTGGTTTATGTTTTACACGCGTTTTAAATTTTATTGCCGAAATCGCTTTTTCTCGCCGAGATAAGCACGTTTTCTGAAATGCCACTCTCCCGTCACTCTGGTTAAAGTGTTATGAAAAAAAAGGCTGTTGGGGGCTAGGGAGTATCGAGTTGATCATTATACATGAAGAAATAACCAATTTCATCGTTTGGTTTATGTTTTACACGCTGCTGAGCTCCAGCTGGAAGTGTAAAAAGAACCGGATTGGTTTAAAAAAGAACCGGGCTGGTTAAAAAAAGAACCGGGCGACCCGGTAAAATTGCTTAGCCGGGGCTATGGAAGCCTAACACGGCATGATCTTGTCCAAAAAGCCGCTGCTGAGCTCCAGCTGGAAGTGTAAAAAGAACCGGGCTGGTTAAAAAAAAGAACCGGGCGACCCGGTAAAATTGCTTAGCCGGGGCTCTGGAAGCCTAACACGGCGTGATCTTGTCCAAAAAGCCGCTGCTGAGCTCCAGCTGGAAGTGTAAAAAGAACCGGGCTGGTTAAAAAAAAGAACCGGGCGGCCCGGTAAAATTGCTTAGCCAGGGTCCTGGAAGCATAACCCGGCGTGATACTGTGCAAAAAGCCGCTGCTGAGCTCCAGCTGGACGTGTAAAAAGAACCGGGCTGGTTAAAAAAAGAACCGGGCTGGTTAAAAAAAGAACCGGGCGACCCGGTAAAATTGCTTAGCCGGGGCTCTGGAAGCCTAACACGGCGTGATCTTGTCCAAAAAGCCGCTGCTGAGCTCCAGCTGGAAGTGTAAAAAGAACCGGGCTGGTTAAAAAAAAGAACCGGGCGACCCGGTAAAATTGCTTAGCCGGGGCTCTGGAAGCCTAACACGGCGTGATCTTGTCCAAAAAGCCGCTGCTGAGCTCCAGCTGGAAGTGTAAAAAGAACCGGGCTGGTTAAAAAAAAGAACCGGGCAGCCCGGTAAAATTGCTTAGCCGGGGTCCTGGAACCCTAACCCGGCGTGATACTGTGCAAAAAGCCGCTGCTGAGCTCCAGCTGGAAGTGTAAAAAGAACCGGGCTGGTTAAAAAAAAAGAACCGGGCGACCCGGTAAAATTGCTTAGCCGGGGCTCTGGAAGCCTAACACGGCGTGATCTTGTCCAAAAAGCCGCTGCTGAGCTCCAGCTGGAAGTGCAAAAAGAACCGGGCTTGTTAAAAAAAAGAACCGGGCGGCCCGTTAAAATTGCTTAGCCAGGGCTCTGGAAGCCTAACCAGGCGTGATCTTGTCCAAAAAGCCGCTCGTGAGCTCCAGCTGGAAGTGTAAAAAGAACCGGGCTGGTTAAAAAAAAGAACCGGGCGGCCCGGTAAAATTGCTTAGCCGGGGCTCTGGAAGCCTAACACGGCGTGATCTTGTCCAAAAAGCCGCTCGTGAGCTCCAGCTGGAAGTATAAAAAGAACCGGGCTGGTTCAAAAAAAGAACCGGGCGGCCCGGTAAAATTGCTTAGCCGAGGTCCTGGAAGCCTAACCCGGCGTGATCTTGCGCAAAAAGCCGCTGCTGAGCTCCAGCTGGAAGTGTAAAAAGAACCGGGCTGGTTCAAAAAAAGAACCGGGCGGCCCGGTAAAATTGCTTAGCCGGGGTCCTGGAAGCCTAACGCGGCGTGATCTTGCCCGAAAGTCGGCCTCTATACTTCCATATTAGGTACCAGGCGCTCAGAGCCAACTTGGCAAAAATTTTCTAAGTGCCCACGGCTCTGCGGGGATTGTGCGTCCGACCCGCGCCGGTTCTCCAGCCGGCCTAAAATAACGCAAAACCAGCCTCTCCCCCTGGAGCTCACAGCCAAAGGCGAAACTTTTCTAAGTGCCTACGGCTCTGCGGGCTTTTGAGTCCGCCCCGCGCCGGTTCGTCGGTCGGCCTCAAAAAGCGAAAAATCAGCCTCTCTCCCTGGAGCTCGACTTGAGTTGATTATTATACATGAAGAAATAACCAATTTCATCGTTTGGTTTATGTTTTACACGCGTTTTAAATTGTATTGCCGAAATCGCTTTTTCTCGCCGAGATAAGCACGTTTTCTGAAATGCCGCTATCCCGTCACTCTGGTTAAAGTGTTATGAAAAAAAAGGCTGTTGGGGGCTAGGGAGTATCGAGTTGATCATTATACATGAAGAAATAACCAATTTCATCGTTTGGTTTATGTTTTACACGCGTTTTAAATTTTATTGCCGAAATCGCTTTTTCTCGCCGAGATAAGCACGTTTTCTGAAATGCCGCTCTCCCGTCACTCTGGTTAAAGTGTTATGAAAAAAAAGGCTGTTGGGGGCTAGGGAGTATCGAGTTGATCATTATACATGAAGAAATAACCAATTTCATCGTTTGGTTTATGTTTTACACGCGTTTTAAATTTTATTACCGAAATCGCTTTTTCTCGCCGAGATAAGCACGTTTTCTGAAATGCCGCTCTCCCGTCACTCTAGTTAAAGTGTTATGAAAAAAAAGGCTGTTGGGGGCTAGGGAGTATCGAGTTGATCATTATACATGAAGAAATAACCAATTTCATCGTTTGGTTTATGTTTTACACGCGTTTTAAATTTTATTGCCGAAATCGCTTTTTCTCGCCGAGATAAGCACGTTTTCTGAAATGCCGCTCTCCCGTCACTCTGGTTAAAGTGTTATGAAAAAAAGGCTGTTGGGGGCTAGGGAGTATCGAGTTGATCATTATACATGAAGAAATAACCAATTTCATCGTTTGGTTTATGTTTTACACGCGTTTTAAATTTTATTGCCGAAATCACTTTTTCTCGCCGAGATAAGCACGTTTTCTGAAATGCCACTCTCCCGTCACTCTGGTTAAAGTGTTATGAAAAAAAAGGCTGTTGGGGGCTAGGGAGTATCGAGTTGATCATTATACATGAAGAAATAACCAATTTCATCGTTTGGTTTATGTTTTACACGCGTTTTAAATTTTATTGCCGAAATCGCTTTTTCTCGCCGAGATAAGCACGTTTTCTGAAATGCCGCTATCCCGTCACTCTGGTTAAAGTGTTATGAAAAAAAAGGCTGTTGGGGGCTAGGGAGTATCGAGTTGATCATTATACATGAAGAAATAACCAATTTCATCGTTTGGTTTATGTTTTACACGCGTTTTAAATTTTATTGCCGAAATCGCTTTTTCTCGCCGAGATAAGCACGTTTTCTGAAATGCCGCTCTCCCGTCACTCTGGTTAAAGTGTTATGAAAAAAAAAGGCTGTTGGGGGCTAGGGAGTATCGAGTTGATCATTATACATGAAGAAATAACCAATTTCATCGTTTGGTTTATGTTTTACACGCGTTTTAAATTTTATTGCCGAAATCGCTTTTTCTCGCCGAGATAAGCACGTTTTCTGAAATGCCGCTCTCCTGTCACTCTGGTTAAAGTGTTATGAAAAAAAAGGCTGTTGGGGGCTAGGGAGTATCGAGTTGATCATTATATATGAAGAAATAACCAATTTCATCGTTTGGTTTATGTTTTACACGCGTTTTAAATTTTATTGCCGAAATCGCTTTTTCTCGCCGAGATAAGCACGTTTTCTGAAATGCCGCTTTCCCGTCACTCTGGTTAAAGTGTTATGAAAAAAAAAGGCTGTTGGGGGCTAGGGAGTATCGAGTTGATCATTATACATGAAGAAATAACCAATTTCATCGTTTGGTTTATGTTTTACACGCTGCTGAGCTCCAGCTGGAAGTGTAAAAAGAACCGGATTGGTTAAAAAAAGAACCGGGCTGGTTAAAAAAAGAACCGGGCGACCCGGTAAAATTGCTTAGCCGGGGCTCTGGAAGCCTAACACGGCGTGATCTTGTCCAAAAAGCCGCTGCTGAGCTCCAGCTGGAAGTGTAAAAAGAACCGGGCTGGTTAAAAAAAAGAACCGGGCGACCCGGTAAAATTGCTTAGCCGGGGCTCTGGAAGCCTAACACGGCGTGATCTTGTCCAAAAAGCCGCTGCTGAGCTCCAGCTGGAAGTGTAAAAAGAACCGGGCTGGTTAAAAAAAAGAACCGGGCGGCCCGGTAAAATTGCTTAGCCGGGGTCCTGGAAGCCTAACCCGGCGTGATACTGTGCAAAAAGTCGCTGCTGAGCTCCAGCTGGAAGTGTAAAAAGAACCGGGCTGGTTAAAAAAAAAAAAGAACCGGGCGACCCGGTAAAATTGCTTAGCCGGGGCTCTGGAAGCCTAACACGGCGTGACCTTGTCAAAAAAGCCGCTGCTGAGCTCCAGCTGGAAGTGCAAAAAGAACCGGGCTTGTTAAAAAAAAGAACCGGGCGGCCCGTTAAAATTGCTTAGCCAGGGCTCTGGAAGCCTAACCAGGCGTGATCTTGTCCAAAAAGCCGCTCGTGAGCTCCAGCTGGAAGTGTAAAAAGAACCGGGCTGGTTAAAAAAAAGAACCGGGCGGCCCGGTAAAATTGCTTAGCCGGGGTCCTGGAAGCCTAACCCGGCGTGATATTGTCCAAAAAGCCGCTGCTGAGCTCCAGCTGGAAGTGTAAAAAGAACCGGGCGGGCCGGTAAAATTGCTTAGCCGGGGCTCTGGAAGCCTAACACGGCGTGATCTTGTCCAAAAAGCCGCTCGTGAGCTCCAGCTGGAAGTGTAAAAAGAACCGGGCTGGTTCAAAAAAAGAACCGGGCGGCCCGGTAGAATTGCTTAGCCGAGGTCCTGGAAGCCTAACCCGGCGTGATCTTGCGCAAAAAGCCGCTGCTGAGCTCCAGCTGGAAGTGTAAAAAGAACCGGGCTGGTTCAAAAAAAGAACCGGGCGGCCCGGTAAAATTGCTTAGCCGGGGTCCTGGAAGCCTAACGCGGCGTGATCTTGCCCGAAAGCCGGCCTCTATACTTCCATATTAGGTACCAGGCGCTCAGAGCCAACTTGGCAAAAATTTTCTAAGTGCCCACGTCTCTGCGGGGATTGTGCGTCCGACCCGCGCCGGTTCTCCAGCCGGCCTAAAATAACGCAAAACCAGCCTCTCCCCCTGGAGCTCACAGCCAAAGGCGAAACTTTTCTAAGTGCCTACGGCTCTGCGGGCTTTTGAGTCCGCCCCGCGCCGGTTCGTCGGTCGGCCTCAAAAAGCGAAAAATCAGCCTCTCTCCCTGGAGCTCGACTCGAGTTGATTATTATACATGAAAAAATAACCAATTTCATCGGTTGGTTTATGTTTCACACGCGTTTTAAATTTTATTGCCGAAATCGCTTTTTCTCGCCGAGATAAGCACATTTTCTGAAATGCCGCTCTCCCGTCACTCTGGTTAAAGTGTTATGGAAAAAAAGGCTGTTGGGGGCTAGGGAGTATCGAGTTGATCATTATACATGAAGAAATAACCAATTTCATCGTTTGGTTTATGTTTTACACGCGTTTTAAATTTTATTGCCGAAATCGCTTTTTCTCGCCGAGATAAGCACGTTTTCTGAAATGCCGCTCTCCCGTCACTCTGGTTAAAGTGTTATGAAAAAAAAGGCTGTTGGGGGCTAGGGAGTATCGAGTTGATCATTATACATGAAGAAATAACCAATTTCATCGTTTGGTTTATGTTTTACACGCGTTTTAAATTGTATTGCCGAAATCGCTTTTTCTCGCCGAGATAAGCACGTTTTCTGAAATGCCGCTCTCCCGTCACTCTGGTTAAAGTGTTATGAAAAAAAAGGCTGTTGGGGGCTAGGGAGTATCGAGTTGATCATTATACATGAAGAAATAACCAATTTCATCGTTTGGTTTATGTTTTACACGCGTTTTAAATTTTATTGCCGAAATCGCTTTTTCTCGCCGAGATAAGCACGTTTTCTGAAATGCCGCTATCCCGTCACTCTGGTTAAAGTGTTTTGAAAAAAAAGGCTGTTGGGGGCTAGGGAGTATCGAGTTGATCATTATACATAAAGAAATAACCAATTTCATCGTTTGGTTTATGTTTTACACGCGTTTTAAATTTTATTGCCGAAATCGCTTTTTCTCGCCGAGATAAGCACGTTTTCTGAAATGCCGCTCTCCCGTCACTCTGGTTAAAGTGTTATGAAAAAAAAGGCTGTTGGGGGCTAGGGAGTATCGAGTTGATCATTATACATGAAGAAATAACCAATTTCATCGTTTGGTTTATGTTTTACACGCGTTTTAAATTGTATTGCCGAAATCGCTTTTTCTCGCCGAGATAAGCACGTTTTCTGAAATGCCGCTCTCCCGTCACTCTGGTTAAAGTGTTATGAAAAAAAAGGCTGTTGGGGGCTAGGGAGTATCGAGTTGATCATTATACATGAAGAAATAACCAATTTCATCGTTTGGTTTATGTTTTACACGCGTTTTAAATTTTATTGCCGAAATCGCTTTTTCTCGCCGAGATAAGCACGTTTTCTGAAATGCCACTCTCCCGTCACTCTGGTTAAAGTGTTATGAAAAAAAAGGCTGTTGGGGGCTAGGGAGTATCGAGTTGATCATTATACATGAAGAAATAACCAATTTCATCGTTTGGTTTATGTTTTACACGCGTTTTAAATTTTATTGCCGAAATCGCTTTTTCTCGCCGAGATAAGCACGTTTTCTGAAATGCCGCTCTCCCGTCACTCTGGTTAAAGTGTTATGAAAAAAAAAGGCTGTTGGGGGCTAGGGAGTATCGAGTTGATCATTATACATGAAGAAATAACCAATTTCATCGTTTGGTTTATGTTTTACACGCGTTTTAAATTTTATTGCCGAAATCGCTTTTTCTCGCCGAGATAAGCACGTTTTCTGAAATGCCGCTCTCCCGTCACTCTGGTTAAAGTGTTATGAAAAAAAAGGCTGTTGGGGGCTAGGGAGTATCGAGTTGATCATTATACATGAAGAAATAACCAATTTCATCGTTTGGTTTATGTTTTACACGCGTTTTAAATTTTATTGCCGAAATCGCTTTTTCTCGCCGAGATAAGCACGTTTTCTGAATTGCCGCTCTCCCGTCACTCTGGTTAAAGTGTTATGAAAAAAAAGGCTGTTGGGGGCTAGGGAGTATCGAGTTGATCATTATACATGAAGAAATAACCAATTTCATCGTTTGGTTTATGTTTTACACGCGTTTTAAATTTTATTGCCGAAATCGCTTTTTCTCGCCGAGATAAGCACGTTTTCTGAAATGCCGCTCTCCCGTCACTCTGGTTAAAGTGTTATGAAAAAAAAGGCTGTTGGGGGCTAGGGAGTATCGAGTTGATCATTATACATGAAGAAATAACCAATTTCATCGTTTGGTTTATGTTTTACACGCGTTTTAAATTTTATTGCCGAAATCGCTTTTTCTCGCCGAGATAAGCACGTTTTCTGAAATGCCGCTCTCCCGTCACTCTGGTTAAAGTGTTATGGAAAAAAAGGCTGTTGGGGGCTAGGGAGTATCGAGTTGATCATTATACATGAAGAAATAACCAATTTCATCATTTGGTTTATGTTTTACACGCGTTTTAAATTTTATTGCCGAAATCGCTTTTTCTCGCCGAGATAAGCACGTTTTCTGAAATGCCGCTCTCCCGTCACTCTGGTTAAAGTGTTATGAAAAAAAAAGGCTGTTGGGGGCTAGGGAGTATCGAGTTGATTATTATACATGAAGAAATAACCAATTTCATCGTTTGGTTTATGTTTTACACGCGTTTTAAATTTTATTGCCGAATTTGCTTTTTCTCGCCGAGATAAGCACGATTTCTGAAATGCCGCTCTCCCGTCACTCTGGTTAAAGTGTTATGAAAAAAAAGGCTGTTGGGGGCTTGGGAGTATCGAGTTGATCATTATACATGAAGAAATAACCAATTTCATCGTTTGGTTTATGTTTTACACGCTGCTGAGCTCCAGCTGGAAGTGTAAAAAGAACCGGATTGGTTTAAAAAAGAACCGGGCTGGTTAAAAAAAGAACCGGGCGACCCGGTAAAATTGCTTAGCCGGGGCTATGGAAGCCTAACACGGCATGATCTTGTCCAAAAAGCCGCTGCTGAGCTCCAGCTGGAAGTGTAAAAAGAACCGGGCTGGTTAAAAAAAAGAACCGGGCGACCCGGTAAAATTGCTTAGCCGGGGCTCTGGAAGCCTAACACGGCGTGATCTTGTCCAAAAAGCCGCTGCTGAGCTCCAGCTGGAAGTGTAAAAAGAACCGGGCTGGTTAAAAAAAAGAACCGGGCGGCCCGGTAAAATTGCTTAGCCAGGGTCCTGGAAGCATAACCCGGCGTGATACTGTGCAAAAAGCCGCTGCTGAGCTCCAGCTGGACGTGTAAAAAGAACCGGGCTGGTTAAAAAAAGAACCGGGCTGGTTAAAAAAAGAACCGGGCGACCCGGTAAAATTGCTTAGCCGGGGCTCTGGAAGCCTAACACGGCGTGATCTTGTCCAAAAAGCCGCTGCTGAGCTCCAGCTGGAAGTGTAAAAAGAACCGGGCTGGTTAAAAAAAAGAACCGGGCGACCCGGTAAAATTGCTTAGCCGGGGCTCTGGAAGCCTAACACGGCGTGATCTTGTCCAAAAAGCCGCTGCTGAGCTCCAGCTGGAAGTGTAAAAAGAACCGGGCTGGTTAAAAAAAAGAACCGGGCAGCCCGGTAAAATTGCTTAGCCGGGGTCCTGGAACCCTAACCCGGCGTGATACTGTGCAAAAAGCCGCTGCTGAGCTCCAGCTGGAAGTGTAAAAAGAACCGGGCTGGTTAAAAAAAAAGAACCGGGCGACCCGGTAAAATTGCTTAGCCGGGGCTCTGGAAGCCTAACACGGCGTGATCTTGTCCAAAAAGCCGCTGCTGAGCTCCAGCTGGAAGTGCAAAAAGAACCGGGCTTGTTAAAAAAAAGAACCGGGCGGCCCGTTAAAATTGCTTAGCCAGGGCTCTGGAAGCCTAACCAGGCGTGATCTTGTCCAAAAAGCCGCTCGTGAGCTCCAGCTGGAAGTGTAAAAAGAACCGGGCTGGTTAAAAAAAAGAACCGGGCGGCCCGGTAAAATTGCTTAGCCGGGGCTCTGGAAGCCTAACACGGCGTGATCTTGTCCAAAAAGCCGCTCGTGAGCTCCAGCTGGAAGTATAAAAAGAACCGGGCTGGTTCAAAAAAAGAACCGGGCGGCCCGGTAAAATTGCTTAGCCGAGGTCCTGGAAGCCTAACCCGGCGTGATCTTGCGCAAAAAGCCGCTGCTGAGCTCCAGCTGGAAGTGTAAAAAGAACCGGGCTGGTTCAAAAAAAGAACCGGGCGGCCCGGTAAAATTGCTTAGCCGGGGTCCTGGAAGCCTAACGCGGCGTGATCTTGCCCGAAAGTCGGCCTCTATACTTCCATATTAGGTACCAGGCGCTCAGAGCCAACTTGGCAAAAATTTTCTAAGTGCCCACGGCTCTGCGGGGATTGTGCGTCCGACCCGCGCCGGTTCTCCAGCCGGCCTAAAATAACGCAAAACCAGCCTCTCCCCCTGGAGCTCACAGCCAAAGGCGAAACTTTTCTAAGTGCCTACGGCTCTGCGGGCTTTTGAGTCCGCCCCGCGCCGGTTCGTCGGTCGGCCTCAAAAAGCGAAAAATCAGCCTCTCTCCCTGGAGCTCGACTTGAGTTGATTATTATACATGAAGAAATAACCAATTTCATCGTTTGGTTTATGTTTTACACGCGTTTTAAATTGTATTGCCGAAATCGCTTTTTCTCGCCGAGATAAGCACGTTTTCTGAAATGCCGCTATCCCGTCACTCTGGTTAAAGTGTTATGAAAAAAAAGGCTGTTGGGGGCTAGGGAGTATCGAGTTGATCATTATACATGAAGAAATAACCAATTTCATCGTTTGGTTTATGTTTTACACGCGTTTTAAATTTTATTGCCGAAATCGCTTTTTCTCGCCGAGATAAGCACGTTTTCTGAAATGCCGCTCTCCCGTCACTCTGGTTAAAGTGTTATGAAAAAAAAGGCTGTTGGGGGCTAGGGAGTATCGAGTTGATCATTATACATGAAGAAATAACCAATTTCATCGTTTGGTTTATGTTTTACACGCGTTTTAAATTTTATTACCGAAATCGTTTTTTCTCGCCGAGATAAGCACGTTTTCTGAAATGCCGCTCTCCCGTCACTCTAGTTAAAGTGTTATGAAAAAAAAGGCTGTTGGGGGCTAGGGAGTATCGAGTTGATCATTATACATGAAGAAATAACCAATTTCATCGTTTGGTTTATGTTTTACACGCGTTTTAAATTTTATTGCCGAAATCGCTTTTTCTCGCCGAGATAAGCACGTTTTCTGAAATGCCGCTCTCCCGTCACTCTGGTTAAAGTGTTATGAAAAAAAAAGGCTGTTGGGGGCTAGGGAGTATCGAGTTGATCATTATACATGAAGAAATAACCAATTTCATCGTTTGGTTTATGTTTTACACGCGTTTTAAATTTTATTGCCGAAATCACTTTTTCTCGCCGAGATAAGCACGTTTTCTGAAATGCCACTCTCCCGTCACTCTGGTTAAAGTGTTATGAAAAAAAAGGCTGTTGGGGGCTAGGGAGTATCGAGTTGATCATTATACATGAAGAAATAACCAATTTCATCGTTTGGTTTATGTTTTACACGCGTTTTAAATTTTATTGCCGAAATCGCTTTTTCTCGCCGAGATAAGCACGTTTTCTGAAATGCCGCTATCCCGTCACTCTGGTTAAAGTGTTATGAAAAAAAAGGCTGTTGGGGGCTAGGGAGTATCGAGTTGATCATTATACATGAAGAAATAACCAATTTCATCGTTTGGTTTATGTTTTACACGCGTTTTAAATTTTATTGCCGAAATCGCTTTTTCTCGCCGAGATAAGCACGTTTTCTGAAATGCCGCTCTCCCGTCACTCTGGTTAAAGTGTTATGAAAAAAAAAGGCTGTTGGGGGCTAGGGAGTATCGAGTTGATCATTATACATGAAGAAATAAGCAATTTCATCGTTTGGTTTATGTTTTACACGCGTTTTAAATTTTATTGCCGAAATCGCTTTTTCTCGCCGAGATAAGCACGTTTTCTGAAATGCCGCTCTCCTGTCACTCTGGTTAAAGTGTTATGAAAAAAAAGGCTGTTGGGGGCTAGGGAGTATCGAGTTGATCATTATATATGAAGAAATAACCAATTTCATCGTTTGGTTTATGTTTTACACGCGTTTTAAATTTTATTGCCGAAATCGCTTTTTCTCGCCGAGATAAGCACGTTTTCTGAAATGCCGCTTTCCCGTCACTCTGGTTAAAGTGTTATGAAAAAAAAAGGCTGTTGGGGGCTAGGGAGTATCGAGTTGATCATTATACATGAAGAAATAACCAATTTCATCGTTTGGTTTATGTTTTACACGCGTTTTAAATTGTATTGCCGAAATCGCTTTTTCTCGCCGAGATAAGCACGTTTTCTGAAATGCCGCTCTCCCGTCACTCTGGTTAAAGTGTTATGAAAAAAAAGGCTGTTGGGGGCTAGGGAGTATCGAGTTGATCATTATACATGAAGAAATAACCAATTTCATCGTTTGGTTTATGTTTTACACGCGTTTTAAATTTTATTGCCGAAATCGCTTTTTCTCGCCGAGATAAGCACGTTTTCTGAAATGCCACTCTCCCGTCACTCTGGTTAAAGTGTTATGAAAAAAAAGGCTGTTGGGGCTAGGGAGTATCGAGTTGATCATTATACATGAAGAAATAACCAATTTCATCGTTTGGTTTATGTTTTACACGCGTTTTAAATTTTATTGCCGAAATCGCTTTTTCTCGCCGAGATAAGCACGTTTTCTGAAATGCCGCTCTCCCGTCACTCTGGTTAAAGTGTTATGAAAAAAAAGGCTGTTGGAGGCTAGGGAGTATCGAGTTGATCATTATACATGAAGAAATAACCAATTTCATCGTTTGGTTTATGTTTTACACGCGTTTTAAATTTTATTGCCGAAATCGCTTTTTCTCGCCGAGATAAGCACGTTTTCTGAAATGCCGCTCTCCCGTCACTCTGGTTAAAGTGTTATGAAAAAAAAGGCTGTTGGGGGCTAGGAAGTATCGAGTTGATCATTATACATGAAGAAATAACCAATTTCATCGTTTGGTTTATGTTTTACACGCGTTTTAAATTTTATTGCCGAAATCGCTTTTTCTCGCCGAGATAAGCACGTTTTCTGAAATGCCACTCTCCCGTCACTCTGGTTAAAGTGTTATGAAAAAAAAGGCTGTTGGGGGCTAGGGAGTATCGAGTTGATCATTATACATGAAGAAATAACCAATTTCATCGTTTGGTTTATGTTTTACACGCGTTTTAAATTTTATTGCCGAAATCGCTTTTTCTCGCCGAGATAAGCACGTTTTCTGAAATGCCGCTCTCCCGTCACTCTGGTTAAAGTGTTATGAAAAAAAAAGGCTGTTGGGGGCTAGGGAGTATCGAGTTGATCATTATACATGAAGAAATAACCAATTTCATCGTTTGGTTTATGTTTTACACGCGTTTTAAATTTTATTGCCGAAATCGCTTTTTCTCGCCGAGATAAGCACGTTTTCTGAAATGCCGCTCTCCCGTCACTCTGGTTAAAGTGTTATGAAAAAAAAGGCTGTTGGGGGCTAGGGAGTATCGAGTTGATCATTATACATGAAGAAATAACCAATTTCATCGTTTGGTTTATGTTTTACACGCGTTTTAAATTTTATTGCCGAAATCGCTTTTTCTCGCCGAGATAAGCACGTTTTCTGAATTGCCGCTCTCCCGTCACTCTGGTTAAAGTGTTATGAAAAAAAAGGCTGTTGGGGGCTAGGGAGTATCGAGTTGATCATTATACATGAAGAAATAACCAATTTCATCGTTTGGTTTATGTTTTACACGCGTTTTAAATTTTATTGCCGAAATCGCTTTTTCTCGCCGAGATAAGCACGTTTTCTGAAATGCCGCTCTCCCGTCACTCTGGTTAAAGTGTTATGAAAAAAAAGGCTGTTGGGGGCTAGGGAGTATCGAGTTGATCATTATACATGAAGAAATAACCAATTTCATCGTTTAGTTTATGTTTTACACGCGTTTTAAATTTTATTGCCGAAATCGCTTTTTCTCGCCGAGATAAGCACGTTTTCTGAAATGCCGCTCTCCCGTCACTCTGGTTAAAGTGTTATGAAAAAAAAGGCTGTTGGGGGCTAGGGAGTATCGAGTTGATCATTATACATGAAGAAATAACCAATTTCATCATTTGGTTTATGTTTTACACGCGTTTTAAATTTTATTGCCGAAATCGCTTTTTCTCGCCGAGATAAGCACGTTTTCTGAAATGCCGCTCTCCCGTCACTCTGGTTAAAGTGTTATGAAAAAAAAGGCTGTTGGGGGCTAGGGAGTATCGAGTTGATTATTATACATGAAGAAATAACCAATTTCATCGTTTGGTTTATGTTTTACACGCGTTTTAAATTTTATTGCCGAATTTGCTTTTTCTCGCCGAGATAAGCACGTTTTCTGAAATGCCGCTCTCCCGTCACTCTGGTTAAAGTGTTATGAAAAAAAAGGCTGTTGGGGGCTTGGGAGTATCGAGTTGATCATTATACATGAAGAAATAACCAATTTCATCGTTTGGTTTATGTTTTACACGCTGCTGAGCTCCAGCTGGAAGTGTAAAAAGAACCGGATTGGTTTAAAAAAGAACCGGGCTGGTTAAAAAAAGAACCGGGCGACCCGGTAAAATTGCTTAGCCGGGGCTATGGAAGCCTAACACGGCATGATCTTGTCCAAAAAGCCGCTGCTGAGCTCCAGCTGGAAGTGTAAAAAGAACCGGGCTGGTTAAAAAAAAGAACCGGGCGACCCGGTAAAATTGCTTAGCCGGGGCTCTGGAAGCCTAACACGGCGTGATCTTGTCCAAAAAGCCGCTGCTGAGCTCCAGCTGGAAGTGTAAAAAGAACCGGGCTGGTTAAAAAAAAGAACCGGGCGGCCCGGTAAAATTGCTTAGCCAGGGTCCTGGAAGCATAACCCGGCGTGATACTGTGCAAAAAGCCGCTGCTGAGCTCCAGCTGGACGTGTAAAAAGAACCGGGCTGGTTAAAAAAAGAACCGGGCTGGTTAAAAAAAGAACCGGGCGACCCGGTAAAATTGCTTAGCCGGGGCTCTGGAAGCCTAACACGGCGTGACCTTGTCAAAAAAGCCGCTGCTGAGCTCCAGCTGGAAGTGTAAAAAGAACCGGGCTGGTTAAAAAAAAGAACCGGGCGACCCGGTAAAATTGCTTAGCCGGGGCTCTGGAAGCCTAACACGGCGTGATCTTGTCCAAAAAGCCGCTGCTGAGCTCCAGCTGGAAGTGTAAAAAGAACCGGGCTGGTTAAAAAAAAGAACCGGGCAGCCCGGTAAAATTGCTTAGCCGGGGTCCTGGAACCCTAACCCGGCGTGATACTGTGCAAAAAGCCGCTGCTGAGCTCCAGCTGGAAGTGTAAAAAGAACCGGGCTGGTTAAAAAAAAAGAACCGGGCGACCCGGTAAAATTGCTTAGCCGGGGCTCTGGAAGCCTAACACGGCGTGACCTTGTCAAAAAAGCCGCTGCTGAGCTCCAGCTGGAAGTGCAAAAAGAACCGGGCTTGTTAAAAAAAAGAACCGGGCGGCCCGTTAAAATTGCTTAGCCAGGGCTCTGGAAGCCTAACCAGGCGTGATCTTGTCCAAAAAGCCGCTCGTGAGCTCCAGCTGGAAGTGTAAAAAGAACCGGGCTGGTTAAAAAAAAGAACCGGGCGGCCCGGTAAAATTGCTTAGCCGGGGTCCTGGAAGCCTAACCCGGCGTGATATTGTCCAAAAAGCCGCTGCTGAGCTCCAGCTGGAAGTGTAAAAAGAACCGGGCGGGCCGGTAAAATTGCTTAGCCGGGGCTCTGGAAGCCTAACACGGCGTGATCTTGTCCAAAAAGCCGCTCGTGAGCTCCAGCTGGAAGTGTAAAAAGAACCGGGCTGGTTCAAAAAAAGAACCGGGCGGCCCGGTAGAATTGCTTAGCCGAGGTCCTGGAAGCCTAACCCGGCGTGATCTTGCGCAAAAAGCCGCTGCTGAGCTCCAGCTGGAAGTGTAAAAAGAACCGGGCTGGTTTAAAAAAAGAACCGGGCGGCCCGGTAAAATTGCTTAGCCGGGGTCCTGGAAGCCTAACGCGGCGTGATCTTGCCCGAAAGCCGGCCTCTATACTTCCATATTAGGTACCAGGCGCTCAGAGCCAACTTGGCAAAAATTTTCTAAGTGCCCACGTCTCTGCGGGGATTGTGCGTCCGACCCGCGCCGGTTCTCCAGCCGGCCTAAAATAACGCAAAACCAGCCTCTCCCCCTGGAGCTCACAGCCAAAGGCGAAACTTTTCTAAGTGCCTACGGCTCTGCGGGCTTTTGAGTCCGCCCCGCGCCGGTTCGTCGGTCGGCCTCAAAAAGCGAAAAATCAGCCTCTCTCCCTGGAGCTCGACTCGAGTTGATTATTATACATGAAAAAATAACCAATTTCATCGTTTGGTTTATGTTTCACACGCGTTTTAAATTTTATTGCCGAAATCGCTTTTTCTCGCCGAGATAAGCACGTTTTCTGAAATGCCGCTCTCCCGTCACTCTGGTTAAAGTGTTATGGAAAAAAAGGCTGTTGGGGGCTAGGGAGTATCGAGTTGATCATTATACATGAAGAAATAACCAATTTCATCGTTTGGTTTATGTTTTACACGCGTTTTAAATTTTATTGCCGAAATCGCTTTTTCTCGCCGAGATAAGCACGTTTTCTGAAATGCCGCTCTCCCGTCACTCTGGTTAAAGTGTTATGAAAAAAAAGGCTGTTGGGGGCTAGGGAGTATCGAGTTGATCATTATACATGAAGAAATAACCAATTTCATCGTTTGGTTTATGTTTTACACGCGTTTTAAATTTTATTGCCGAAATCGCTTTTTCTCGCCGAGATAAGCACGTTTTCTGAAATGCCGCTATCCCGTCACTCTGGTTAAAGTGTTTTGAAAAAAAAGGCTGTTGGGGGCTAGGGAGTATCGAGTTGATCATTATACATAAAGAAATAACCAATTTCATCGTTTGGTTTATGTTTTACACGCGTTTTAAATTTTATTGCCGAAATCGCTTTTTCTCGCCGAGATAAGCACGTTTTCTGAAATGCCGCTCTCCCGTCACTCTGGTTAAAGTGTTATGAAAAAAAAGGCTGTTGGGGGCTAGGGAGTATCGAGTTGATCATTATACATGAAGAAATAACCAATTTCATCGTTTGGTTTATGTTTTACACGCGTTTTAAATTGTATTGCCGAAATCGCTTTTTCTCGCCGAGATAAGCACGTTTTCTGAAATGCCGCTCTCCCGTCACTCTGGTTAAAGTGTTATGAAAAAAAAGGCTGTTGGGGGCTAGGGAGTATCGAGTTGATCATTATACATGAAGAAATAACCAATTTCATCGTTTGGTTTATGTTTTACACGCGTTTTAAATTTTATTGCCGAAATCGCTTTTTCTCGCCGAGATAAGCACGTTTTCTGAAATGCCACTCTCCCGTCACTCTGGTTAAAGTGTTATGAAAAAAAAGGCTGTTGGGGCTAGGGAGTATCGAGTTGATCATTATACATGAAGAAATAACCAATTTCATCGTTTGGTTTATGTTTTACACGCGTTTTAAATTTTATTGCCGAAATCGCTTTTTCTCGCCGAGATAAGCACGTTTTCTGAAATGCCGCTCTCCCGTCACTCTGGTTAAAGTGTTATGAAAAAAAAGGCTGTTGGAGGCTAGGGAGTATCGAGTTGATCATTATACATGAAGAAATAACCAATTTCATCGTTTGGTTTATGTTTTACACGCGTTTTAAATTTTATTGCCGAAATCGCTTTTTCTCGCCGAGATAAGCACGTTTTCTGAAATGCCGCTCTCCCGTCACTCTGGTTAAAGTGTTATGAAAAAAAAGGCTGTTGGGGGCTAGGAAGTATCGAGTTGATCATTATACATGAAGAAATAACCAATTTCATCGTTTGGTTTATGTTTTACACGCGTTTTAAATTTTATTGCCGAAATCGCTTTTTCTCGCCGAGATAAGCACGTTTTCTGAAATGCCACTCTCCCGTCACTCTGGTTAAAGTGTTATGAAAAAAAAGGCTGTTGGGGGCTAGGGAGTATCGAGTTGATCATTATACATGAAGAAATAACCAATTTCATCGTTTGGTTTATGTTTTACACGCGTTTTAAATTTTATTGCCGAAATCGCTTTTTCTCGCCGAGATAAGCACGTTTTCTGAAATGCCGCTCTCCCGTCACTCTGGTTAAAGTGTTATGAAAAAAAAAGGCTGTTGGGGGCTAGGGAGTATCGAGTTGATCATTATACATGAAGAAATAACCAATTTCATCGTTTGGTTTATGTTTTACACGCGTTTTAAATTTTATTGCCGAAATCGCTTTTTCTCGCCGAGATAAGCACGTTTTCTGAAATGCCGCTCTCCCGTCACTCTGGTTAAAGTGTTATGAAAAAAAAGGCTGTTGGGGGCTAGGGAGTATCGAGTTGATCATTATACATGAAGAAATAACCAATTTCATCGTTTGGTTTATGTTTTACACGCGTTTTAAATTTTATTGCCGAAATCGCTTTTTCTCGCCGAGATAAGCACGTTTTCTGAATTGCCGCTCTCCCGTCACTCTGGTTAAAGTGTTATGAAAAAAAAGGCTGTTGGGGGCTAGGGAGTATCGAGTTGATCATTATACATGAAGAAATAACCAATTTCATCGTTTGGTTTATGTTTTACACGCGTTTTAAATTTTATTGCCGAAATCGCTTTTTCTCGCCGAGATAAGCACGTTTTCTGAAATGCCGCTCTCCCGTCACTCTGGTTAAAGTGTTATGAAAAAAAAGGCTGTTGGGGGCTAGGGAGTATCGAGTTGATCATTATACATGAAGAAATAACCAATTTCATCGTTTAGTTTATGTTTTACACGCGTTTTAAATTTTATTGCCGAAATCGCTTTTTCTCGCCGAGATAAGCACGTTTTCTGAAATGCCGCTCTCCCGTCACTCTGGTTAAAGTGTTATGAAAAAAAAGGCTGTTGGGGGCTAGGGAGTATCGAGTTGATCATTATACATGAAGAAATAACCAATTTCATCATTTGGTTTATGTTTTACACGCGTTTTAAATTTTATTGCCGAAATCGCTTTTTCTCGCCGAGATAAGCACGTTTTCTGAAATGCCGCTCTCCCGTCACTCTGGTTAAAGTGTTATGAAAAAAAAGGCTGTTGGGGGCTAGGGAGTATCGAGTTGATTATTATACATGAAGAAATAACCAATTTCATCGTTTGGTTTATGTTTTACACGCGTTTTAAATTTTATTGCCGAATTTGCTTTTTCTCGCCGAGATAAGCACGTTTTCTGAAATGCCGCTCTCCCGTCACTCTGGTTAAAGTGTTATGAAAAAAAAGGCTGTTGGGGGCTTGGGAGTATCGAGTTGATCATTATACATGAAGAAATAACCAATTTCATCGTTTGGTTTATGTTTTACACGCTGCTGAGCTCCAGCTGGAAGTGTAAAAAGAACCGGATTGGTTTAAAAAAGAACCGGGCTGGTTAAAAAAAGAACCGGGCGACCCGGTAAAATTGCTTAGCCGGGGCTATGGAAGCCTAACACGGCATGATCTTGTCCAAAAAGCCGCTGCTGAGCTCCAGCTGGAAGTGTAAAAAGAACCGGGCTGGTTAAAAAAAAGAACCGGGCGACCCGGTAAAATTGCTTAGCCGGGGCTCTGGAAGCCTAACACGGCGTGATCTTGTCCAAAAAGCCGCTGCTGAGCTCCAGCTGGAAGTGTAAAAAGAACCGGGCTGGTTAAAAAAAAGAACCGGGCGGCCCGGTAAAATTGCTTAGCCAGGGTCCTGGAAGCATAACCCGGCGTGATACTGTGCAAAAAGCCGCTGCTGAGCTCCAGCTGGACGTGTAAAAAGAACCGGGCTGGTTAAAAAAAGAACCGGGCTGGTTAAAAAAAGAACCGGGCGACCCGGTAAAATTGCTTAGCCGGGGCTCTGGAAGCCTAACACGGCGTGACCTTGTCAAAAAAGCCGCTGCTGAGCTCCAGCTGGAAGTGTAAAAAGAACCGGGCTGGTTAAAAAAAAGAACCGGGCGACCCGGTAAAATTGCTTAGCCGGGGCTCTGGAAGCCTAACACGGCGTGATCTTGTCCAAAAAGCCGCTGCTGAGCTCCAGCTGGAAGTGTAAAAAGAACTGGGCTGGTTAAAAAAAAGAACCGGGCAGCCCGGTAAAATTGCTTAGCCGGGGTCCTGGAACCCTAACCCGGCGTGATACTGTGCAAAAAGCCGCTGCTGAGCTCCAGCTGGAAGTGTAAAAAGAACCGGGCTGGTTAAAAAAAAAGAACCGGGCGACCCGGTAAAATTGCTTAGCCGGGGCTCTGGAAGCCTAACACGGCGTGATCTTGTCCAAAAAGCCGCTGCTGAGCTCCAGCTGGAAGTGCAAAAAGAACCGGGCTTGTTAAAAAAAAGAACCGGGCGGCCCGTTAAAATTGCTTAGCCAGGGCTCTGGAAGCCTAACCAGGCGTGATCTTGTCCAAAAAGCCGCTCGTGAGCTCCAGCTGGAAGTATAAAAAGAACCGGGCTGGTTCAAAAAAAGAACCGGGCGGCCCGGTAAAATTGCTTAGCCGAGGTCCTGGAAGCCTAACCCGGCGTGATCTTGCGCAAAAAGCCGCTGCTGAGCTCCAGCTGGAAGTGTAAAAAGAACCGGGCTGGTTCAAAAAAAGAACCGGGCGGCCCGGTAAAATTGCTTAGCCGGGGTCCTGGAAGCCTAACGCGGCGTGATCTTGCCCGAAAGTCGGCCTCTATACTTCCATATTAGGTACCAGGCGCTCAGAGCCAACTTGGCAAAAATTTTCTAAGTGCCCACGGCTCTGCGGGGATTGTGCGTCCGACCCGCGCCGGTTCTCCAGCCGGCCTAAAATAACGCAAAACCAGCCTCTCCCCCTGGAGCTCACAGCCAAAGGCGAAACTTTTCTAAGTGCCTACGGCTCTGCGGTCTTTTGAGTCCGCCCCGCGCCGGTTCGTCGGTCGGCCTCAAAAAGCGAAAAATCAGCCTCTCTCCCTGGAGCTCGACTTGAGTTGATTATTATACATGAAGAAATAACCAATTTCATCGTTTGGTTTATGTTTTACACGCGTTTTAAATTTTATTGCCGAAATCGCTTTTTCTCGCCGAGATAAGCACGTTTTCTGAAATGCCGCTCTCCCGTCACTCTGGTTAAAGTGTTATGAAAAAAAAAGGCTGTTGGGGGCTAGGGAGTATCGAGTTGATCATTATACATGAAGAAATAACCAATTTCATCGTTTGGTTTATGTTTTACACGCGTTTTAAATTTTATTGCCGAAATCGCTTTTTCTCGCCGAGATAAGCACGTTTTCTGAAATGCCGCTATCCGTCACTCTGGTTAAAGTGTTATGAAAAAAAAGGCTGTTGGGGGCTAGGGAGTATCGAGTTGATCATTATAGATGAAGAAATAACCAATTTCATCGTTTGGTTTATGTTTTACACGCGTTTTAAATTTTATTGCCGAAATCGCTTTTTCTCGCCGAGATAAGCACGTTTTCTGAAATGCCGCTCTCCCGTCACTCTGGTTAAAGTGTTATGAAAAAAAAGGCTGTTGGGGGCTAGGGAGTATCGAGTTGATCATTATACATGAAGAAATAACCAATTTCATCGTTTGGTTTATGTTTTACACGCGTTTGAAATTTTATTGCCGAAATCGCTTTTTCTCGCCGAGATAAGCACTTTTTCTGAAATGCCGCTCTCCCGTCACTCTGGTTAAAGTGTTATGAAAAAAAAGGCTGTTGGGGGCTAGGGAGTATCGAGTTGATCATTATACATGAAGAAATAACCAATTTCATCGTTTGGTTTATGTTTTACACGCGTTTTAAATTTTATTGCCGAAATCGCTTTTTCTCGCCGAGATAAGCACGTTTTCTGAAATGCCGCTCTCCCGTCACTCTGGTTAAAGTGTTATGAAAAAAAAGGCTGTTCGGGGCTAGGGAGTATCGAGTTGATCATTATACATGAAGAAATAACCAATTTCATCGTTTGGTTTATGTTTTACAAGCGTTTTAAAATTTCATTGCCGAAATCGCTTTTTCTCGCCGAGATAAGCACGTTTTCTGAAATGCCGCTCTCCCGTCACTCTGGTTAAAGTGTTATGAAAAAAAAAAGGCTGTTGGGGGCTAGGGAGTATCGAGTTGATCATTATACATGAAGAAATAACCAATTTCATCGTTTGGTTTATGTTTTACACGCGTTTTAAATTTTATTGCCGAAATCGCTTTTTCTCGCCGAGATAAGCACGTTTTCTGAAATGCCGCTCTCCCGTCACTCTGGTTAAAGTATTATGAAAAAAAAGGCTGTTGGGGGCTAGGGAGTATCGAGTTGATCATTATACATGAAGAAATAACCAATTTCATCGTTTGGTTTATGTTTTACACGCGTTTTAAATTTTATTGCCGAAATCGCTTTTTCTCGCCGAGATAAGCACGTTTTCTGAAATGCCACTCTCCCGTCACTCTGGTTAAAGTGTTATGAAAAAAAAGGCTGTTGGGGGCTAGGGAGTATCGAGTTGATCATTATACATGAAGAAATAACCAATTTCATCGTTTGGTTTATGTTTTACACGCGTTTTAAATTTTATTGCCGAAATCGCTTTTTCTCGCCGAGATAAGCACGTTTTCTGAAATGCCGCTATCCCGTCACTCTGGTTAAAGTGTTATGAAAAAAAAGGCTGTTGGGGGCTAGGGAGTATCGAGTTGATCATTATACATGAAGAAATAACCAATTTCATCGTTTGGTTTATGTTTTACACGCGTTTTAAATTTTATTGCCGAAATCGCTTTTTCTCGCCGAGATAAGCACGTTTTCTGAAATGCCGCTCTCCCGTCACTCTGGTTAAAGTGTTATGAAAAAAAAGGCTGTTGGGGGCTAGGGAGTATCGAGTTGATCATTATACATGAAGAAATAACCAATTTCATCGTTTGGTTTATGTTTTACACGCGTTTTAAATTTTATTGCCGAAATCGCTTTTTCTCGCCGAGATAAGCACGTTTTCTGAAATGCCGCTCTCCTGTCACTCTGGTTAAAGTGTTATGAAAAAAAAGGCTGTTGGGGGCTAGGGAGTATCGAGTTGATCATTATATATGAAGAAATAACCAATTTCATCGTTTGGTTTATGTTTTACACGCGTTTTAAATTTTATTGCCGAAATCGCTTTTTCTCGCCGAGATAAGCACGTTTTCTGAAATGCCGCTTTCCCGTCACTCTGGTTAAAGTGTTATGAAAAAAAAAGGTTGTTGGGGGCTAGGGAGTATCGAGTTGATCATTATACATGAAGAAATAACCAATTTCATCGTTTGGTTTATGTTTTACACGCTGCTGAGCTCCAGCTGGAAGTGTAAAAAGAACCGGATTGGTTAAAAAATGAACCGGGCTGGTTAAAAAAAGAACCGGGCGACCCGGTAAAATTGTTTAGCCGGGGCTCTGGAAGCCTAACACGGCGTGATCTTGTCCAAAAAGCCGCTGCTGAGCTCCAGCTGGAAGTGTAAAAAGAACCGGGCTGGTTAAAAAAAAGAACCGGGCGACCCGGTAAAATTGCTTAGCCGGGGCTCTGGAAGCCTAACACGGCGTGATCTTGTCCAAAAAGCCGCTGCTGAGCTCCAGCTGGAAGTGTAAAAAGAACCGGGCTGGTTAAAAAAAAGAACCGGGCGGCCCGGTAAAATTGCTTAGCCGGGGTCCTGGAAGCCTAACCCGGCGTGATACTGTGCAAAAAGCCGCTGCTGAGCTCCAGCTGGAAGTGTAAAAAGAACCGGGCTGGTTAAAAAAAAAAAAGAACCGGGCGACCCGGTAAAATTGCTTAGCCGGGGCTCTGGAAGCCTAACACGGCGTGACCTTGTCAAAAAAGCCGCTGCTGAGCTCCAGCTGGAAGTGCAAAAAGAACCGGGCTTGTTAAAAAAAAGAACCGGGCGGCCTGTTAAAATTGCTTAGCCAGGGCTCTGGAAGCCTAACCAGGCGTGATCTTGTCCAAAAAGCCGCTCGTGAGCTCCAGCTGGAAGTGTAAAAAGAACCGGGCTGGTTAAAAAAAAGAACCGGGCGGCCCGGTAAAATTGCTTAGCCGGGGTCCTGGAAGCCTAACCCGGCGTGATATTGTCCAAAAAGCCGCTGCTGAGCTCCAGCTGGAAGTGTAAAAAGAACCGGGCGGGCCGGTAAAATTCTTAGCCGGGGCTCTGGAAGCCTAACACGGCGTGATCTTGTCCAAAAAGCCGCTCGTGAGCTCCAGCTGGAAGTGTAAAAAGAACCGGGCTGGTTCAAAAAAAGAACCGGGCGGCCCGGTAGAATTGCTTAGCCGAGGTCCTGGAAGCCTAACCCGGCGTGATCTTGCGCAAAAAGCCGCTGCTGAGCTCCAGCTGGAAGTGTAAAAAGAACCGGGCTGGTTCAAAAAAAGAACCGGGCGGCCCGGTAAAATTGCTTAGCCGGGGTCCTGGAAGCCTAACGCGGCGTGATCTTGCCCGAAAGCCGGCCTCTATACTTCCATATTAGGTACCAGGCGCTCAGAGCCAACTTGGCAAAAATTTTCTAAGTGCCCACGGCTCTGCGGGGATTGTGCGTCCGACCCGCGCCGGTTCTCCAGCCGGCCTAAAATAACGCAAAACCAGCCTCTCCCCCTGGAGCTCACAGCCAAAGGCGAAACTTTTCTAAGTGCCTACGGCTCTGCGGGCTTTTGAGTCCGCCCCGCGCCGGTTCGTCGGTCGGCCTCAAAAAGCGAAAAATCAGCCTCTCTCCCTGGAGCTCGACTCGAGTTGATTATTATACATGAAAAAATAACAAATTTCATCGTTTGGTTTATGTTTTACACGCGTTTTAAATTTTATTGCCAAAATCGCTTTTTCTCGCCGAGATAAGCACGTTTTCTGAAATGCCGCTCTCCCGTCACTCTGGTTAAAGTGTTATGGGAAAAAAGGCTGTTGGGGGCTAGGGAGTATCGAGTTGATCATTATACATGAAGAAATAACCAATTTCATCGTTTGGTTTATGTTTTACACGCGTTTTAAATTTTATTGCCGAAATCGCTTTTTCTCGCCGAGATAAGCACGTTTTCTGAAATGCCGCTCTCCCGTCACTCTGGTTAAAGTGTTATGAAAAAAAAGGCTGTTGGGGGCTAGGGAGTATCGAGTTGATCATTATACATGAAGAAATAACCAATTTCATCGTTTGGTTTATGTTTTACACGCGTTTTAAATTTTATTGCCGAAATCGCTTTTTCTCGCCGAGATAAGCACGTTTTCTGAAATGCCGCTCTCCCGTCACTCTGGTTAAAGTGTTATGAAAAAAAAGGCTGTTGGGGGCTAGGGAGTATCGAGTTGATCATTATACATGAAGAAATAACCAATTTCATCGTTTGGTTTATGTTTTACACGCGTTTTAAATTTTATTGCCGAAATCGCTTTTTCTCGCCGAGATAAGCACGTTTTCTGAAATGCCGCTCTCCCGTCACTCTGGTTAAAGTGTTATGAAAAAAAAGGCTGTTGGGGGCTAGGGAGTATCGAGTTGATCATTATACATGAAGAAATAACCAATTTCATCGTTTGGTTTATGTTTTACACGCGTTTTAAATTTTATTGCCGAAATCGCTTTTTCTCGCCGAGATAAGCACGTTTTCTGAAATGCCGCTCTCCCGTCACTCTGGTTAAAGTGTTATGAAAAAAAAGGCTGTTGGGGGCTAGGGAGTATCGAGTTGATCATTATACATGAAGAAATAACCAATTTCATCGTTTGGTTTATGTTTTACACGCGTTTTAAATTTTATTACCGAAATCGCTTTTTCTCGCCGAGATAAGCACGTTTTCTGAAATGCCGCTCTCCCGTCACTCTAGTTAAAGTGTTATGAAAAAAAAGGCTGTTGGGGGCTAGGGAGTATCGAGTTGATCATTATACATGAAGAAATAACCAATTTCATCGTTTGGTTTATGTTTTACACGCGTTTTAAATTTTATTGCCGAAATCGCTTTTTCTCGCCGAGATAAGCACGTTTTCTGAAATGCCGCTCTCCCGTCACTCTGGTTAAAGTGTTATGAAAAAAAAGGCTGTTGGGGGCTAGGGAGTATCGAGTTGATCATTATACATGAAGAAATAACCAATTTCATCGTTTGGTTTATGTTTTACACGCGTTTTAAATTTTATTGCCGAAATCGCTTTTTCTCGCCGAGATAAGCACGTTTTCTGAAATGCCACTCTCCCGTCACTCTGGTTAAAGTGTTATGAAAAAAAAGGCTGTTGGGGGCTAGGGAGTATCGAGTTGATCATTATACATGAAGAAATAACCAATTTCATCGTTTGGTTTATGTTTTACACGCGTTTTAAATTTTATTGCCGAAATCGCTTTTTCTCGCCGAGATAAGCACGTTTTCTGAAATGCCGCTATCCCGTCACTCTGGTTAAAGTGTTATGAAAAAAAAGGCTGTTGGGGGCTAGGGAGTATCGAGTTGATCATTATACATGAAGAAATAACCAATTTCATCGTTTGGTTTATGTTTTACACGCGTTTTAAATTTTATTGCCGAAATCGCTTTTTCTCGCCGAGATAAGCACGTTTTCTGAAATGCCGCTCTCCCGTCACTCTGGTTAAAGTATTATGAAAAAAAAGGCTGTTGGGGGCTAGGGAGTATCGAGTTGATCATTATACATGAAGAAATAACCAATTTCATCGTTTGGTTTATGTTTTACACGCGTTTTAAATTTTATTGCCGAAATCGCTTTTTCTCGCCGAGATAAGCACGTTTTCTGAAATGCCGCTCTCCCGTCACTCTGGTTAAAGTGTTATGAAAAAAAAGGCTGTTGGGGGCTAGGGAGTATCGAGTTGATCATTATACATGAAGAAATAACCAATTTCATCGTTTGGTTTATGTTTTACACGCGTTTTAAATTTTATTGCCGAAATCGCTTTTTCTCGCCGAGATAAGCACGTTTTCTGAAATGCCGCTCTCCCGTCACTCTGGTTAAAGTGTTATGAAAAAAAAGGCTGTTGGGGGCTAGGGAGTATCGAGTTGATCATTATACATGAAGAAATAACCAATTTCATCGTTTGGTTTATGTTTTACACGCGTTTTAAATTTTATTGCCGAAATCGCTTTTTCTCGCCGAGATAAGCACGTTTTCTGAAATGCCGCTCTCCCGTCACTCTGGTTAAAGTGTTATGAAAAAAAAGGCTGTTGGGGGCTAGGGAGTATCGAGTTGATCATTATACATGAAGAAATAACCAATTTCATCGTTTGGTTTATGTTTTACACGCGTTTTAAATTTTATTACCGAAATCGCTTTTTCTCGCCGAGATAAGCACGTTTTCTGAAATGCCGCTCTCCCGTCACTCTAGTTAAAGTGTTATGAAAAAAAAGGCTGTTGGGGGCTAGGGAGTATCGAGTTGATCATTATACATGAAGAAATAACCAATTTCATCGTTTGGTTTATGTTTTACACGCGTTTTAAATTTTATTGCCGAAATCGCTTTTTCTCGCCGAGATAAGCACGTTTTCTGAAATGCCGCTCTCCCGTCACTCTGGTTAAAGTGTTATGAAAAAAAAGGCTGTTGGGGGCTAGGGAGTATCGAGTTGATCATTATACATGAAGAAATAACCAATTTCATCGTTTGGTTTATGTTTTACACGCGTTTTAAATTTTATTGCCGAAATCGCTTTTTCTCGCCGAGATAAGCACGTTTTCTGAAATGCCACTCTCCTGTCACTCTGGTTAAAGTGTTATGAAAAAAAAGGCTGTTGGGGGCTAGGGAGTATCGAGTTGATCATTATACATGAAGAAATAACCAATTTCATCGTTTGGTTTATGTTTTACACGCGTTTTAAATTTTATTGCCGAAATCGCTTTTTCTCGCCGAGATAAGCACGTTTTCTGAAATGCCGCTATCCCGTCACTCTGGTTAAAGTGTTATGAAAAAAAAGGCTGTTGGGGGCTAGGGAGTATCGAGTTGATCATTATACATGAAGAAATAACCAATTTCATCGTTTGGTTTATGTTTTACACGCGTTTTAAATTTTATTGCCGAAATCGCTTTTTCTCGCCGAGATAAGCACGTTTTCTGAAATGCCGCTCTCCCGTCACTCTGGTTAAAGTTTTATGAAAAAAAAAGGCTGTTGGGGGCTAGGGAGTATCGAGTTGATCATTATACATGAAGAAATAACCAATTTCATCGTTTGGTTTATGTTTTACACGCGTTTTAAATTTTATTGCCGAAATCGCTTTTTCTCGCCGAGATAAGCACGTTTTCTGAAATGCCGCTCTCCTGTCACTCTGGTTAAAGTGTTATGAAAAAAAAGGCTGTTGGGGGCTAGGGAGTATCGAGTTGATCATTATATATGAAGAAATAACCAATTTCATCGTTTGGTTTATGTTTTACACGCGTTTTAAATTTTATTGCCGAAATCGCTTTTTCTCGCCGAGATTAGCACGTTTTCTGAAATGCCGCTTTCCCGTCACTCTGGTTAAAGTGTTATGAAAAAAAAAGGCTGTTGGGGGCTAGGGAGTATCGAGTTGATCATTATACATGAAGAAATAACCAATTTCATCGTTTGGTTTATGTTTTACACGCTGCTGAGCTCCAGCTGGAAGTGTAAAAAGAACCGGATTGGTTAAAAAAAGAACCGGGCTGGTTAAAAAAAGAACCGGGCGACCCGGTAAAATTGCTTAGCCGGGGCTCTGGAAGCCTAACACGGCGTGATATTGTCCAAAAAGCCGCTGCTGAGCTCCAGCTGGAAGTGTAAAAAGAACCGGGCTGGTTAAAAAAAAGAACCGGGCGACCCGGTAAAATTGCTTATCCGGGGCTCTGGAAGCCTAACACGGCGTGATCTTGTCCAAAAAGCCGCTGCTGAGCTCCAGCTGGAAGTGTAAAAAGAACCGGGCTGGTTAAAAAAAAGAACCGGGCGGCCCGGTAAAATTGCTTAGCCGGGGTCCTGGAAGCCTAACCCGGCGTGATACTGTGCAAAAAGTCGCTGCTGAGCTCCAGCTGGAAGTGTAAAAAGAACCGGGCTGGTTAAAAAAAAAAAAGAACCGGGCGACCCGTTAAAATTGCTTAGCCGGGGCTCTGGAAGCCTAACACGGCGTGACCTTGTCAAAAAAGCCGCTGCTGAGCTCCAGCTGGAAGTGCAAAAAGAACCGGGCTTGTTAAAAAAAAGAACCGGGCGGCCCGTTAAAATTGCTTAGCCAGGGCTCTGGAAGCCTAACCAGGCGTGATCTTGTCCAAAAAGCCGCTCGTGAGCTCCAGCTGGAAGTGTAAAAAGAACCGGGCTGGTTAAAAAAAAGAACCGGGCGGCCCGGTAAAATTGCTTAGCCGGGGTCCTGGAAGCCTAACCCGGCGTGATATTGTCCAAAAAGCCGCTGCTGAGCTCCAGCTGGAAGTGTAAAAAGAACCGGGCGGGCCGGTAAAATTGCTTAGCCGGGGCTCTGGAAGCCTAACACGGCGTGATCTTGTCCAAAAAGCCGCTCGTGAGCTCCAGCTGGAAGTGTAAAAAGAACCGGGCTGGTTCAAAAAAAGAACCGGGCGGCCCGGTAGAATTGCTTAGCCGAGGTCCTGGAAGCCTAACCCGGCGTGATCTTGCGCAAAAAGCCGCTGCTGAGCTCCAGCTGGAAGTGTAAAAAGAACCGGGCTGGTTCAAAAAAAGAACCGGGCTGCCCGGTAAAATTGCTTAGCCGGGGTCCTGGAAGCCTAACGCGGCGTGATCTTGCCCGAAAGCTGGCCTCTATACTTCCATATTAGGTACCAGGCGCTCAGAGCCAACTTGGCAAAAATTTTCTAAGTGCCCACGTCTCTGCGGGGATTGTGCGTCCGACCCGCGCCGGTTCTCCAGCCGGCCTAAAATAACGCAAAACCAGCCTCTCCCCCTGGAGCTCACAGCCAAAGGCGAAACTTTTCTAAGTGCCTACGGCTCTGCGGGCTTTTGAGTCCGCCCCGCGCCGGTTCGTCGGTCGGCCTCAAAAAGCGAAAAATCAGCCTCTCTCCCTGGAGCTCGACTCGAGTTGATTATTATACATGAAAAAATAACCAATTTCATCGTTTGGTTTATGTTTTACACGCGTTTTAAATTTTATTGCCGAAATCGCTTTTTCTCGCCGAGATAAGCACGTTTTCTGAAATGCCGCTCTCCCGTCACTCTGGTTAAAGTGTTATGGAAAAAAAGGCTGTTGGGGGCTAGGGAGTATCGAGTTGATCATTATACATGAAGAAATAACCAATTTCATCGTTTGGTTTATGTTTTACACGCGTTTTAAATTTTATTGCCGAAATCGCTTTTTCTCGCCGAGATAAGCACGTTTTCTGAAATGCCGCTCTCCCGTCACTCTGGTTAAAGTGTTATGAAAAAAAAGGCTGTTGGGGGCTAGGGAGTATCGAGTTGATCATTATACATGAAGAAATAACCAATTTCATCGTTTGGTTTATGTTTTACACGCGTTTTAAATTTTATTGCCGAAATCGCTTTTTCTCGCCGAGATAAGCACGTTTTCTGAAATGCCGCTCTCCCGTCACTCTGGTTAAAGTGTTATGAAAAAAAAGGCTGTTGGGGGCTAGGGAGTATCGAGTTGATCATTATACATGAAGAAATAACCAATTTCATCGTTTGGTTTATGTTTTACACGCTGCTGAGCTCCAGCTGGAAGTGTAAAAAGAACCGGATTGGTTAAAAAAAGAACCGGGCTGGTTAAAAAAAGAACCGGGCGACCCGGTAAATTTGCTTAGCCGGGGCTCTGGAAGCCTAACACGGCGTGATCTTGTCCAAAAAGCCGCTGCTGAGCTCCAGCTGGAAGTGTAAAAAGAACCGGGCTGGTAAAAAAAAGAACCGGGCGACCCGGTAAAATTGCTTAGCCGGGGCTCTGGAAGCCTAACACGGCGTGATCTTGTCCAAAAAGCCGCTGCTGAGCTCCAGCTGGAAGTGTAAAAAGAACCGGGCTGGTTAAAAAAAAGAACCGGGCAGCCCGGTAAAATTGCTTAGCCGGGGTCCTGGAAGCCTAACCCGGCGTGATACTGTGCAAAAAGCCGCTGCTGAGCTCCAGCTGGAAGTGTAAAAAGAACCGGGCTGGTTAAAAAAAGAACCGGGCTGGTTAAAAAAAGAACCGGGCGACCCGGTAAAATTGCTTAGCCGGGGCTCTGGAAGCCTAACACGGCGTGATCTTGTCCAAAAAGCCGCTGCTGAGCTCCAGCTGGAAGTGTAAAAAGAACCGGGCTGGTTAAAAAAAAGAACCGGGCGACCCGGTAAAATTGCTTAGCCGGGGCTCTGGAAGCCTAACACGGCGTGATCTTGTCCAAAAAGCCGCTGCTGAGCTCCAGCTGGAAGTGTAAAAAGAACCGGGCTGGTTAAAAAAAAGAACCGGGTGGCCCGGTAAAATTGCTTAGCCGGGGTCCTGGAAGCCTAACCCGGCGTGATACTGTGCAAAAAGCCGCTGCTGAGCTCCAGCTGGAAGTGTAAAAAGAACCGGGCTGGTTAAAAAAAAAAAAGAACCGGGCGACCCGGTAAAATTGCTTAGCCGGGGCTCTGGAAGCCTAACACGGCGTGACCTTGTCAAAAAAGCCGCTGCTGAGCTCAAGCTGGAAGTGCAAAAAGAACCGGGCTTGTTAAAAAAAAAGAACCGGGCGGCCCGTTAAAATTGCTTAGCCAGGGCTCTGGAAGCCTAACCAGGCGTGATCTTGTCCAAAAAGCCGCTCATGAGCTCCAGCTGGAAGTGTAAAAAGAACCGGGCTGGTTAAAAAAAAGAACCGGGCGGCCCGGTAAAATTGCTTAGCCGGGGTCCTGGAAGCCTAACCCGGCGTGATATTGTCCAAAAAGCCGCTGCTGAGCTCCAGCTGGAAGTGTAAAAAGAACCGGGCTGGCCGGTAAAATTGCTTAGCCGGGGCTCTGGAAGCCTAACACGGCGTGATCTTGTCCAAAAAGCCGCTCGTGAGCTCCAGCTGGAAGTGTAAAAAGAACCGGGCTGGTTCAAAAAAAGAACCGGGCGGCCCGGTAGAATTGCTTAGCCGAGGTCCTGGAAGACTAACCCGGCGTGATCTTGCGCAAAAAGCCGCTGCTGAGCTCCAGCTGGAAGTGTAAAAAGAACCGGGCTGGTTCAAAAAAAGAACCGGGCGGCCCGGTAAAATTGCTTAGCCGGGGTCCTGGAAGCCTAACGCGGCGTGATCTTGCCCGAAAGTCGGCCTCTATACTTCAATATTAGGTACCAGGCGCTCAGAGCCAACTTGGCAAAAATTTTCTAAGTGCCCACGGCTCTGCGGGGATTGTGCGTCCGACCCGCGCCGGTTCTCCAGCCGGCCTAAAATAACGCAAAACCAGCCTCTCCCCCTGGAGCTCACAGCCAAAGGCGAAACTTTTCTAAGTGCCTACGGCTCTGCGGGCTGTTGAGTCCGCCCCGCGCCGGTTCGTCGGTCGGCCTCAAAAAGCGAAAAATCAGCCTCTCTCCCTGGAGCTCGACTCGAGTTGAGAATTATACATGAAAAAATAACCAATTTCATCGTTTGGTTTATGTTTTACACGCGTTTTAAATTTTATTGCCGAAATCGCTTTTTCTCGCCGAGATAAGCACGTTTTCTGAAATGCCACTCTCCCGTCACTCTGGTTAAAGTGTTATGAAAAAAAAGGCTGTTGGGGGCTAGGGAGTATCGAGTTGATCATTATACATGAAGAAATAACCAATTTCATCGTTTGGTTTATGTTTTACACGCGTTTTAAATTTTATTGCCGAAATCGCTTTTTCTCGCCGAGATAAGCACGTTTTCTGAAATGCCGCTCTCCCGTCACTCTGGTTAAAGTGTTATGAAAAAAAAGGCTGTTGGGGGCTAGGGAGTATCGAGTTGATCATTATACATGAAGAAATAACCAATTTCATCGTTTGGTTTATGTTTTACACGCGTTTTAAATTTTATTGCCGAAATCGCTTTTTCTCGCCGAGATAAGCACGTTTTCTGAAATGCCGCTCTCCCGTCACTCTGGTTAAAGTGTTATGAAAAAAAAGGCTGTTGGGGGCTAGGGAGTATCGAGTTGATCATTATACATGAAGAAATAACCAATTTCATCGTTTGGTTTATGTTTTACACGCGTTTTAAATTTTATTGCCGAAATCGCTATTTCTCGCCGAGATAAGCACGTTTTCTGAATTGCCGCTCTCCCGTCACTCTGGTTAAAGTGTTATGAAAAAAAAGGCTGTTGGGGGCTAGGGAGTATCGAGTTGATCATTATACATGAAGAAATAACCAATTTCATCGTTTGGTTTATGTTTTACACGCGTTTTAAATTTTATTGCCGAAATCGCTTTTTCTCGCCGAGATAAGCACGTTTTCTGAAATGCCGCTCTCCCGTCACTCTGGTTAAAGTGTTATGAAAAAAAAGGCTGTTGGGGGCTAGGGAGTATCGAGTTGATCATTATACATGAAGAAATAACCAATTTCATCGTTTGGTTTATGTTTTACACGCGTTTTAAATTTTATTGCCGAAATCGCTTTTTCTCGCCGAGATAAGCACGTTTTCTGAAATGCCGCTCTCCCGTCACTCTGGTTAAAGTGTTATGAAAAAAAAGGCTGTTGGGGGCTAGGGAGTATCGAGTTGATCATTATACATGAAGAAATAACCAATTTCATCATTTGGTTTATGTTTTACACGCGTTTTAAATTTTATTGCCGAAATCGCTTTTTCTCGCCGAGATAAGCACGTTTTCTGAAATGCCGCTCTCCCGTCACTCTGGTTAAAGTGTTATGAAAAAAAAGGCTGTTGGGGGCTAGGGAGTATCGAGTTGATCATTATACATGAAGAAATAACCAATTTCATCGTTTGGTTTATGTTTTACACGCGTTTTAAATTTTATTGCCGAATTTGCTTTTTCTCGCCGAGATAAGCACGTTTTCTGAAATGCCGCTCTCCCGTCACTCTGGTTAAAGTGTTATGAAAAAAAAGGCTGTTGGGGGCTAGGGAGTATCGAGTTGATCATTATACATGAAGAAATAACCAATTTCATCGTTTGGTTTATGTTTTACACGCTGCTGAGCTCCAGCTGGAAGTGTAAAAAGAACCGGATTGGTTTAAAAAAGAACCGGGCTGGTTAAAAAAAGAACCGGGCGACCCGGTAAAATTGCTTAGCCGGGGCTCTGGAAGCCTAACACGGCGTGATCTTGTCCAAAAAGCCGCTGCTGAGCTCCAGCTGGAAGTGTAAAAAGAACCGGGCTGGTTAAAAAAAAGAACCGGGCGACCCGGTAAAATTGCTTAGCCGGGGCTCTGGAAGCCTAACACGGCGTAATCTTGTCCAAAAAGCCGCTGCTGAGCTCCAGCTGGAAGTGTAAAAAGAACCGGGCTGGTTAAAAAAAAGAACCGGGCGGCCCGGTAAAATTGCTTAGCCAGGGTCCTGGAAGCATAACCCGGCGTGATACTGTGCAAAAAGCCGCTGCTGAGCTCCAGCTGGACGTGTAAAAAGAACCGGGCTGGTTAAAAAAAGAACCGGGCTGGTTAAAAAAAGAACCGGGCGACCCGGTAAAATTGCTTAGCCGGGGCTCTGGAAGCCTAACACGGCGTGATCTTGTCCAAAAAGCCGCTGCTGAGCTCCAGCTGGAAGTGTAAAAAGAACCGGGCTGGTTAAAAAAAAGAACCGGGCGACCCGGTAAAATTGCTTAGCCGGGGCTCTGGAAGCCTAACACGGCGTGATCTTGTCCAAAAAGCCGCTGCTGAGCTCCAGCTGGAAGTGTAAAAAGAACCGGGCTGGTTAAAAAAAAGAACCGGGCGGCCCGGTAAAATTGCTTAGCCGGGGTCCTGGAAGCCTAACCGGGCGTGATACTGTGCAAAAAGCCGCTGCTGAGCTCCAGCTGGAAGTGTAAAAAGAACCGGGCTGGTTAAAAAAAAAGAACCGGGCGACCCGGTAAAATTGCTTAGCCGGGGCTCTGGAAGCCTAACACGGCGTGATCTTGTCCAAAAAGCCGCTGCTGAGCTCCAGCTGGAAGTGCAAAAAGAACCGGGCTTGTTAAAAAAAAGAACCGGGCGGCCCGTTAAAATTGCTTAGCCAGGGCTCTGGAAGCCTAACCAGGCGTGATCTTGTCCAAAAAGCCGCTCGTGAGCTCCAGCTGGAAGTGTAAAAAGAACCGGGCTGGTTAAAAAAAAGAACCGGGCGGCCCGGTAAAATTGCTTAGCCGGGGCTCTGGAAGCCTAACACGGCGTGATCTTGTCCAAAAAGCCGCTCGTGAGCTCCAGCTGGAAGTATAAAAAGAACCGGGCTGGTTCAAAAAAAGAACCGGGCGGCCCGGTAAAATTGCTTAGCCGAGGTCCTGGAAGCCTAACCCGGCGTGATCTTGCGCAAAAAGCCGCTGCTGAGCTCCAGCTGGAAGTGTAAAAAGAACCGGGCTGGTTCAAAAAAAGAACCGGGCGGCCCGGTAAAATTGCTTAGCCGGGGTCCTGGAAGCCTAACGCGGCGTGATCTCTCCCGAAAGTCGGCCTCTATACTTCCATATTAGGTACCAGGCGCTCAGAGCCAACTTGGCAAAAATTTTCTAAGTGCCCACGGCTCTGCGGGGATTGTGCGTCCGACCCGCGCCGGTTCTCCAGCCGGCCTAAAATAACGCAAAACCAGCCTCTCCCCCTGGAGCTCACAGCCAAAGGCGAAACTTTTCTAAGTGCCTACGGCTCTGCGGGCTTTTGAGTCCGCCCCGCGCCGGTTCGTCGGTCGGCCTCAAAAAGCGAAAAATCAGCCTCTCTCCCTGGAGCTCGACTTGAGTTGATTATTATACATGAAGAAATAACCAATTTCATCGTTTGGTTTATGTTTTACACGCGTTTTAAATTTTATTGCCGAAATCGCTTTTTCTCGCCGAGATAAGCACGTTTTCTGAAATGCCGCTCTCCCGTCACTCTGGTTAAAGTGTTATGAAAAAAAAGGCTGTTGGGGGCTAGGGAGTATCGAGTTGATCATTATACATGAAGAAATAACCAATTTCATCGTTTGGTTTATGTTTTACACGCGTTTTAAATTTTATTGCCGAAATCGCTTTTTCTCGCCGAGATAAGCACGTTTTCTGAAATGCCGCTCTCCCGTCACTCTGGTTAAAGTGTTATGAAAAAAAAGGCTGTTGGGGGCTAGGGAGTATCGAGTTGATCATTATACATGAAGAAATAACCAATTTCATCGTTTGGTTTATGTTTTACACGCGTTTTAAATTTTATTGCCGAAATCGCTTTTTCTCGCCGAGATAAGCACGTTTTCTGAAATGCCGCTCTCCCGTCACTCTGGTTAAAGTATTATGAAAAAAAAAAGGCTGTTGGGGGCTAGGGAGTATCGAGTTGATCATTATACATGAAGAAATAACCAATTTCATCGTTTGGTTTATGTTTTACACGCGTTTTAAATTTTATTGCCGAAATCGCTTTTTCTCGCCGAGATAAGCACGTTTTCTGAAATGCCGCTCTCCCGTCACTCTGGTTAAAGTGTTATGAAAAAAAAGGCTGTTGGGGGCTAGGGAGTATCGAGTTGATCATTATACATGAAGAAATAACCAATTTCATCGTTTGGTTTATGTTTTACACGCTGCTGAGCTCCAGCTGGAAGTGTAAAAAGAACCGGATTGGTTTAAAAAAGAACCGGGCTGGTTAAAAAAAGAACCGGGCGACCCGGTAAAATTGCTTAGCCGGGGCTATGGAAGCCTAACACGGCATGATCTTGTCCAAAAAGCCGCTGCTGAGCTCCAGCTGGAAGTGTAAAAAGAACCGGGCTGGTTAAAAAAAAGAACCGGGCGACCCGGTAAAATTGCTTAGCCGGGGCTCTGGAAGCCTAACACGGCGTGATCTTGTCCAAAAAGCCGCTGCTGAGCTCCAGCTGGAAGTGTAAAAAGAACCGGGCTGGTTAAAAAAAAGAACCGGGCGGCCCGGTAAAATTGCTTAGCCAGGGTCCTGGAAGCATAACCCGGCGTGATACTGTGCAAAAAGCCGCTGCTGAGCTCCAGCTGGACGTGTAAAAAGAACCGGGCTGGTTAAAAAAAGAACCGGGCTGGTTAAAAAAAGAACCGGGCGACCCGGTAAAATTGCTTAGCCGGGGCTCTGGAAGCCTAACACGGCGTGATCTTGTCCAAAAAGCCGCTGCTGAGCTCCAGCTGGAAGTGTAAAAAGAACCGGGCTGGTTAAAAAAAAGAACCGGGCAGCCCGGTAAAATTGCTTAGCCGGGGTCCTGGAACCCTAACCCGGCGTGATAATGTGCAAAAAGCCGCTGCTGAGCTCCAGCTGGAAGTGTAAAAAGAACCGGGCTGGTTAAAAAAAAAGAACCGGGCGACCCGGTAAAATTGCTTAGCCGGGGCTCTGGAAGCCTAACACGGCGTGATCTTGTCCAAAAAGCCGCTGCTGAGCTCCAGCTGGAAGTGCAAAAAGAACCGGGCTTGTTAAAAAAAAGAACCGGGCGGCCCGTTAAAATTGCTTAGCCAGGGCTCTGGAAGCCTAACCAGGCGTGATCTTGTCCAAAAAGCCGCTCGTGAGCTCCAGCTGGAAGTGTAAAAAGAACCGGGCTGGTTAAAAAAAAGAACCGGGCGGCCCGGTAAAATTGCTTAGCCGAGGTCCTGGAAGCCTAACCCGGCGTGATCTTGCGCAAAAAGCCGCTGCTGAGCTCCAGCTGGAAGTGTAAAAAGAACCGGGCTGGTTCAAAAAAAGAACCGGGCGGCCCGGTAAAATTGCTTAGCCGGGGTCCTGGAAGCCTAACGCGGCGTGATCTCTCCCGAAAGTCGGCCTCTATACTTCCATATTAGGTACCAGGCGCTCAGAGCCAACTTGGCAAAAATTTTCTAAGTGCCCACGGCTCTGCGGGGATTGTGCGTCCGACCCGCGCCGGTTCTCCAGCCGGCCTAAAATAACGCAAAACCAGCCTCTCCCCCTGGAGCTCACAGCCAAAGGCGAAACTTTTCTAAGTGCCTACGGCTCTGCGGGCTTTTGAGTCCGCCCCGCGCCGGTTCGTCGGTCGGCCTCAAAAAGCGAAAAATCAGCCTCTCTCCCTGGAGCTCGACTTGAGTTGATTATTATACATGAAGAAATAACCAATTTCATCGTTTGGTTTATGTTTTACACGCGTTTTAAATTTTATTGCCGAAATCGCTTTTTCTCGCCGAGATAAGCACGTTTTCTGAAATGCCGCTCTCCCGTCACTCTGGTTAAAGTGTTATGAAAAAAAAGGCTGTTGGGGGCTAGGGAGTATCGAGTTGATCATTATACATGAAGAAATAACCAATTTCATCGTTTGGTTTATGTTTTACACGCGTTTTAAATTTTATTGCCGAAATCGCTTTTTCTCGCTGAGATAAGCACGTTTTCTGAAATGCCGCTCTCCCGTCACTCTGGTTAAAGTATTATGAAAAAAAAAAGGCTGTTGGGGGCTAGGGAGTATCGAGTTGATCATTATACATGAAGAAATAACCAATTTCATCGTTTGGTTTATGTTTTACACGCGTTTTAAATTTTATTGCCGAAATCGCTTTTTCTCGCCGAGATAAGCACGTTTTCTGAAATGCCGCTCTCCCGTCACTCTGGTTAAAGTGTTATGAAAAAAAAGGCTGTTGGGGGCTAGGGAGTATCGAGTTGATCATTATACATGAAGAAATAACCAATTTCATCGTTTGGTTTATGTTTTACACGCGTTTTAAATTTTATTGCCGAAATCGCTTTTTCTCGCCGAGATAAGCACGTTTTCTGAAATGCCGCTCTCCCGTCACTCTGGTTAAAGTGTTATGAAAAAAAAGGCTGTTGGGGGCTAGGGAGTATCGAGTTGATCATTATACATGAAGAAATAACCAATTTCATCGTTTGGTTTATGTTTTACACGCGTTTTAAATTTTATTGCCGAAATCGCTTTTTCTCGCCGAGATAAGCACGTTTTCTGAAATGCCGCTCTCCCGTCACTCTGGTTAAAGTGTTATGAAAAAAAAGGCTGTTGGGGGCTAGGGAGTATCGAGTTGATCATTATACATGAAGAAATAACCAATTTCATCGTTTGGTTTATGTTTTACACGCTGCTGAGCTCCAGCTGGAAGTGTAAAAAGAACCGGATTGGTTAAAAAAAGAACCGGGCTGGTTAAAAAAAGAACCGGGCGACCCGGTAAAATTGCTTAGCCGGGGCTCTGGAAGCCTAACACGGCGTGATCTTGTCCAAAAAGCCGCTGCTGAGCTCCAGCTGGAAGTGTAAAAAGAACCGGGCTGGTTAAAAAAAAGAACCGGGCGACCCGGTAAAATTGCTTAGCCGGGGCTCTGGAAGCCTAACACGGCGTGATCTTGTCCAAAAAGCCGCTGCTGAGCTCCAGCTGGAAGTGTAAAAAGAACCGGGCTGGTTAAAAAAAAGAACCGGGCGGCCCGGTAAAATTGCTTAGCCGGGGTCCTGGAAGCCTAACCCGGCGTGATACTGTGCAAAAAGCCGCTGCTGAGCTCCAGCTGGAAGTGTAAAAAGAACCGGGCTGGTTAAAAAAAGAACCGGGCTGGTTAAAAAAAGAACCGGGCGACCCGGTAAAATTGCTTAGCCGGGGCTCTGGAAGCCTAACACGGCGTGATCTTGTCCAAAAAGCCGCTGCTGAGCTCCAGCTGGAAGTGTAAAAAGAACCGGGCTGGTTAAAAAAAAGAACCGGGTGGCCCGGTAAAATTGCTTAGCCGGGGTCCTGGAAGCCTAACCCGGCGTGATACTGTGCAAAAAGCCGCTGCTGAGCTCCAGCTGGAAGTGTAAAAAGAACCGGGCTGGTTAAAAAAAAAAAGAACCGGGCGACCCGGTAAAATTGCTTAGCCGGGGCTCTGGAAGCCTAACACGGCGTGACCTTGTCAAAAAAGCCGCTGCTGAGCTCAAGCTGGAAGTGCAAAAAGAACCGGGTTTGTTAAAAAAAAAGAACCGGGCGGCCCGTTAAAATTGCTTAGCCAGGGCTCTGGAAGCCTAACCAGGCGTGATCTTGTCCAAAAAGCCGCTCGTGAGCTCCAGCTGGAAGTGTAAAAAGAACCGGGCTGGTTAAAAAAAAGAACCGGGCGGCCCGGTAAAATTGCTTAGCCGGGGTCCTGGAAGCCTAACCCGGCGTGATATTGTCCAAAAAGCCGCTGCTGAGCTCCAGCTGGAAGTGTAAAAAGAACCGGGCGGGCCGGTAAAATTGCTTAGCCGGGGCTCTGGAAGCCTAACACGGCGTGATCTTGTCCAAAAAGCCGCTCGTGAGCTCCAGCTGGAAGTGTAAAAAGAACCGGGCTGGTTCAAAAAAAGAACCGGGCGGCCCGGTAGAATTGCTTAGCCGAGGTCCTGGAAGCCTAACCCGGCGTGATCTTGCGCAAAAAGCCGCTGCTGAGCTCCAGCTGGAAGTGTAAAAAGAACCGGGCTGGTTCAAAAAAAGAACCGGGCGGCCCGGTAAAATTGCTTAGCCGGGGTCCTGGAAGCCTAACGCGGCGTGATCTTGCCCGAAAGTCGGCCTCTATACTTCCATATTAGGTACCAGGCGCTCAGAGCCAACTTGGCAAAAATTTTCTAAGTGCCCACGGCTCTGCGGGGATTGTGCGTCCGACCCGCGCCGGTTCTCCAGCCGGCCTAAAATAACGCAAAACCAGCCTCTCCCCCTGGAGCTCACAGCCAAAGGCGAAACTTTTCTAAGTGCCCACGGCTCTGCGGGCTTTTGAGTCCGCCCCGCGCCGGTTCGTCGGTCGGCCTCAAAAAGCGAAAAATCAGCCTCTCTCCCTGGAGCTCGACTTGAGTTGATTATTATACATGAAGAAATAACCAATTTCATCGTTTGGTTTATGTTTTACACGCGTTTTAAATTTTATTGCCGAAATAGCTTTTTCTCGCCGAGATAAGCACGTTTTCTGAAATGCCGCTCTCCCGTCACTCTGGTTAAAGTGTTATGAAAAAAAAGGCTGTTGGGGGCTAGGGAGTATCGAGTTGATCATTATACATGAAGAAATAACCAATTTCATCGTTTGGTTTATGTTTTACACGCGTTTTAAATTTTATTGCCGAAATCGCTTTTTCTCGCCGAGATAAGCACGTTTTCTGAAATGCCGCTCTCCCGTCACTCTGGTTAAAGTATTATGAAAAAAAAAGGCTGTTGGGGGCTAGGGAGTATCGAGTTGATCATTATACATGAAGAAATAACCAATTTCATCGTTTGGTTTATGTTTTACACGCGTTTTAAATTTTATTGCCGAAATCGCTTTTTCTCGCCGAGATAAGCACGTTTTCTGAAATGCCGCTCTCCCGTCACTCTGGTTAAAGTGTTATGAAAAAAAAGGCTGTTGGGGGCTAGGGAGTATCGAGTTGATCATTATACATGAAGAAATAACCAATTTCATCGTTTGGTTTATGTTTTACACGCGTTTTAAATTTTATTGCCGAAATCGCTTTTTCTCGCCGAGATAAGCACGTTTTCTGAAATGCCGCTCTCCCGTCACTCTGGTTAAAGTGTTATGAAAAAAAAGGCTGTTGGGGGCTAGGGAGTATCGAGTTGATCATTATACATGAAGAAATAACCAATTTCATCGTTTGGTTTATGTTTTACACGCGTTTTAAATTTTATTGCCGAAATCGCTTTTTCTCGCCGAGATAAGCACGTTTTCTGAAATGCCGCTCTCCCGTCACTCTGGTTAAAGTGTTATGGAAAAAAAGGCTGTTGGGGGCTAGGGAGTATCGAGTTGATCATTATACATGAAGAAATAACCAATTTCATCGTTTGGTTTATGTTTTACACGCGTTTTAAATTTTATTGCCGAAATCGCTTTTTCTCGCCGAGATAAGCACGTTTTCTGAAATGCCGCTCTCCTGTCACTCTGGTTAAAGTGTTATGAAAAAAAAGGCTGTTGGGGGCTAGGGAGTATCGAGTTGATCATTATACATGAAGAAATAACCAATTTCATCGTTTGGTTTATGTTTTACACGCTGCTGAGCTCCAGCTGGAAGTGTAAAAAGAACCGGATTGGTTAAAAAAAGAACCGGGCTGGTTAAAAAAAGAACCGGGCGACCCGGTAAAATTGCTTAGCCGGGGCTCTGGAAGCCTAACACGGCGTGATCTTGTCCAAAAAGCCGCTGCTGAGCTCCAGCTGGAAGTGTAAAAAGAACCGGGCTGGTTAAAAAAAAGAACCGGGCGACCCGGTAAAATTGCTTAGCCGGGGCTCTGGAAGCCTAACACGGCGTGATCTTGTCCAAAAAGCCGCTGCTGAGCTCCAGCTGGAAGTGTAAAAAGAACCGGGCTGGTTAAAAAAAAGAACCGGGCGGCCCGGTAAAAATGCTTAGCCGGGGTCCTGGAAGCCTAACCCGGCGTGATACTGTGCAAAAAGCCGCTGCTGAGCTCCAGCTGGAAGTGTAAAAAGAACCGGGCTGGTTAAAAAAAGAACCGGGCTGGTTAAAAAAAGAACCGGGCGACCCGGTAAAATTGCTTAGCCGGGGCTCTGGAAGCCTAACACGGCGTGATCTTGTCCAAAAAGCCGCTGCTGAGCTCCAGCTGGAAGTGTAAAAAGAACCGGGCTGGTTAAAAAAAAGAACCGGGCGACCCGGTAAAATTGCTTAGCCGGGGCTCTGGAAGCCTAACACGGCGTGATCTTGTCCAAAAAGCCGCTGCTGAGCTCCAGCTGGAAGTGTAAAAAGAACCGGGCTGGTTAAAAAAAAGAACCGGGTGGCCCGGTAAAATTGCTTAGCCGGGGTCCTGGAAGCCTAACCCGGCGTGATACTGTGCAAAAAGCCCCTGCTGAGCTCCAGCTGGAAGTGTAAAAAGAACCGGGCTGGTTAAAAAAAAAAAGAACCGGGCGACCCGGTAAAATTGCTTAGCCGGTGCTCTGGAAGCCTAACACGGCGTGATCTTGTCCAAAAAGCCGCTGCTGAGCTCCAGCTGGAAGTGCAAAAAGAACCGGGCTTGTTAAAAAAAAGAACCGGGCGGCCCGTTAAAATTGCTTAGCCAGGGCTCTGGAAGCCTAACCAGGCGTGATCTTGTCCAAAAAGCCGCTCGTGAGCTCCAGCTGGAAGTGTAAAAAGAACCGGGCTGGTTAAAAAAAAAGAACCGGGCGGCCCGGTAAAATTGCTTAGCCGGGGCTCTGGAAGCCTAACACGGCGTGATCTTGTCCAAAAAGCCGCTCGTGAGCTCCAGCTGGAAGTGTAAAAAGAACCGGGCTGGTTCAAAAAAAGAACCGGGCGGCCCGGTAGAATTGCTTAGCCGAGGTCCTGGAAGCCTAACCCGGCGTGATCTTGCGCAAAAAGCCGCTGCTGAGCTCCAGCTGGAAGTGTAAAAAGAACCGGGCTGGTTCAAAAAAAGAACCGGGCGGCCCGGTAAAATTGCTTAGCCGGGGTCCTGGAAGCCTAACGCGGCGTGATCTTGCCCGAAAGTCGGCCTCTATACTTCCATATTAGGTACCAGGCGCTCAGAGCCAACTTGGCAAAAATTTTCTAAGTGCCCACGGCTCTGCGGGGATTGTGCGTCCGACCCGTGCCGGTTCTCCAGCCGGCCTAAAATAACGCAAAACCAGCCTCTCCCCCTGGAGCTCACAGCCAAAGGCGAAACTTTTCTAAGTGCCTACGGCTCTGCGGGCTTTTGAGTCCGCCCCGCGCCGGTTCGTCGGTCGGCCTCAAAAAGCGAAAAATCAGCCTCTCTCCCTGGAGCTCGACTCGAGTTGATTATTATACATGAAGAAATAACCAATTTCATCGTTTGGTTTATGTTTTACACGCGTTTTAAATTTTATTGCCGAAATCGCTTTTTCTCGCCGAGATAAGCACGTTTTCTGAAATGCCGCTCTCCCGTCACTCTGGTTAAAGTGTTATGAAAAAAAAGGCTGTTGGGGGCTAGGGAGTATCGAGTTGATCATTATACATGAAGAAATAACCAATTTCATCGTTTGGTTTATGTTTTACACGCGTTTTAAATTTTATTGCCGAAATCGCTTTTTCTCGCCGAGATAAGCACGTTTTCTGAAATGCCGCTCACCCGTCACTCTGGTTAAAGTGTTATGAAAAAAAAGGCTGTTGGGGGCTAGGGAGTATCGAGTTGATCATTATACATGAAGAAATAACCAATTTCATCGTTTGGTTTATGTTTTACACGCGTTTTAAATTTTATTGCCGAAATCGCTTTTTCTCGCCGAGATAAGCACGTTTTCTGAAATGCCGCTCTCCCGTCACTCTGGTTAAAGTGTTATGAAAAAAAAGGCTGTTGGGGGCTAGGGAGTATCGAGTTGATCATTATACATGAAGAAATAACCAATTTCATCGTTTGGTTTATGTTTTACACGCGTTTTAAATTTTATTGCCGAAATCGCTTTTTCTCGCCGAGATAAGCACGTTTTCTGAAATGCCGCTCTCCCGTCACTCTGGTTAAAGTGTTATGAAAAAAAAGGCTGTTGGGGGCTAGGGAGTATCGAGTTGATCATTATACATGAAGAAATAACCAATTTCATCGTTTGGTTTATGTTTTACACGCGTTTTAAATTTTATTGCCGAAATCGCTTTTTCTCGCCGAGATAAGCACGTTTTCTGAAATGCCGCTCTCCCGTCACTCTGGTTAAAGTGTTATGAAAAAAAAGGCTGTTGGGGGCTAGGGAGTATCGAGTTGATCATTATACATGAAGAAATAACCAATTTCATCGTTTGGTTTATGTTTTACACGCGTTTTAAATTTTATTGCCGAAATCGCTTTTTCTCGCCGAGATAAGCACGTTTTCTGAAATGCCGCTCTCCCGTCACTCTGGTTAAAGTGTTGTGAAAAAAAAGGCTGTTGGAGGCTAGGGAGTATCGAGTTGATCATTATACATGAAGAAATAACCAATTTCATCGTTTGGTTTATGTTTTACACGCGTTTTAAATTTTATTGCCGAAATCGCTTTTTCTCGCCGAGATAAGCACGTTTTCTGAAATGCCGCTCTCCCGTCACTTTGGTTAAAGTGTTATGAAAATAAAGGCTGTTGGGGGCTAGGGAGTATCGAGTTGATCATTATACATGAAGAAATAACCAATTTCATCGTTTGGTTTATGTTTTACACGCGTTTTAAATTTTATTGCCGAAATCGCTTTTTCTCGCCGAGATAAGCACGTTTTCTGAAATGCCGCTCTCCCGTCACTCTGGTTAAAGTGTTATGAAAAAAAAGGCTGTTGGGGGCTAGGGAGTATCGAGTTGATCATTATACATGAAGAAATAACCAATTTCATCGTTTGGTTTATGTTTTACACGCGTTTTAAATTTTATTGCCGAAATCGCTTTTTCTCGCCGAGATAAGCACGTTTTCTGAAATGCCGCTCTCCCGTCACTCTGGTTAAAGTGTTATGAAAAAAAAGGCTGTTGGGGGCTAGGGAGTATCGAGTTGATCATTATACATGAAGAAATAACCAATTTCATCGTTTGGTTTATGTTTTACACGCGTTTTAAATTTTATTGCCGAAATCGCTTTTTCTCGCCGAGATAAGCACGTTTTCTGAAATGCCGCTCTCCCGTCACTCTGGTTAAAGTGTTATGAAAAAAAAGGCTGTTGGGGGCTAGGGAGTATCGAGTTGATCATTATACATGAAGAAATAACCAATTTCATCGTTTGGTTTATGTTTTACACGCGTTTTAAATTTTATTGCCGAAATCGCTTTTTCTCGCCGAGATAAGCACGTTTTCTGAAATGCCGCTCTCCCGTCACTCTGGTTAAAGTGTTATGAAAAAAAAGGCTGTTGGGGGCTAGGGAGTATCGAGTTGATCATTATACATGAAGAAATAACCAATTTCATCGTTTGGTTTATGTTTTACACGCGTTTTAAATTTTATTGCCGAAATCGCTTTTTCTCGCCGAGATAAGCACGTTTTCTGAAATGCCGCTCTCCCGTCACTCTGGTTAAAGTGTTATGAAAAAAAAGGCTGTTGGGGGCTAGGGAGTATCGAGTTGATCATTATACATGAAGAAATAACCAATTTCATCGTTTGGTTTATGTTTTACACGCGTTTTAAATTTTATTGCCGAAATCGCTTTTTCTCGCCGAGATAAGCACGTTTTCTGAAATGCCGCTCTCCTGTCACTCTGGTTAAAGTGTTATGAAAAAAAAGGCTGTTGGAGGCTAGTGAGTATCGAGTTGATCATTATATATGAAGAAATAACCAATTTCATCGTTTGGTTTATGTTTTAGACGCGTTTTAAATTTTATTGCCGAAATCGCTTTTTCTCGCCGAGATAAGCACGTTTTCTGAAATGCCGCTTTCCCGTCACTCTGGTTAAAGTGTTATGAAAAAAATGGCTGTTGGGGGCTAGGGAGTATCGAGTTGATCATTATACATGAAGAAATAACCAATTTCATCGTTTGGTTTATGTTTTACACGCTGCTGAGCTCCAGCTGGAAGTGTAAAAAGAACCGGGCTGGTTAAAAAAAGAACCGGGCTGGTTAAAAAAAGAACCGGGCGACCCGGTAAAATTGCTTAGCCGGGGCTCTGGAAGCCTAACACGGCGTGATCTTGTCCAAAAAGCCGCTGCTGAGCTCCAGCTGGAAGTGTAAAAAGAACCGGGCTGGTTAAAAAAAAGAACCGGGCGACCCGTTAAAATTGCTTAGCCGGGGCTCTGGAAGCCTAACACGGCGTGATCTTGTCCAAAAAGTCGCTGCTGAGCTCCAGCTGGAAGTGTAAAAAGAACCGGGCTGGTTAAAAAAAAGAACCGGGCGGCCCGGTAAAATTGCTTAGCCGGGGTCCTGGAAGCCTAACCCGGCGTGATACTGTGCAAAAAGCCGCTGCTGAGCTCCAGCTGGAAGTGTAAAAAGAACCGGGCTGGTTAAAAAAAAAGAACCGGGCGACCCGGTAAAATTGCTTAGCCGGGGCTCTGGAAGCCTAACACGGCGTGATCTTGTCCAAAAAGCCGCTGCTGAGCTCCAGCTGGATGTGCAAAAAGAACCGGGCTTGTTAAAAAAAAAGAACCGGGCGGCCCGTTAAAATTGCTTAGCCAGGGCTCTGGAAGCCTAACCAGGCGTGATCTTGTCCAAAAAGCCGCTCGTGAGCTCCAGCTGGAAGTGTAAAAAGAACCGGGCTGGTTAAAAAAAAGAACCGGGCGGCCCGGTAAAATTGCTTAGCCGGGGCTCTGGAAGCCTAACACGGCGTGATCTTGTCCAAAAAGCCGCTCGTGAGCTCCAGCTGGAAGTGTAAAAAGAACCGGGCTGGTTCAAAAAAAGAACCGGGCGGCCCGGTTTTACACGCGTTTTAAATTTTATTGCCGAAATCGCTTTTTCTCGCCGAGATAAGCACGTTTTCTGAAATGCCGCTCTCCCGTCACTCTGGTTAAAGTGTTATGAAAAAAAGGCTGTTGGGGGCTAGGGAGTATCGAGTTGATCATTATACATGAAGAAATAACCAATTTCATCGTTTGGTTTATGTTTTACACGCGTTTTAAATTTTATTGCCGAAATCGCTTTTTCTCGCCGAGATAAGCACGTTTTCTGAAATGCCGCTCTCCCGTCACTCTGGTTAAAGTGTTATGAAAAAAAAGGCTGTTGGGGGCTAGGGAGTATCGAGTTGATCATTATACATGAAGAAATAACCAATTTCATCGTTTGGTTTATGTTTTACACGCGTTTTAAATTTTATTGCCGAAATCGCTTTTTCTCGCCGAGATAAGCACGTTTTCTGAAATGCCGCTCTCCCGTCACTCTGGTTAAAGTGTTATGAAAAAAAAGGCTGTTGGGGGCTAGGGAGTATCGAGTTGATCATTATACATGAAGAAATAACCAATTTCATCGTTTGGTTTATGTTTTACACGCGTTTTAAATTTTATTGCCGAAATCGCTTTTTCTCGCCGAGATAAGCACGTTTTCTGAAATGCCGCTCTCCCGTCACTCTGGTTAAAGTGTTATGAAAAAAAAGGCTGTTGGGGGCTAGGGAGTATCGAGTTGATCATTATACATGAAGAAATAACCAATTTCATCGTTTGGTTTATGTTTTACACGCGTTTTAAATTTTATTGCCGAAATCGCTTTTTCTCGCCGAGATAAGCACGTTTTCTGAAATGCCGCTCTCCCGTCACTCTGGTTAAAGTGTTATGAAAAAAAAGGCTGTTGGGGGCTAGGGAGTATCGAGTTGATCATTATACATGAAGAAATAACCAATTTCATCGTTTGGTTTATGTTTTACACGCGTTTTAAATTTTATTGCCGAAATCGCTTTTTCTCGCCGAGATAAGCACGTTTTCTGAAATGCCGCTCTCCCGTCACTCTGGTTAAAGTGTTATGAAAAAAAAAGGCTGTTGGGGGCTAGGGAGTATCGAGTTGATCATTATACATGAAGAAATAACCAATTTCATCGTTTGGTTTATGTTTTACACGCGTTTTAAATTTTATTGCCGAAATCGCTTTTTCTCGCCGAGATAAGCACGTTTTCTGAAATGCCGCTCTCCCGTCACTCTGGTTAAAGTGTTATGAAAAAAAAGGCTGTTGGGGGCTAGGGAGTATCGAGTTGATCATTATACATGAAGAAATAACCAATTTCATCGTTTGGTTTATGTTTTACACGCGTTTTAAATTTTATTGCCGAAATCGCTTTTTCTCGCCGAGATAAGCACGTTTTCTGAAATGCCGCTCTCCCGTCACTCTGGTTAAAGTGTTATGAAAAAAAAGGCTGTTGGGGGCTAGGGAGTATCGAGTTGATCATTATACATGAAGAAATAACCAATTTCATCGTTTGGTTTATGTTTTACACGCGTTTTAAATTTTATTGCCGAAATCGCTTTTTCTCGCCGAGATAAGCACGTTTTCTGAAATGCCGGTCTCCCGTCACTCTGGTTAAAGTGTTATGAAAAAAAAGGCTGTTGGGGGCTAGGGAGTATCGAGTTGATCATTATACATGAAGAAATAACCAATTTCATCGTTTGGTTTATGTTTTACACGCGTTTTAAATTTTATTGCCGAAATCGCTTTTTCTCGCCGAGATAAGCACGTTTTCTGAAATGCCGCTCTCCCGTCACTCTGGTTAAAGTGTTATGAAAAAAAAGGCTGTTGGGGGCTAGGGAGTATCGAGTTGATCATTATACATGAAGAAATAACCAATTTCATCGTTTGGTTTATGTTTTACACGCGTTTTAAATTTTATTGCCGAAATCGCTTTTTCTCGCCGAGATAAGCACGTTTTCTGAAATGCCACTCTCCCGTCACCCTGGTTAAAGTGTTATGAAAAAAAAGGCTGTTGGGGGCTAGGGAGTATCGAGTTGATCATTATACATGAAGAAATAACCAATTTCATCGTTTGGTTTATGTTTTACACGCGTTTTAAATTTTATTGCCGAAATCGCTTTTTCTCGCCGAGATAAGCACGTTTTCTGAAATGCCGCTCTCCCGTCACTCTGGTTAAAGTGTTATGAAAAAAAAGGCTGTTGGGGGCTAGGGAGTATCGAGTTGATCATTATACATGAAGAAATAACCAATTTCATCGTTTGGTTTATGTTTTACACGCGTTTTAAATTTTATTGCCGAAATCGCTTTTTCTCGCCGAGATAAGCACGTTTTCTGAAATGCCGCTCTCCCGTCACTCTGGTTAAAGTGTTATGAAAAAAAAGGCTGTTGGGGGCTAGGGAGTATCGAGTTGATCATTATACATGAAGAAATAACCAATGTAATCGTTTGGTTTATGTTTTACACGCGTTTTAAATTTTATTGCCGAAATCGCTTTTTCTCGCCGAGATAAGCACGTTTTCTGAAATGCCGCTCTCCCGTCACTCTGGTTAAAGTGTTATGAAAAAAAAGGCTGTTGGGGGCTAGGGAGTATCGAGTTGATCATTATACATGAAGAAATAACCAATTTCATCGTTTGGTTTATGTTTTACACGCGTTTTAAATTTTATTGCCGAAATCGCTTTTTCTCACCGAGATAAGCACGTTTTCTGAAATGCCGCTCTCCCGTCACTCTGGTTAAAGTGTTATGAAAAAAAAGGCTGTTGGGGGCTAGGGAGTATCGAGTTGATCATTATACATGAAGAAATAACCAATTTCATCGTTTGGTTTATGTTTTACACGCGTTTTAAATTTTATTGCCGAAATCGCTTTTTCTCGCCGAGATAAATACGTTTTCTGAAATGCCGCTCTCCCGTCACTCTGGTTAAAGTGTTATGAAAAAAAAGGCTGTTGGGGGCTAGGGAGTATCGAGTTGATCATTATACATGAAGAAATAACCAATTTCATCGTTTGGTTTATGTTTTACACGCGTTTTAAATTTTATTGCCGAAATCGCTTTTTCTCGCCGAGATAAGCACGTTTTCTGAAATGCCGCTCTCCCGTCACTCTGGTTAAAGTGTTATGAAAAAAAAGGCTGTTGGGGGCTAGGGAGTATCGAGTTGATCATTATACATGAAGAAATAACCAATTTCATCGTTTGGTTTATGTTTTACACGCGTTTTAAATTTTATTGCCGAAATCGCTTTTTCTCGCCGAGATAAGCACGTTTTCTGAAATGCCGCTCTCCCGTCACTCTGGTTAAAGTGTTATGAAAAAAAAGGCTGTTGGGGGCTAGGGAGTATCGAGTTGATCATTATACATGAAGAAATAACCAATTTCATCGTTTGGTTTATGTTTTACACGCGTTTTAAATTTTATTGCCGAAATCGCTTTTTCTCGCCGAGATAAGCACGTTTTCTGAAATGCCGCTCTCCCGTCACTCTGGTTAAAGTGTTATGAAAAAAAAGGCTGTTGGGGGCTAGGGAGTATCGAGTTGATCATTATACATGAAGAAATAACCAATTTCATCGTTTGGTTTATGTTTTACACGCGTTTTAAATTTTATTGCCGAAATCGCTTTTTCTCGCCGAGATAAGCACGTTTTCTGAAATGCCGCTCTCCCGTCACTCTGGTTAAAGTGTTATGAAAAAAAAGGCTGTTGGGGGCTAGGGAGTATCGAGTTGATCATTATACATGAAGAAATAACCAATTTCATCGTTTGGTTTATGTTTTACACGCGTTTTAAATTTTATTGCCAAAATCGCTTTTTCTCGCCGAGATAAGCACGTTTTCTGAAATGCCGCTCTCCCGTCACTCTGGTTAAAGTGTTATGAAAAAAAAGGCTGTTGGGGGCTAGGGAGTATCGAGTTGATCATTATACATGAAGAAATAACCAATTTCATCGTTTGGTTTATGTTTTACACGCGTTTTAAATTTTATTGCCGAAATCGCTTTTTCTCGCCGAGATAAGCACGTTTTCTGAAATGCCGCTCTCCCGTCACTCTGGTTAAAGTGTTATGAAAAAAAAGGCTGTTGGGGGCTAGGGAGTATCGAGTTGATCATTATACATGAAGAAATAACCAATTTTATCGTTTGGTTTATGTTTTACACGCGTTTTAAATTTTATTGCCGGAATCGCTTTTTCTCGCCGAGATAAGCACGTTTTCTGAAATGCCGCTATCCCGTCACTCTGGTTAAAGTGTTATGAAAAAAAAAGGCTGTTGGGGGCTAGGGAGTATCGAGTTGATCATTATACATGAAGAAATAACCAATTTCATCGTTTGGTTTATGTTTTACACGCGTTTTAAATTTTATTGCCGAAATCGCTTTTTCTCGCCGAGATAAGCACGTTTTCTGAAATGCCGCTCTCCCGTCACTCTGGTTAAAGTGTTATGAAAAAAAAGGCTGTTGGGGGCTAGGGAGTATCGAGTTGATCATTATACATGAAGAAATAACCAATTTCATCGTTTGGTTTATGTTTTACACGCGTTTTAAATTTTATTGCCGAAATCGCTTTTTCTCGCCGAGATAAGCACGTTTTCTGAAATGCCGCTCTCCCGTCACTCTGGTTAAAGTGTTATGAAAAAAAAAGGCTGTTGGGGGCTAGGGAGTATCGAGTTGATCATTATACATGAAGAAATAACCAATTTCATCGTTTGGTTTATGTTTTACACGCGTTTTAAATTTTATTGCCGAAATCGCTTTTTCTCGCCGAGATAAGCACGTTTTCTGAAATGCCGCTCTCCCGTCACTCTGGTTAAAGTGTTATGAAAAAAAGGCTGTTGGGGGCTAGGGAGTATCGAGTTGATCATTATACATGAAGAAATAACCAATTTCATCGTTTGGTTTATGTTTTACACGCGTTTTAAATTTTATTGCCGAAATCGCTTTTTCTCGCCGAGATAAGCACGTTTTCTGAAATGCCGCTCTCCCGTCACTCTGGTTAAAGTGTTATGAAAAAAAAGGCTGTTGGGGGCTAGGGAGTATCGAGTTGATCATTATACATGAAGAAATAACCAATTTCATCGTTTGGTTTATGTTTTACACGCGTTTTAAATTTTATTGCCGAAATCGCTTTTTCTCGCCGAGATAAGCACGTTTTCTGAAATGCCGCTCTCCCGTCACTCTGGTTAAAGTGTTATGAAAAAAAAGGCTGTTGGGGGCTAGGGAGTATCGAGTTGATCATTATACATGAAGAAATAACCAATTTCATCGTTTGGTTTATGTTTTACACGCGTTTTAAATTTTATTGCCGAAATCGCTTTTTCTCGCCGAGATAAGCACGTTTTCTGAAATGCCGCTCTCCCGTCACTCTGGTTAAAGTGTTATGAAAAAAAAGGCTGTTGGGGGCTAGGGAGTATCGAGTTGATCATTATACATGAAGAAATAACCAATTTCATCGTTTGGTTTATGTTTTACACGCGTTTTAAATTTTATTGCCGAAATCGCTTTTTCTCGCCGAGATAAGCACGTTTTCTGAAATGCCGCTCTCCCGTCACTCTGGTTAAAGTGTTATGAAAAAAAAGGCTGTTGGGGGCTAGGGAGTATCGAGTTGATCATTATACATGAAGAAATAACCAATTTCATCGTTTGGTTTATGTTTTACACGCGTTTTAAATTTTATTGCCGAAATCGCTTTTTCTCGCCGAGATAAGCACGTTTTCTGAAATGCCGCTCTCCCGTCACTCTGGTTAAAGTGTTATGAAAAAAAAGGCTGTTGGGGGCTAGGGAGTATCGAGTTGATCATTATACATGAAGAAATAACCAATTTCATCGTTTGGTTTATGTTTTACACGCGTTTTAAATTTTATTGCCGAAATCGCTTTTTCTCGCCGAGATAAGCACGTTTTCTGAAATGCCGCTCTCCCGTCACTCTGGTTAAAGTGTTATGAAAAAAAAGGCTGTTGGGGGCTAGGGAGTATCGAGTTGATCATTATACATGAAGAAATAACCAATTTCATCGTTTGGTTTATGTTTTACACGCGTTTTAAATTTTGTTGCCGAAATCGCTTTTTCTCGCCGAGATAAGCACGTTTTCTGAAATGCCGCTCTCCCGTCACTCTGGTTAAAGTGTTATGAAAAAAAAGGCTGTTGGGGGCTAGGGAGTATCGAGTTGATCATTATACATGAAGAAATAACCAATTTCATCGTTTGGTTTATGTTTTACACGCGTTTTAAATTTTATTGCCGAAATCGCTTTTTCTCGCCGAGATAAGCACGTTTTCTGAAATGCCACTCTCCCGTCACTCTGGTTAAAGTGTTATGAAAAAAAAGGCTGTTGGGGGCTAGGGAGTATCGAGTTGATCATTATACATGAAGAAATAACCAATTTCATCGTTTGGTTTATGTTTTACACGCGTTTTAAATTTTATTGCCGAAATCGCTTTTTCTCGCCGAGATAAGCACGTTTTCTGAAATGCCGCTATCCCGTCACTCTGGTTAAAGTGTTATGAAAAAAAAGGCTGTTGGGGGCTAGGGAGTATCGAGTTGATCATTATACATGAAGAAATAACCAATTTCATCGTTTGGTTTATGTTTTACACGCGTTTTAAATTTTATTGCCGAAATCGCTTTTTCTCGCCGAGATAAGCACGTTTTCTGAAATGCCGCTCTCCCGTCACTCTGGTTAAAGTGTTATGAAAAAAAAGGCTGTTGGGGGCTAGGGAGTATCGAGTTGATCATTATACATGAAGAAATAACCAATTTCATCGTTTGGTTTATGTTTTACACGCGTTTTAAATTTTATTGCCGAAATCGCTTTTTCTCGCCGAGATAAGCACGTTTTCTGAAATGCCGGTCTCCCGTCACTCTGGTTAAAGTGTTATGAAAAAAAAGGCTGTTGGGGGCTAGGGAGTATCGAGTTGATCATTATACATGAAGAAATAACCAATTTCATCGTTTGGTTTATGTTTTACACGCGTTTTAAATTTTATTGCCGAAATCGCTTTTTCTCGCCGAGATAAGCACGTTTTCTGAAATGCCGCTCTCCCGTCACTCTGGTTAAAGTGTTATGAAAAAAAAGGCTGTTGGGGGCTAGGGAGTATCGAGTTGATCATTATACATGAAGAAATAACCAATTTCATCGTTTGGTTTATGTTTTACACGCGTTTTAAATTTTATTGCCGAAATCGCTTTTTCTCGCCGAGATAAGCACGTTTTCTGAAATGCCACTCTCCCGTCACCCTGGTTAAAGTGTTATGAAAAAAAAGGCTGTTGGGGGCTAGGGAGTATCGAGTTGATCATTATACATGAAGAAATAACCAATTTCATCGTTTGGTTTATGTTTTACACGCGTTTTAAATTTTATTGCCGAAATCGCTTTTTCTCGCCGAGATAAGCACGTTTTCTGAAATGCCGCTCTCCCGTCACTCTGGTTAAAGTGTTATGAAAAAAAAGGCTGTTGGGGGCTAGGGAGTATCGAGTTGATCATTATACATGAAGAAATAACCAATTTCATCGTTTGGTTTATGTTTTACACGCGTTTTAAATTTTATTGCCGAAATCGCTTTTTCTCGCCGAGATAAGCACGTTTTCTGAAATGCCGCTCTCCCGTCACTCTGGTTAAAGTGTTATGAAAAAAAAGGCTGTTGGGGGCTAGGGAGTATCGAGTTGATCATTATACATGAAGAAATAACCAATGTAATCGTTTGGTTTATGTTTTACACGCGTTTTAAATTTTATTGCCGAAATCGCTTTTTCTCGCCGAGATAAGCACGTTTTCTGAAATGCCGCTCTCCCGTCACTCTGGTTAAAGTGTTATGAAAAAAAAGGCTGTTGGGGGCTAGGGAGTATCGAGTTGATCATTATACATGAAGAAATAACCAATTTCATCGTTTGGTTTATGTTTTACACGCGTTTTAAATTTTATTGCCGAAATCGCTTTTTCTCGCCGAGATAAGCACGTTTTCTGAAATGCCGCTCTCCCGTCACTCTGGTTAAAGTGTTATGAAAAAAAAGGCTGTTGGGGGCTAGGGAGTATCGAGTTGATCATTATACATGAAGAAATAACCAATTTCATCGTTGGGTTTATGTTTTACACGCGTTTTAAATTTTATTGCCGAAATCGCTTTTTCTCGCCGAGATAAGCACGTTTTCTGAAATGCCGCTCTCCCGTCACTCTGGTTAAAGTGTTATGAAAAAAAGGCTGTTGGGGGCTAGGGAGTATCGAGTTGATCATTATACATGAAGAAATAACCAATTTCATCGTTTGGTTTATGTTTTACACGCGTTTTAAATTTTATTGCCGAAATCGCTTTTTCTCGCCGAGATAAGCACGTTTTCTGAAATGCCGCTCTCCCGTCACTCTGGTTAAAGTGTTATGAAAAAAAAGGCTGTTGGGGGCTAGGGAGTATCGAGTTGATCATTATACATGAAGAAATAACCAATTTCATCGTTTGGTTTATGTTTTACACGCGTTTTAAATTTTATTGCCGAAATCGCTTTTTCTCGCCGAGATAAGCACGTTTTCTGAAATGCCGCTCTCCCGTCACTCTGGTTAAAGTGTTATGAAAAAAAAGGCTGTTGGGGGCTAGGGAGTATCGAGTTGATCATTATACATGAAGAAATAACCAATTTCATCGTTTGGTTTATGT